>NC_052079.1:54642126-54942126 GCF_015852505.1 Tachyglossus aculeatus
CTGCCACTTGTCTGCTGCGTGACTTTGGGCAAGTCCTTTCGATTCTCCGGGCCTCGGTTACCTCATTCGTAAAATGGGGATTAAGACTGTGATTACAACGGGGGTTAGAGCAGTGCGTGGCACATTGTGAGCGCTGAACAAGTACCTTAATCGTTATTATTATCATTCCCGATTCACATTCAAGCCCCATCTAACCCGTAGGCCCAGAGACCCCGCTCTGATGTGGGTCCCCCCGTCCCCCACCCCAAGAGTCCCTCGCGGCCTGTGACCGCCCCGCCTCCCCCTCTCCAGACATCGTCTGCATGGACCGGGTGGAAGACATCTTGGGGCTGGTGAGCTCCACGGAGCAGGCCTCCGCCAAGGACAAGTGGGTGGTCCAGAAATACATCGAGACCCCGCTGCTCATCTACGACACCAAATTTGACATCCGCCAGTGGTTCCTCGTCACCGACTGGAATCCCTTGACCGTTTGGTTCTACAAAGAGAGCTACCTCAGGTTTTCCACCCAGCGCTTTTCCCTGGACAGTTTGGACAGGTAAGCCCGCCCTCCCCCTGCAAAGAAAGGACAATCAATCAATCAATCAATCGTATTTATTGGGCGCTTATTATGTGCAGAGCACTGTACTAAGCGCTTGGGAAGTACAAATTGGCAACATATAGAGACAGTCCCTACCCAACAGTGGGCTCACAGTCTAAAAGACAGCGAAAAGCCCGAGGCATCCCCGACTCAAAGAGGAAGTTCCATGACTCCGGGGCTGGATCCTTAAGCACTAAATAAATACGACTGAGTGAATGAATAAATGTACTTCCCAAGCACTTAGTACGGTGCTCTGCACACAGTAAGCACTCAATAAATACGATTGAATGAATGAATGTACTTCCCAAGCGCTTAGTACGGTGCTCTGCACACAGTAAGCACTTAATAAATACGATTGAATGAATGAATGAATGTACTTCCCAAGTGCTTAGTACGGTGCTCTGCACACAGTAAGCACTTAATAAATATGATTGAATGAATGAATGAATGAATGAATGTACTTCCCAAGCGCTTAGTACAGTGCTGTGCACACAGTAAGAGCTCAATAAATACGATTGAGTGAATGAATGAATGTACTTCCCAAGCGCTTAGTACAGTGCTCTGCACACAGTAAGCGCTCAATAAATACGATTGAGTGAATGAGTGAATGAATTAGAGAAGCAGCGTGGCTCAGTGGAAAGAGCCCGGGCTTTGGAGTCAGAGGTCATGGGTTCAAATCCCAGCTCCGCCACTTGTCAGCTGGGTGACTTTGGGCAAGTCACT
The DNA here is from genome assembly GCF_015852505.1 of Tachyglossus aculeatus. Classification (NCBI taxonomy): domain Eukaryota; kingdom Metazoa; phylum Chordata; class Mammalia; order Monotremata; family Tachyglossidae; genus Tachyglossus; species Tachyglossus aculeatus. The sequence goes on from NC_052079.1 coordinate 54,643,427, forward strand.
TCACTTCTCCGGGCCTCAGTTACCTCATCTGGAAAATGAGGATTAAGACTGTGAGTCCCCTGTGGGACAGCCTGATCACCTTGTAACCTCTTGAGCACTTAGAACAGTGCTTTGCACATAGTAAGCGCTTAATAAATGCCATTATTATTATTATTATTACTCGGCTACTCGCTTGACCTCATCAGAGGACACGGAGTTCCCCCAAAGCTATCAGAAAGCATTTAATGAGCATCTACCTGTGTGAAGAAGCAGTGTGGCCTCGTGGAAAGGGCACGGGCCCGGAACTCATCTGTAGAGTGGGGATGAAGACTGTGAGCCCCATGTGATCACCTTGTATCCCCCCCAGTGCTTAGAACAGTGCTTTGCACATAGTAAGCGCTTAACAAATGCCCTCATTATTATTATTATTATTATGTCAGAGGACATGGGTTCGACTCCCGGTTCTGCCACGTGTCTGCTGTGTGACCTTGGCAAGTCATTTAACTTCTCTGTGCCTCAGTTACCTCATCTGTAAAATGGGGATGAAGACTGTGAGCCCATGTGGGACAGGGCTCCCTGATCCCTGTCCAGCCTGATTACTTTGTATCTACCCTGGTGCTTAGACCAGTGCTTGGCACATAGTAAGCACTTAACAAATAAGCACTTCCCCCTCCCCATCCCCCCCGCCTTACCTCCTTCCCCTCCCCACAGGACCTGTATATATGTTTGTATGTATTTATTACTCTATTTATTTATTTTATTTGTACATATTTATTCTATTTATTTCATTTTGTTAATATGTTTTGTTTTGTTGTCTGTCTCCCCCGTCTAGACTGTGAGCCCGCTGTTGGGTAGGGACCGTCTTTATATGTTGACAACTTGGACTTCCCAAGTGCTCAGTACAGTGCTCTGCACACAAAGCCTTCCTGAAGGCCCATCTCCTCCAAGAGGCCTTCCCTGACTAAGCCCTCCTTTCCTCTTCTACTCTCTTTGCATCTCCATGACGTGCTCCCTTTATTCGAGAAGCAGCGTGGCTCAGTGGAAAGAGCCCGGGCTTTGGAGTCAGGGCTCATGGGTTCGAATCCCGGCTCTGCCAGTTGTCAGCTGTGTGACTTTGGGCAAGTCACTTAACTTCTCTGGGCCTCAGTGACCTCATCTGGAAAATGAGGATTAAGACTGTGAGCCCCTTGTGGGACAACCTGTTCTAATTGTAACCTCCCCATCGCTTAGAACAGTGCTTTGCACATAGTAAGCACTTAATAAATGCCATTATCATTATTATTATTATTATTCATCCCCCCTTCCCAGCCCCACAGCACTTATAATGATAATAATAACGGCATTTGTTAAGCGCTTACTATGTGCACTGTTCTAAGCGCTGGGGGGAGATACAAGGTGATCAGGTTGTCCCACATGGGGCTCCCAAGCCATAATCCCCATTTTACAGATGAGGTAACTGAGGCCCAGAGAAGTGAAGTGATTTGCCCAAAGTCACACAGCTGACAATTGCCAGAGATGTCTCTCCCTTTTAGATTGTGAGCCCACTGTTGGGCAGGGACTGTCTCTATATGTTGCCAATTTGTACTTCCCAAGCGCTTAGTACAGTGCTCTGCACACAGTAAGCGCTCAATAAATACGATTGATGATGATGATGATGGGATTTGAACCCATGACCTCTGACTCCAAAGCCCGTGCTCTTTCCACTGAGCCACGCTGCTTCTCAATAAAATAAATAGAATAATAAATATGGATTTCGGTTGGGTGGTCCGTGCTGGACCGTGAGCCCACTGTTGGGTAGGGACCGTCTCTATATGTTGCCAACTTGGACTTCCCAAGCGCTTAGTACAGTGCTCTGCACACAGTAAGCGCTCAATAAATACGATTGATGATGATGATGATGGGATTTGAACCCATGACCTCTGACTCCAAAGCCCATGCTCTTTCCACTGAGCCACGCTGCTTCTCAATAAAATAAATAGAGTAACAAATATGGATTTTGGTTGGGTGGTCTGTGCTAGACCGTGAGCCCACTGTTGGGTAGGGACCATCTCTATATGTTGCCAACTTGGACTTCCCAAGCGCTTAGTACAGTGCTCTGCACACAGTAAGCGCTCAATAAATATGATTGATTGATTGATTGATTGATTGGATCACCAGAGGAGGGTAAAGGATGGAGAGGGGAGAGTCAGGGGTGTTGGATGGTCCATTCCCGACCATGAGGGTGGGTGCCCAGGATGGCAACGGGCGCACGGTTCTTCCAAGGGTCCAGGGGCCTCTGTCCAAATCCTTGCCCTGAACTGGATGGCTCCCGGGGCCATTGGGACAAATTCGTGACAAACATTTTGTAGAGGAGAAGCGGAGTCTCCTTTGGGGAGTTTCCACGGTCCCCATGAATCATACTCTCCAATGGGCGGGCATCGTCCCCTCTGCATTGTTCCCCGTGACCTTCACCAAGCCGTCGGACCCCGCCCCGGCTGGCACTCCTGCTCGGCGCTGGGGTGGGCCTAGAGCGGAGTATTTGAGCGCTCTTTACCATTCATTCATTCAATCGTATTTATTGAGCGCTTACTGTGTGCAGAGCACTGCGCTAAGCGCTTGGGAAGTACAAGTTGGCAAGTGACTAATGGGGGGAATGACACCCCAAATCCATCACACCCCATCACACTTCCCTAAAGAACTGCTTCTTGCTTGGAACTGATCCACTAGCACTTTTAGCTCCTCAAAGGCATTCATTGTATTCATTCAGTCGCATTTAGTGAGCGCTGACTGTGTGCAGAGCACTGTACTAAGTGCTGGGAATGTACGATATAACAATAAACAGTGACATTCCCTGCCCACAACGAGTTCACAGACTAGAGTGGGGGAGACAGACTTTAGTACAAACAAATAAAATTACAGGTATGTACATATCAAACATTTAGGACAGTGTTCTGCACACAGCAGACCATAAGCAGCGTGGCTCAAGAGAAGCAGCGTGGGTCAGTGGAAAATAGCACGGGCTTTGGAGTCAGAGGTCATGGGTTCAAATCCCAACTCCACCACTTGTCAGCTGAGTGACTTTGGGCAAGTCACTTCACTTCTCTGGGTCTCAGTTACCTCATCTGTAAAATGGGGATGAAGACTGTGAGCCCCCCGTGGGACAACCTGATCAACTTGTAATCTCCCCAGCGCTTAGAACAGTGCTTTGCACATAGTAAGTGCTTAATAAATGCCATTATTATTATTATTATAAGCCCCTTGAGGGCGGGGATGGGGTCTATTAACTCTGTCGTCCTCTCCCAAGCGCTCAGTACAGTGCTCTGTACACAGTAGACTGGAAGCTTCTTGAGGACTGGGCTGGTGTCCACTATTTCTGTTAGACTCTCCCAATGTACTCAGTGCTGGGCCCCTAGCATGTGCTGGACTGTAACGTGGTTATTAATACTAATAATAATAATAATAATAATGATGATGATGAAAATTACAGTACTTGTTAAGCACTTATTATGTGCCAGGCACTATTCTAAACACTGGGGTAGATTCATTCATTCATTCAATTGTATTTATTGAACGCTTACTGTGTGCAGAGCACTGTACTTAGCACTTGGGAAGTACAAGTCGGCAACATATAGAGACGGTCCCTACCCAACAACGGGCTCACAGTCTAGAAGGGGGAGACAGATGACAAATATGTATATATACATATATATACTTATATATGTATATATGTTTGTACGTATTTATTACTCTATTTTATTTGTACATATTTATTATATTTATTTTATTAATATGTTTTGTTCTCTGTCTCCCCCTTCTAGACTGTGAGCTTGCTGTTGGGTAGGGACCGTCTCTATATGTTGCCAACTTATACTTTCCAAGCGTTTAGTACAGTGCTCTGCACACAGTAAGCGCTCAATAAATATGACTGAATGAATGAATGAATGAAAACAAAACATGTGGACTGGTGTCAAGTCTCAGAACAAACAGAATTAAAGCTAAGAAGGTCAATCAGGTTGGACACAGTCCCTGTCCCTCATGGGGCTCACACTCTTGATCCCCATTTTCCAGATGAGGTTAACTGAGGCCCAGAGAAGTGAAGGGACTTGACCAAGGTCACCCAGCTGACGTCTGGCAGAACCGGGATTAGAATCTGGGTCCTTCAGACTCTCAGGCCTGTACCCTATCCACTAAGCCATGCGATAAGGCTTTGAAGCCGGGGAGAGTAATCGTCGGTCGGTTTTGAGGAGGGAGGGCCATCCATACGCCCGGTTTTCCAACCCTTGACCCCAGCCGCCAGATGCTGCCTCTTCGAGAAGCAGCGTGGCTCAGTGGAAAGAGCACAGGCTTTGGAGTCAGAGGTCATGAGTTCAAATCCCGGCTCTGCCAATTGTTAGCTGTGTGACTTTGGGCAATTCACTTCACTTCTCTGTGCCTCAGTTACCTCATCTATAAAATGGGGATTAAGACTGTGAGCCCCCTGTGGGACAACCAGATCACCGTGTAACCTCCATGCTTTGCACATAGTAAGCGCTTAATAAATGCCATCATCATTATTATTATTAATATTCCAGCTCCATCCACCTCTGCAACAACTCGGTCCAGAAGCACCTGGTCAACGCGGCGGACCGGAGTCCCCAGCTGCCCGCCTACAACATGTGGACGAGCACTCGTTTCCGGGAGTACCTGCAGCGGAAGGGCCGGGGCGGCGTCTGGCAGGCCGTCATCTACCCGGCCATGAAGAGGGCCGTGGGCCACGCCCTGAAGGTGGCCCAGGACCACGTGGAGCCGCGGAGGAACAGCTTCGAGCTGTATGGCGCCGACTTCATCCTGGGCAAGGACTTCCGGCCTTGGCTGATCGAGATCAACTCCAGCCCCACCATGCTCCCGTCCACCCCGGTCACCGCCCAGCTGTGCGCCCAGGTGCAGGAGGACACCGTCAGGGTGGTGATTGATCGGAAGCTGGACCGGAACTGTGACATCGGGAACTTCGAGCTGCTGTGGAAACAGGTGAGGAGGCAGTGGCGGTCCGGGGGAGTCACTTCCTCCCGGTCCCCTGGGCCCCAGACGTGTAGGACGCGATTCCCTCTTTCTTTTTGTAATGGCATTTGTTAATTCCATTCCAGGCACTTTACTGAGCACTGGGGGAGATCCAAGATGATCAGGTTGGGCACAGCCCCGTCCCACACGGGGCTCACAGTCTTAACCCCCATTTTACAGATGAGGGAACTGAGGCCCAGAGAATCGAAGTGACTCGCCCAGCGTCCCACAACAGACAAGTGGCGTACCTGGGATTAGAACCCAGGTCCGTCCAACTCCCGGGTCTGGGTTCTATCCACGCGGCCGCACCGCCTCTAACGTGGCCTTCTATAAGCGTCAATTAGCTTCGACGCTAAACGCCCTCTCTCTGTCTCTCTGTCTCTGTTTCCAGCCGATGGTCGCGCTCCCCCGCTTTAGCGGGTCAAGCCTTTGCGTGGAAGGGGTCAGCCTCCAGAAGTCCAGAAAGCCCCAGGCGTCCATCTGCACGGTCAACCTGCTGGGGCAGCTGGCCAGCACCCAGGCCCCGCGGGGTCCGGTCCCGGCGGGCGGCCGAACCCACGTGCCCGAGCCGGTCCGGCCTAGGGCCGCCTGCCACCCTGGGAAGTGGAAGGGGGAGAAGGTGGTCTCCTGCAGCCTGCCCGAGCCCGGTCGGGGCCCCCCGGATGGAAGCTGCAGAGCCTCCAAGGTGGAATTCCCGGCTGTTCCCTTCCGGGCCGAAGAGAACATCTCCCGGAGCCCCCAGAGGCTCCTGGCGGCCCGGCCCCAGAACCTCCCCAACACCGGTGCCCCCGTCAGCCCCGCGGCCCTGGTGCTCCGGAACCTGAAGATCCGAGACAGATCCTGGTTCCGGCCAGCCAAGGGATCAGGTAGCGTCCGCTTCGTCTCCGCATCCCGTTGGCCTCCCGGCCCGACGTCGCCGAGGCCACCCTGCCAACACTTGGCTTTTCCTGGGTGGACTTGGCCCTGGATATCATCCTCCTCCTCATCATCATCCCTGGGTCATTTGTTAAGTGCCTAGTAGGCCTTAACAAATGCAGTGTGGCGTAGTAAATAGATCCCAGGCCTGGGAATCAGGAGGTCATGGGTTCTAATCCCGGCTCCGCCACTTGTCTGCTGTGTGAACCCATGACCTCTGACTCCAAAGCCCGTACTCTTTTCACTGAGCCACGCTGCTTCTCAGTGGAGTGCCGGCTGTGTGCAGAGCATCTGGGAGAGTAGAAGGGCATCTGAAGGTCTTGACTGCAGCGTCCAATGAATCAATGGTATTTATTGAGCGCTTACTGTGTGCACAGCACTGTACTAAGTACACTATAAAGGAGCTGGTAAACAGATCCCCTTCCCACAGTGAGCCTACGGTCTAGAGGGGGATACAGACATTAATATAAATAAATTATGGATATGTACAAAAGTGTTGTGGGTCTGAGGGAGGGGCGAATAGAAAGTGCAAATCCAGGTGCAAGGGTGACACAGGAGTGAGAGAAAAGGAAACAAGGGCGTAGTGAGGTAAGGCCTGTTGGAGGAGATGGACTTTTTAATAGGGCTTTGAAGATGGGACCAGTGATGGTCTGTCTGATATGAAGAGAAAGGGCGTTCCAGGCCAGAGGCAGGATGTGGGCGAGAGTTTGGCGGCTAAACGGACGGGTTTTAGGTACGGTGAGTAGGTCCTCATTACAGGAGCAAAGTATGTGGGCTGAGCCACAGTACGCAAGGTAGGAGAGGGCGAGGTGATCGAGTGCTTTAAAGCCATTGGCGAGGAGTTTGTGTTTGATGGGGAGGTGGACGGGTAACCACTGGAGGTTTTCAAGGAATGGGGAAAGACAAACTGAATGGTGCCGTAGGAAAGTGATCTGGGCAGCCAAGGGAAGTATGGACTGGAGCGGGGAGAGACAGGAGGCAGGGAGGTCAGCAAGGAGGCTGATGCAGTAATCGAGGTGGGATAGGATAACACGGTAGCAGTTTGGATGGAGAAGAAAAGGAGGTAACGTCTGAGTAGGTCTCCTCCCAAGCCCGCCCATTCACTCTGAGGAAGCAGTGTGGCTTAGTGGATAGACTCCGGGCCTGGGGGTCAGAAGGACCTGGGTTCCAATCCCCGCTCCGCCACTTGTCTCCTACGTGACCTTGACCAAGTCACTTCACTTCTCTGTGCCTCAGTTCCCTCATCTGTAAAATGGGGATTAAGGCTGTGACCCCCATGCGGGACAGGGGCGGTGCCCAACCCGATTAGCTTGTATCTACTCCAGCGCTTAGTACAGTGCCTGGCATGTAGCGTTTAAAAAAGACCATGCCAAAAAAAATACCATATGGGTCGCTGTCTCTCTGTCTCGAGGTTTTCCACGCAGTTTGAAGAACCCTTGCCTCGTGTGCAGACGTACCTTCCAGCTGGAAAAGTCATGCAAACACTGCAGCTCTTTCCACGCCACCGTCTTTCAAGAAGGTGCTTTCATCCCCCTAACCGCCCAGGGCTCCCTGGTGAAGAAGGCCGCAAACAGCGGCTGGGGCGCCCAGAAGACCGCCCGGCCCTAGGAGACCCCAGACCCATTTCGTTTCTACAAAGAGACCCCTCCTTGCCCCCCACTGATGCTGCTTTGGACAAGGGACGTGAGTCCCATGATGACATTTGCTTCTCCAATTGTTTCCGGCCTCCCGGTGAATCCCAAGCTGGTGAAACCGGGAGCCCCAGGGCACGGGGAGCTTTTCTCCATGACCCCCACCCCCCCCCCACCCCCCGCCGAAATGGGTTGGCAAGAGTGAGATAGCCAAGGAGGAATTTTGGGAATTTTCTTCCCTGAAGACTTCCAGCACGTCAACCCCTAAAGATGTCCTGCTCTCTCGCAGTCCGCGCCTCAAGCCTCTCCGGCTCCCCGTGGCCAGGCCCGAAGTCCCGGGGTCGAAGGTGACCTTGGGGATCTAAAAGGTTCCACGTCCCAGTTTAGGGTTCCCCCCACCTCTCTCTGCACCCTCTCTGTCCTCCGGTAGAATCAGAAACCGAGCCAGACTCTCCAACGTGTCGGTAGAACGGGATTTGGCAAGACACGGGCAGCGAAAGAAGTTTTGGAAAGCCCGGAGTTAACTTTCCCTCTGAACCCCAGGACACAGGGCCTCATAGCCAGATTTCAGCCCTAGGGGAATGGGGGCTGGGTTAGGCCTGAGCAAGATGGGGAGAAGGCTGGGAGCTGCTGGGGGCGAATCCTATGAAATCCAGAGCGCTAAGTGACATTGGGATTCCGGAGAGGATTGCCAACAAACACTTTTTCCCACCCCAACTTTTCCTTGGAATTGGAGCCCCCAGCTCTGCCCCTGGATTACAGAGGGGCCAGACAACTCGCCAAGCTGGCCTACATCTTTCCAAAACCCCATGTCTGTCCCAACGGGGCCCGGATCCTCGGACTCAGAGATCTCCTGGATCCTCGGCCTGGCTCTGCTGGGTGGAGGCTTTCTCCCGGAAACTGTAGCCACAGTGGGGATTTCAACGGCCCTGGAGGAAGTGGAAACCAGAGCCAAGAGGCCCCCGGACGGGCAAGCTTCCTGGCGAGGATGGGGCCACGCTCGATCGTTACTGATGAACCCCGGACATCGTGGTCTGGAGACCAATTTCCCGCCGTTCTCCCTTCCCAAATAAAACCGACCCATTCGAATCCCTGTGATTGCTGCTGAATGAGGGGAATAAATTGATTGATTGTCTTGGTTGGCCTTCCGATGCAGTGGTTTATCACCATCATAACGCTAATTATGGTATTCGTTAAGCGCCGACTCTGGGTCAAGCACTGTGCTAAGTGCTGGGGCAAGTACAAGTTAATAATAATAATGATGACATTTGTTAAGCGTTTATTATGTGCAAAGCACTGTTCTAAGTGCTGGGGGGATATGAGGTGATCGGGTTGTCCCACGTCGGGCTCACAGTCTTAATCCCCATTTTAGAGATGATGATGATGATGATGATGGTATTTGTTAAGCGCTTACTATGTGCAAAGCACTGTTCTAAGTGCTGGGGAGGTTACAAGGTGATCAGGTTGTCCCACGTGGAGCTCACAGTCTTCATCCCCATTTTCCAGATGAGGGAACTGAGACACAGAGAAGTGAAGTGACTTGCCCTAGATCACACAGCTGACAAGTGGCAGAGCCGGGATTCGAACCCATGACTGCTGACTCCCAAGCCCGCACTCTTTCCACTGAGCCACGCCGCTTCTCTAATCGAGTTAATCGAGTTGGAGACAGCCCAAGTCCCACACGGGGCTCACAGTCTTAATCCCCATTTTACAGATGAGGTAACTAAGGTATAGAGAAGTGAAGCGACTTGGCCAAGGTCATTCAGCAGACAAGTGGTGGAGCCGGGATTAGAACCCAGGTCCTTCTGAGTCCCATGCCCAGGCTCTATCCGCTAAGCCAGAGTTCTGTTCCGATCACCTTTCATGTGCAGAGACCTGTGTTGGTCACCAATTCTACTGGCTCCCTACACCAGCCAGTCCAGAGCATATGGGACACATAAAGAAATAAAAAGCAATTCCTTCCCTCATTCAATTGTTTTTATTGAGTGTGTACTGTACTGTACTGTACTGTACTGTGCTGGCAAAGTACTGTAGTAAGTGCTTAGTACCCTCTTGGAGTTTCCATGAGCTTAGTACAGTGCTCTCTGCACACAGTAAGCGCTCAATAAATATGATTGAATGAATGAATGAACTGTGTGAGACCCAGGGCTTAGTATAGTGCTTGGTCCTTAGTAAGCACTTAATAAACATTAGAAAAACAGCGTGGCTCAGTGGAAAGAGCATGGTCTTTGGAGTCAGAGGTCATGGGTTCCAGTCCCGGCTCCACCAACTGTCAGCTGTTGACTTTGGGCAAGTCACTTAGCTTCTCTGTGCCTCAGTTCCCTCATCTGTAAAATGGGGATTAAGACTGTGAGCCCCCAGTGGGGCAACCTGATCATCTTGTAACCTTCCCAGCGCTTAGAACAGTGTTTTGCACATAGTAAGTGCTTAATAAATGCCATCATTGTTATTATTTTGATTATTATTCTCATTATTATTCTAGTGGGCATTATTCAGTCTTCCCAGAGCCAGCGCTCCAAACAGAAGGCCATTTTCAATTGCTGCCCACTGCAGTGACCTGCCTTCTGCTGCTTCCTGCTAACTTCCTTCCTCACTTTTGCTACTTCCTCCCAACTGCCCTGGCCTGAACCATGTCACATTCTTCGAGGTTTCCTCCACTGGGTCTTCAAAAGTTTCCTCTCCCTGCCCTGTGTTACTGCTCCGCTCTACCGACTGTCTCCTCACATATCCATCCGTTTTCCTCACACATCCATCTCTATTCTCCTCACACATTTGTCCGCTCTCCTCACACATCTGTCCGTTCTCCTCAATTGTCCATCCATCCTCATCACACATCCATCTATTCTACTCACACAGCCATCCATTCTCCTCACACGTCTGTCTGTTCTCCTCACACGTCCATCCGTTCTCCTCACACATCCATCTCTATTCTCCTCACACAGCCATCCATTCTCCTCACACATCTGTCCGTTCTCCTCACACATCTGTCCGTTCTCCTCAATTGTCCATCCATCCTCCTCACACAACCATCCATTCTCCACACACATCCATCCATTCTCCTCACACGTCTGCTTGTTCTCCTCACACCTCCATCCGTTCTCCTCACACATCCATCTCTATTCTCCTCACACAGCCATCCATTCTCCTCACACGTCTGTCCGTTCTCCTCAATTGTCTGTCCATCCTCCTCACACATCCATTCATTCTCCTCACACAGCCATCCATTCTCCTCACATGTCTGTCTGTTCTCCTCACATGTCCATCCGTTCTCCTCACACATCCATCTCTATTCGCCTCACGCAGCCATCCATTCTCCTCACACATCTGTCCGTTCTCCTCACACATCTGTCTGTTCTCCTCAATTGTCTGTCCATCCCCCTCACACATCCATCCATTCTCCTCACACGTCTGTCAGTTCTCCTCACACGTCCATCTGTTCTCCTCACACATCCATCTCTATTCTCCTCATACAGCCATCCGTTCTCCTCACACGTCTGTCCGTTCTCCTCACACGTCTGTCCGTTCTCCTCACACAGCCATCCATTCTCCTCACACAGCCATCCATTCTCCTCACATGGCTGTCTGTTCTCCTCACACGTCCATCCGTTCTCCTCACACATCCATCTCTATTCTCCTCACACAGCCATCCATTCTCCTCACACAGCTGTCCCTCCTCTTCACACGGCTGTCCATTCTCCTCACATGTCCACCCTTTCTCCTCAATTGTCCATCCATTCTCCTCACACATCCATCCATTCTCCTCACACAGCCATCCATTCTCCTCACACAGCCGTTCTCCTCACACAATCTATCTGTTCTCCTCACACGTCCCTCCGTTCTCCTCAATTGTCCATCCATCCTCCTCACACATCCGTCTATTCTCTTCACACGTGCCATTCACCCTCCTTACGCTTCCCAGCCGGCGAAGGTAAGATGAGACAAGCTGGCAGTCTGACGGTGCTCCAGGATCTTGACGAACTGTACTTTCCAAGCGCTTAGTAGAGTGCTCTGCACACAGTAAGCGCTCAATAAATATGGTTGAATGAATGGCTCCAGCTCGACACACGTTGATCAGTACTGAGAACCCAGGTCTTCTGTCTCTCAGGCCTCAGGCTCTTTCTACTAGGCTTTCTTCATTATTCATTCATTTATTCATTCATTTCTTCATTCATGCCATTATTATTATTATTATTATCACTCTCAGCTTTCTTCAGATGAACAGTTGATCTGTGTGTGTGTGTGTGTTTCTCAAGAGGAGCTCTCCTATGAGTGATTTAAGGACTTTGGAGACCATCTCAGCCTGCCAAACTGAAGAGTTTCCTGGAGGAACAGAATTGCGTTCTGATGCCAGCCTCCCTTGGGCCTGGTGATGTAGAATAGTTCACTTGGATCCGGACCCCAACCCCAGTCCTATTTTAGTTCGTCGGAGGTGGGGAAAGGGTCTAAGAAGGCTCTTCAACGTGGCTCAGTGGAAAAGAGCACGGGTTGGGAGTCAGAGGTCAGGGTTCAAATCCCGGCTCTGCCACTTGTCAGCTGGGTGACTCTGGGCAAGTCGCTTCACTTCTCTGGGCCTCAGTTCCCTCATCTGGAAAATGGGGACGAAGACTGTGAGCCCCCCGTGGGACAACTTGATCACCTTGTAACCTCCCCAGCGCTTAGAACAGTGCATTGCATATAGTAAGCGCTTAATAAATGCTATTATTATTATTATTATTATTAAAGTGTTGGAGCCGGCATTAGAACCCAGGTCCTCTGACTCCTAAACCCATGCTCTTTCCACCTGGCCACACAACAGAGTTGGTTGACACATTCCCTGCCCACAGTGAGCTTACAATCTAGAGGGGGAACTAGACTGTACTCTCCCAAATGCTTAAGCGGGGTACTCAGTACCCAGTAAGTGCTCAATAAGTAGCACGTACTGAATACCAGCCGGCACAAGAATTGCACGGACTGATGATGGTCGGTGGTCTGTCTCCCCCCATCTAGCCTGTAAGCTCGTTGTGGGCAGGGAACGTGCCTGTTTATTGTTGGATTGCACTCTCCCAAGCGCTTAGTACAGTGCTCTGCACACTGTAAGTGTTGAATACATACGATTGAATGAATAAATTGACCAGCTTGAACAACTTGAACAGCTTGAACAGCTTGGAACTGTGTATATACTGTGTGAATAAATGAATGATTCTGATAACGAATGAGACTCTGGCATGCTAACTAGTTACGCGACCCCCCGAGTTCACCTCCTCCAGGAGGCCTTCCCAGACTGAGCCCCTTCCTTCCTCTCCCCCTCGTCCCCCTCTCCATCCCCCCCATCTTACCTCCTTCCCTTCCCCACAGCACCTGTATATATGTATATATGTTTGTACATATTTATTACTCTATTTATTTATTTATTTTACTTGTACATATCTATTCTATTTATTTTATTTTGTTAGTATGTTTGGTTTTGTTCTCTGTCTCCCCCCTTTTACACTGTGAGCCCACTGTTGGGTAGGGACTGTCTCTATATGTTGCCAATTTGTACTTCCCAAGCGCTTAGTACAGTGCTCTGCACATAGTAAGCGCTCAATAAATACGATTGATGATGATGATGATGATCTTGTGGGGGCTGTCAGGGTCTCCGCTGAGGCCCGAGTGGAAAAAAGAGGCTGCTCTCTGGCCGGGGCCTGAATATCTCGGTTTCCCCCTCACCCCTTCCCCTCTCCTGCCCAGGAGCTTCCCCGCCAAGGTGCCCTCGGCATGATGCCAGGCGGGTGGAGGAATTCCCCGGCCGAGGCATCATGCAAATTCCACCCTGCCCCGACCTGCCCCTCCGCTCACCCTGGGAGCCTGAAGAGGTTGAGTTCCACTCCTTGTTTGGGCGGACCCTTCCCGCCACCTCCCCGGCTCCGGGCCCTGTCCTCATGCTACCGTGGTCCCGGGGGCCAGGGGAAGAGGAGTAGGAGGGATTTCCACCATCACAATAATCCTAAGAATTGTGGTAAGTGCCAAACATTGTGATAACCATTGAGGTCAATACCCCATTCGCCCGAGGCCACCGAGCTGGGCCGATTCAATGCCTTCAAAGCCTTATTTGGGGAAGCGGCATGGTGTAGTGGATAGAGCACGGCCCGGGCGTCAGAGGGTCATGGGTTTTAATCCCCACTCTGCCACTTGTCCGCCGTGTGACCTTGGGCAAGTCACTACATTTCTATGGGCTTCAGTTCCCTCTTCTGTAAAATGGGGAGGCTGGGAGCCTCACATGGGACAGGGACTGTGTCCAACCCAATTTTCTTGTACCCACCCCAATGCCCAGTACAGTGCCTGGCACATAGTAAGTGCTTAACAAATACAATTAATATTATTTTTTACTGAAGGCATATCTCCTCCGAGAGGACTTCCCTGACTAAGCCCTCCTTTCCTCTTCTCCCACTCCCTTCTGCGTCCCCCTGACTTGCTTCCTTTATTCATCCCCCCCACCAGCCAGCCCCACAGCACTTATGTCCGTATCTGTCATTTATTTATTTATTTATATTGTTGTCTGTCTCCCCCTCTAGATTGTAAACTCATGGTGGGCAGGGAATATGTCAGTTTATTATTGTATTGTACTCTCCCAAGAGCTTAGTACAGTGCTCCGCACACAGTAAGTGCTCAATAAATACTATTGAATGAATGAACACCCTTTCAGGGCTTCCCACCAAACTCCCCTCAGGGTCCCTCTGTGAGGACTACTCGCCCTGGACAGCTGGGACCTGGACTCAAGTTGGCCTGCAGAAAGGCACTAAAAATGGGGGAAGGAGAGGGAAGCAAGCAGGTAACTCAGCCATTAAGCCAGGAGGTAGCCGCGGGCTAGCCAGAAGGGGAATTCAGAGCCCCAAAGGCATCAGCATTAGAGAAGCAGCGTGGCTCAGTGGAAAAAGCCCAGGCTTTGGAATCAGAGGTCATGGGTTCAAATCCCCGCTCCAGCAATTGTCAGTTGTGTGACTTTGGGCAAGTCACTTAACTTCTCTGGGCCTCAGTTACCTCATCCGTAAAATGGGGATTAAGACTATGAGCCCCCTGTAGGACAACCTGATCATCTTGTAACCACTCCTGTGCTTAGAACAGTGCTTTGCACATAGTAAGCGCTTAATAAATGCCATCATTAATATTATCAGCTTCCAGCCCAGAGCCGGGCCCTCCGTCCCTTTCCTGGGTGGGCTCCGTCATCCCGGCCTGGGTCAGGGGAAGGTCTGGGCCACAAACCCATCCCTGCCCTCTGACTGGGGAGGCCGCTAGACTGTGAGCTCACTGTGGGCAGGGAATGAATCTGCTTATTGCTACTTTGTACTCTCCCAAATGCTTAGTACAATGCTCTGCACCCAGTAAGCTCTCAATTAATATGATTGAATGAATGAGTGCCTCCCAGGCGCTGCAAAGGTTGTCTTGAAGAGCTCTTCTTTCCTCTTCTCCCACTCCCTTCTGCATCGCCCTGACTTGCTCCCTTAATTCATCCTCTCTCCCAGCCCCACAGCACTTATGTCCATATCTGTCATTTATTGATTTCTATTAACATCTGCCTCCCTCTCTAGCTGTAAGCTTGCTGTGGACAGGGAATGTGTATCCCAACTCTGTTATATTAGACTCTCCCAAGCACTTAGTACAGTGCTCTCCGCAGAGTAAGTGCGCAATAAATACGATTGACTGATTGACTAACTGAATTGATAACAGATACCATCCTGCCCGGAATTCATGGCAGACTTTCACCCCAGTTGCCTCCTTGGCTCCTGAGAGATTAGTATTCCTCTCTCCATTTGACAGATAACACAGTGACTAATTTACCTATCCAATGTCACTCAGCAGGCCAATGGCTGAACCAGTAGAAGTAGGAATAATAATCATAATTATCATTATTAATAATAATAATAACACTTGTTAAGCACTTACTGTATACCAAGCACCGTTCTAAGTGCTGGGGAAGTTACAAGTTAATTCATTCATTCATTCAATCGTATTTATTGAGCACTTACTGTGTGCAGAGCATTGTACTAAGCGCTTGGGAGGTACAAGTTGGCAACATATAGAGATGGTCCCTACCCAACAGCGGGCTCACAGTCTAGAATGGGGAGTTAATCTAGAAGTTAATCAGGTTGGACACAGTCCCTGTCCCACATGGGACTCTTAATCCTCATTTTACAGATGAGGTCACTGAGGCCCAGAGAAGTGAAGTGTCTTGCCCAAGGTCACACAGCACAGAAGTGGCGGAGCCGGGTTTAGAACCCATGTCCTTCTGATCTCAGGCCTGTGCTCTGTCCACCAAGCCATGTTGCTGCCTCCTTATAGGTTAATGGAAGAAAAAAAAGGCTCAGAGAGGCACCGTGACTTGTCAAAGGTTGCACAGCAGGCCAGGGGCAGAGCATTCATTCATTCATTCATTCAATCGTATTTACTGAGTGCTTACTGTGTGCAGAGCACTGTATTAAGTGCTTGGGAAGTCCAAGTTGGCAACATATAGAGACGGTCCCTACCCAACAGTGGGCTCACAGTCTAGGAGGGGGAGACAGACAACAAAACAAAACATATTAACAAAATAAAATAAATAGAATAAGTATGTACAAATGAAATAAATAAATAGAGTAATAAATACGGACAAACATATATACATATATACAGGTGCTGTGGGGAGGGGAAGGAGGTAAGGCAGAGGGGATGGGGAGGGGGAGGAGGGGGAGAGGAAGGAGGGGGCTCAGTGTGCGAAGGCCTCCTGGAGGAGGTGAGCTCTCAGTAGGGCTTTGGAGGGAGGAAGAGAGCTAGCTTGGCGGATGTGCGGAGGGAGGACATTCCGGGTCAGGGGGATGACGTGAGCCGGGGGTCAACGGTGGGACAGGTGAGAATGAGGCACGGTGAGGAGATTACTAGAAGCCTGGTATCCTGACTCCCGGGCCCCTGAGGGGCTAGCCCAGGCTACCTGAGATGGGGCCCTCAACAGTGAGGTTCACCAGCTGCTTTGTGTCCCTCAGTTGGGGATGACTAGGGTTGTTTCAGCTCCGCTGGTAAAACGGCCACAAAGCAGCCCTGTTGAGTCCCAGCGGGTGGAATAGGCCCCCAGGGGCCACCAGGTGGGCTCTGAGCCCCGGGCCCCAATGGCCGGCCAACCGGGACACGGAGCGGCATTGCCAAGGACCTTGCTGTTCTGTGGCACGGTGCCCAGAAGGACACAGGGACCTCACCCCGGGCAGGGCAAGAACCCAAGCACCCACTTGCATCGCCTCCCTGCTCCAAAGCAAGTAGTCTTCTGCCTCCTCCTTCCCTCTCCCCCTCCACCTTCCCCCTCTAGACTGTAAACCTCATCAGGGGCAGGGAACATGACTGCTAATGCTGTCGTACTCTCCCGAGTGCTTAGTACAGTGCTCCGCACATAGTAAGCGCTCAATAAATACCATTGATTGACGCACTGTGACTCAGTGGAGAGAGCCCGGGCTTGGGAGTCAGAGGTCGTGGGTTCTAATCCCAGCTCCGCCGCTTGTCAGCTGCCTGACTTTGGGCGAGTCACTTAAGATGATGGCATTTGTTAAGCGCTTACTATGTGCAAAGCACTGTTCTAAGCGCTGGGGGGGTACAATGTGATCAAGTTGTCCCACGTGGGGCTCACAGTCTTAATCCCCATTTTTACAGATGAGGGAACTGAGGCTCAGAGAAGTTAAGTGACTAGCCCAAGGTCACATAGCAGACTTGTGGTGGAGCCAGGATTCGAACCCACGCCCTCTGACTCCAAAGCCCGTGCTCTTTCCACTGAGCCATGTTGTTCTCTGGGCCTCAGTTGACACATCTGTAAAATGGGGATTAAGACAGTGAGCCCAACATGGGACAACCTGATAACCTTGTATCTCCCCCAGCACTTAGAACAGTGTTTGGCACACAGTAAGCGCTTAACAAATATAATCATTATTATTTCCTCCTCTTCTTTCCTCCTTCCATCCTCCCCAATCCCCTACCCCTCTCTTCTACGCCCCTCCTTCCTCCTCCTGCCCCCAGGCCAGCTTCCCAGCCTAGACGGCGCAGCCTTGGGGGGAAAAAATGGGGAAACTGGGAGACATGGAAGAAAGGGGGTTGGGGTGGGGGGGTTTCTCGGGTCCCCCAAAGTGTGCATTTCATGGGGTTCATGGTGCGGGCAGCATTTGCTCACGGTACATTGCGGAACACACTGTGCATGATACGCTGCGCAGGGTATATATATATATATATAATATTTATTATATAGCATTTATTAAGCACTTACTATGTGCCGAGTACTGTTCTAAGCACTGGGGAGGTTACAAGGTGATCATGTTGTCCCACGTGGACCTCACAGTCTTAATCCCCATTTGACAGATGAGGTAACTGAGGCACAGAGAGGCTAAGTGACTTGCCCAAAGTCACACAGCTGATGTTGCGCAGGGTGTTTATTATTTCCAGGGCTTAATACAGTGCCCGGCACAGGGTCAGCGCTTAACAAAATACCAGCATTATCATTATTATTCTTATTATGGTATTTGTTAAGCTCCTACTATGTGCCTGGCACTGTCCTAAGCGCTGGGGTAGAGAGACACACGTGGGGCTCACAGTCTTCATCCCCATTTTACCGATGAGGTCACTGAGGCCCAGAGAGGTTAAGTGGCTTGCCCAAGGTCACACAGCAGACAAGTGGTGGAGTCAGGATTAGAACCCACATCCTCTGACTCCCAAGCCTGGGCTCTTTCACAAATGAGCCAAGCACTGTTCTAAACGCTGGGGAAGATAAACGCTAATCAGGCTGGTCACAGTCTCTGTCCCACATGGGGCTCACACTCTTCGTCCCCATTTTACAGTTGAGGGAACTGAGGCCCAGAGCGGTAAAGTGAGTAGAGTAGTGGGTAGAGAAGCAGAGTGGCTCAGTGGAAAGAGCCCGGGCTTTGGAGTCAGAGGTCATGGGTTCAAATTCCGGCTCCGCCACTTGTCAGCTGTGTGACTTTGAGCAAGTCACTTCACTTCTCTGCGCCTCAGTTACCTCATCTGTAAAATGGGGATGAAGACTTTGAGCCCCCCATGAGACAACCTGATCACCTTGTAACCTCCCCAGCGCTTAGAACAGTGCTTTGCACATAGTAAGTGCTTAATAAATTCCATCGTCATCATCATCACCATCAAAGTGGTTTGCCCAAAGACGCGCAGCAGACAAGGGGCGGAGGCAGGATTAGAACCCACGTCTTCTGACTCCCTTGGGCTCTTGCCACGAGGCCGTGCTGCCTCTCTTGGGAGGTTTTGCAGGGAATGTTGCACAGGAGGCCTTCCCAGACTGAGCCCCCCTTTTCCTCTGCTCCTCCTCCCCTTCCCATCGCCTCTACTCCCTCCCTCTGTTCTACCCCCTTCCCCTCCCCACAGCACTTGTGTATATTTGTACCTATTTAATACTCTATTCATTTTGTTAATGATGTGTATATAGCTATAATTCCATTTATATTGACGCTATTTGTATATATGTTTCTACATATTTATTACTCTATTTACATTTATACCTGCGCTATATATTCATATGTACACCTGCATATACGTATGTATGTTTGTACACATTTATTACTCTATTTTACTTGTACATATTTATTCTATTTATTTTATTTTGTTTATATGTATATATGTTTCTACATATTTATTACTCTATTTACATTTATACCTGTACTATATATTCATATGTGCACCTGTATATATGTATATATGTTTGTACATATTTATCACTCTATTTATTTTACTTGTACATATTTATTCTATTTATTTTATTTTGTATATTTGTATATATGTTTCTACATATTTATTACTCTATTTACATTTATACCTGTATTATATATTTATATGTATACCTGTATATACGTATATATGTTTGTACACATTTATTACTCTATTTATTTTACTTGTACATATTTATTCTATTTTATTTTGTATATATGTATATATGTTTCTACATATTTATTACTCTATTTACATTTATACCTGTACTATATATTCGTATGTATACCTGTATATATGTATATATGTTTGTACACCTTTATTACTCTATTTTACTTGTACATATTTATTCTATTTATTTTATTTTGTATATACATATGTATGTTTCTACATATTTATTACTCTATTTACATTTATACCTGTACTATATATTTGTATGTATACCTGTATATATGTATATATGATTGTACACATTTATTACTCTATTTTACTTGTACATATTTATTCTATTTATTTTATTTTGTATATATATATGTATGTTTCTACATATTTATTACTCTATTTACATTTATACCTGTACTATATATTTGTATGTATACCTGTATATATGTGTATATGTTTGTACATATTTATTACTCTATTTTACTTGTACATATTTATTCTATTTTATTTTGTCTACATATTTATTACTCTATTTACATTTATACCTGTCCTATATATTTATATGTATACCTGCATATATGTATATATGTTCGTACCTATTTATTACTCTATTTAGTTTACTTGTACACATTTATTCTTTTTATTTTACTTTGTTAGTACGTTTTGTTTTGTTGTCTGTCTCCCCCTTCTAGACTGTGAGCCCGCTGTTGGGTAGGGACCGTCTCTAGATGTTGCCAACTTGGACTTCATTCATTCATTCAGTCGCATTTATTGAGCGCTGACCATGTGCAGAGCACTGGACTAAGCGCTTGGGAAGTACAAGTTGGCAACATAGAGAGACGGTCCCTACCCAACAGTGGCTCCCAAGCGCTTAGTCCAGTGCTCTGCACACAACTCCCCCTCCTCCCAGACTGAGCCCCCTCCTTCCTCTCCCCCTCCCCATCCCCCCCCGCCTTACCTCCTTCCCCTCCCCACAGCACCTGTATAGATGTTTGCACATATTATTCTTATTATGGTATTTGTTAAGTTCCTACTATGCGCCTGGCACTGTTCTAAGCGCTGGGGTAAAAAGACACACGTGGGGCTCACAGTCTTCACCCCCATTTTACCGATGAGGTCACTGAGGCCCAGAGAGGTTAAGTGTACTTTTACTTGTACATATCAGCATCATCATCAATCGTATTTATTGAGCACTTACTGTGTGCAGAGCACTGGACTAAGCGCTTGGGAAGTCCAAGTTGGCAACATATAGAGACAGTCCCTACCCAACAGTGGGCTCGCAGTCTAAAAGGGGGAGACAGAGAACAAAAACAAACATACCAACAAAATAAAATAAATAGAACAGATATGTACAAGTAAAATAAATAAATAGAGTAATAAATATGTACAAACATATATCCATATATACAGGTGCTGTGGGGAAGGGAAGGAGGCAAGATGGGGGGGATGGAGAGGGGGACGAGGGGGAGAGAGAGAGAACATATCTATTCTATTTATTTTATTTTGTTAATATGTTTGGTTTTGTTCTCTGTCTCCCCCTTCTAGACTGCGAGCCCACTGTTGGGTAGGGACCGTCTCTATATGTTGCCAACTTGTACTTCCCAAGCGCTTAGCACAGTGCTCTGCACACAGTAAGCGCTCAATAAATACGATTGATTGATTGATTGATTGATTGATTGAAGTGGCTTGCCCAAGGTCACACAGCAGACAAGTGGTGGAGTCATCATCATCATCATCATCAATCGTATTTATTGAGCGCTTACTGTGTGCAGAGCACTGTACTAAGCACTTGGGAAGTACAAGTTGGCAACATATAGAGAGAGTCCCTACCCAACAGTGGGCTCACAGTCTAAAAGGGGGAGACAGAGAACAAAACCAAACATACTAACAAAATAAAATAAATAGAATAGATATGTACAAGTAAAATAAATAAATAAATAAATAGAATAACAAATATGTACAAACATATATACATATATGCAGGTGCTGTGGGGAAGGGAAGGAGGTAAGATGGGGGGGGATGGAGAGGGGCACGAGGGGGAGAGGAAGGAAGGGGCTCAGTCTGGGAAGGCCTCCTGGAGGAGGTGAGCTCTCAGTAGGGCCTTGAAGGGAAGGAGGATTAGGGAGGGAGTCAGGATTAGAACCCGCGTCCTCTGACTCTCAAGCCCAGGCTCTTTCACAAATGAGCCCAGCACTGTTCTAAACGCTGGGGAAGATACACGCTAATCAGGCTGGTCACAGTCTCTGTCCCACATGGGGCTCACACTCTTCATCCCCATTTTACAGATGAGGGAACTGAGGCCCAGAGCGGTAAAGTGAGTACTCTATTATTACTCTATTTATTTTACTTGTACATATTTATTCTATTTATTTTATTACTATGTTTTGTTTTGTTGTCTGTCTCCCCCTTCTAGACTGTGAGCCCGTGTTGGGTAGGGACCGCCTCTAGATGTTGCCAACTTGGACTTCCCAAGCGCTTAGTACATTCATTCATTCATTCAATCGTATTTATTGAGCGCTTACTGTGCGCAGAGCACTGTACTAAGCGCTTGGGAAGTCCAAGTTGGCCGCATATTGAGACGGTCCCTACCCAACAGTGGGCTCACAGTCGAGAAGGGGGAGACAGGCAACAAAACATACTGACAAAATAAAATAGAATAGTGCTCTGCACACAGTAGTAAGCGCTCAGATTGAATGAACAGTAAGCGCTCAATAAGTACGATTGAATGAACGAATGCACAAATACCATCACCATTATTATTATTATTTTTCCAACGCCGGAGGGGCATTAGGCCGGGCACAGTGGATGGGATGCTCAGGGCGGGAGCTGGAGGAGGAGTCTATTTGGGTGTTGGGGGAGGGCTCTAGACGTTCTCCACTGTTTAAAGTTTGGGCTCGGGAGGCAGAGGGTTCAGTCAAGGGAGAAAGGCTTTCTCTCTCCCCCACCAAGATGCTCGACGCGGGTTCCCTCCTTTTCATCGTCCTAATTTGGGGTCCCACCCAGGGCCAGAGGATCCCCAAGGTGGAAGATTGCACCGCCCGCTGCTCAGAGGTGAGTTTGGGTGCCATCCTCATTCAGAATAATTCACAATAATAATAATAATAATAATAGTGTGCCAAGCCCTGCTTTAAGCTCCGGGGGGGAGATACCAGGTCGTCGGCTTGTCCCATGTCTTCCCATTTTACAGCTGAGGCCACTGAGGCACAGGAAATTCAAGCGACTTGCTCAAAGTCCCACAGCTGACAAGTGAGACCTGTGTACTGTTTGGAAGGAGATCAACGCGGATGATGCTCCAGCAGTTAGCATCCTGTGGTTTGTAGATGAACTTTTACAAAAAAATTATTGACTGACAATAGTTTTATTAATAGGGTGTAGATTATTCTCTTTCCACCCTTCACCAAGCGGCCAGTCAGTTGTGAACTAGAGTGACAGAAAGCTTTAGTTCTACGAAATGAAATTTTTGAGCTGGTGGAAAATAGGATGTTAAAATGGTGTTTTTTATCTTGCCAACTTGTGCTTCCCAAGCGCTTAGTACAGTGCTCTGCACACAGTAAGCGCTCAATAAATACGATTGAATGAATGAAAGTGGCAGAGCCGGGATTGAAGCAGCATGGCACGGTGGATAGAGCCCGGGCCTGGGTCCTAATCCCGGCTCTGCCACTTGTCAGCTGCGTGACTTTGGGCAAGCCACTTCACTTCTCTTTGCCTCAGTTACCTCATCTGGAAAATGGGGATGAAAACTGAGAGCCCTGAGTGGGACAGGGACTGTGTCCACCCCAGTTTGCTTGTAACCACCCCAGTGCTTAGTACAGTGCCTGGCACCTAATAAGCACTTAGAAAATACCAGAATCATTATTATTATTAAAACCTACGACCTTTGACTCTCAAGCCCGTGCTCATTCCACTAAGCCATGAAAAATAATAATGGTACTTGTTAAGCGCTTACTATGTGACAAGCGCTGTTCTAAGCGCTGGGGTAATAATAATAATAATAATGATGGTATTTGTTAAGTGCTTACTATGTGCCAAGTACTGTTCTAAGAGCTGTGGTAATAATAATAATAATAATAATGGTACTTGTTAAGCGCTTACTATGTGTCAAGCACTGTTCTAAGCGCTGGGGTAATAATAATAATAATAATAATGGCATTTGTTAAGCGCTAACCATGTGCCAAGTATTGTTCTAAGAGCTATGGTAATAATAATAATAATAATGGTACTTGTTAAGCACTTACTATGTGTCAAGCACTGTTCTAAGTGCTGGGGTAATAATAATAATAATAATAATAATAATGATGGCATTTGTTAAGCACTAACCATGTGCCAAGTATTGTTCTAAGAGCTGTGGTGGTAATAATAATAATAATAATAATGGTACTTGTTAAGCACTTACTGTGTGTCAAGCACTGTTCTAAGCTATGGGTTAATAATAATAGTAATAATAATAATGGTATTTGTTAAGTGCTTACCATGTGCCAAGTATTGTTCTAAGAGCTGTGGTAATAATAATAGTAATAATGGTACTTAAGCGCTTACTACATGTCAAGCACTGTTCTAAGCGCTGGGGTAATAATAATAATAATAATAATAATAATAATAATAATAATAATGGTATTTGTTAAGCGCTTACCATGTGCCAAGTATTGTTCTAAGAGCTATGGTAATAATAATAATAATAATAATAATAATAATAACTGTACTTGTTAAGCACTTATTATGTGTCATGCACTGTTCTAAGCGCTGGGGTAATAATAATAATAATAGTAATGGTATTTGTTAAGTGCTTACTATGTCCCAAGCACTGTTCTAAGAGTTGGGGCAATAATAATAATAATGATAATGATGGTATTTGTTAAGCTCTTACTATATGCCAAGCCTGTTCTAAGCACTGGGGTAGATACAAGGTAATCAGGTTGTCCCACGTGAGGCTCACAGTCATTCATTCATTCATTCATTCATTCAATCGTATTTATTGAGCGCTTACTGTGTGCAGAGCACTGTACTAAACGCTTGGGAAGTCCACGTTGGCAACATATACAGACGGTCCCTACCCAACAGTGGACTCACAGTCTAGAAGAGTGGGCTCACATCCCCATTTTACAGATGAGGGAACTGAGGCCCAGAGAAGTTAAGCGGCTGGCCCAAAGTCACACAGCAGAGAAGTGGCTGAGCCGGGATTAGATCGATTGAGAATAAGTTGGGATGAAAAGGAGTTAGAAGATCAGGTGGCTGGAGTGTCACCTGAGGATGCACAGTCTTCTAGACTGTGAGCCCACTGTTGGGTAGGGACTGTCTCTATATATTGCCAACTTCGACTTCCCAAGCGCTTAGTACAGTGCTCTGCACACAGTAAGCGCTCAATAAATACGATTGATTGATTGATTGATTGATGCGGAAAGGCGCATCCTGAGAGCCTTGAACATCCGCGGCCTCTCGGACCGACCACACGGGGGCAGCAGAGGGACGCTATCAATCAGTTGTATTTATTGAGCACTTATTGAGGGCAGAGCACTGTACTAAGCGCTTGGGAGAGTAATATTGAGTAAGAGATCAGGTTCTTGCTCTCAAGGAGTTTTTTAAACATGGCATTCCATTCATTCAATCGTATTTATTGAGCACTTACTGTGTGCAGAGCACTGTAGTAAGCACTTGCATTGATTAGGCACTTACTTTAAAAATAGTAATATTCATTCATTCATTCAATCGTATTTATTGAGCGCTTACTGTGTGCAGAGCACTGTAGTAAGCACTTGCATTGATTGGGCACTTACTTTAATAATAGTAATATTCATTCATTCATTCAATCGTATTTATTGAGCGCTTACTGTGTGCAGAGCACTGTACTAAGCGCTTGGGAAGTACAAGTTGGCAACGTATAGAGATGGTCCCTACCCAACAACGGGCTCACCCTTCTCTCCTTCTCCAGCCCAGCCCGCACCCTCCGCTCCTCTGCCGCTAATCTCCTCACCGGGCCTCGTTCTCGCTTGTCCCGCCATCGACCCCCGGCCCACGTCCTCCCCCTGGCCCGGAATGCCCTCCCTCTGCCCATCCGCCAAGCTCGCTCTCTTCCTCCCTTCAAGGCCCTACTGAGAGCTCACCTCCTCCAGGAGGCCTTCCCACACTGAGCCCCTTCCTTTCTCTCCCCCTCCTCCCTCTCTCCATCCCCCCCGCCTTACCTCCTTCCCTTCCCCACAGCACCTGTATATATGTATATATGTTTGTACACATTTATTACTCTACTTATTTATTTATTTTACTTGTACATATCTATTCTATTTATTTTATTTTGTTAATATGTTTGGTTTTGTTCTCTGTCTCCCCCTTCTAGACTGTAAGCCCACTGTTGCGTAGGGACCGTCTCTATATGTTGCCAACTTGGACTTCCCAAGCTCTTAGTACAGTGCTCTGCACACAGTAAGCACTCAATAAATACGATTGATTGATTGATAGAAAGGGGAGAGAGACAACAAAACAAAACATATAGGCAGGTGTCAAAACCGTGAGAATAGATAGAATTACAGCTATATGCACATCATTAACAAAATAAATAGAGTAGTAAATGTGTACAATTAAAATAAATAGAGTAATAAATCTGTACAAATATATACAAGTGCCGTGGGGAGGGGAAGGGGGTAGGGCTGGAGGGGGGGATGGGGAGAAGGAGAGGAAAAAAGGGGTCTTCGTGTGGGAAGGCCTCCTGGAGGAGGTGAGCTCTCAGTAGGACTTTGAAGGGAGGAAGAGAGCTAGCTTGGCGGATGTGTGGAGGGAGGACATTCCGGGCCGGGGGAGGACGTGGGCCGGGGGTCGATGGCGGGAGAGGCGAGAACGAGGTACAGTGAGGGGGTTAGCGGCTGCAGAGGAGCGGAGGGTGCGGGCTGGGCTGGAGAAGGAGAGAAGGGAGGTGAGGTAGGAGGGGGTGAGGGGATGGACAGCCTGGAAGCCCAGAGTGAGGAGTTTTTGCTTGATGCTTAGGTTGACAGGCAACCACTGGAGATTTTTGAGGAGGGGAGTGACATGCCCAGACCGTTTCTGTACAAAGATAATCTGGGCAGCAGAGTGAAGTGCAGACTGAAGCGGGGAGAGACAGGACGATGGGAGATCAGAGAGGAGGCTGATGCAGTAATCCAGTCAGGTAAAATGGTATTTGTTAAACATTATAATAATAATGATAATGGTATTTGTTAAGCGCTTACTATGTGCCAAGCACTGTTTTAAGTGCTGGGATAGATACAAGGTAATCAGGTTATCCCACGTGGGGCTCACAGTCTTCATCCCCATTTTACAGATGAGGGAACTGAGGCCCAGAGACGTTAAGTGACTTGTCCAAGGTCACACAGCTAATAAGTGGCGGAGCTAGGATTAGAACCCATGACCTCTGACTCTCAAGCCCGGGCTCTTTCCCCTAAGCCACACTGCTTGTCCATTGGCCAGCTGTATGATCTTAGTCAAGTCTCAACCTCTCTGGGCCTCAGTTCTCTCATCTGGAAAATGGGCACAAGATTATAATTCATTCTTTCATTCAATCGTATTTATTGAGCACTTACTGTGTTTAGAGCACTGTACGACTACTACTAAGAGAAGCAGCATGGCTCAGTGGAAAGAGCAGGGGCTTTGGAGTCAGAGGTCATGGGTTTGAATCCCGGCTCCGCCACATGCCTGCTGTGTGACCTTGGGCAAGTCATTTAACTTCTCTGAGCCCCACGTGGGACAACCTGATCACATTATATCCCCCAGCGCTTAGAACAGTGTTTTGCACGTAGTAAGCGCTTAACAAATGCCATCATTATTATTATTATTGCTACTACTAATTATGGTATTTAAGCGCTTACTATGGGCCAGGCACTATACTAATTGCTGGGGTGGATACTAGAGGAGCCAATGATCAGGGGTTTCTGCTCAATCAATCAATCGTATTTATTGAGCGCTTACTGTGTACAGAGCACTGTACTAAGCGCTCAGTGCAGAGGGGAATGGACATATCCTTTGGGAGTCTTAAGTATATTGGGTTTTGCTGGTTTTATGCAAACCTGTTATGTGCCTGTCTAATACCTCGATGGTCAGGAGGTCTGTCCTTCTGAAACACTCCGGGGTTTTCCTGCTTAATGCAAATTAAATAAATAATGATGCCACTTGTTAAGTGCCAGCTATGCAAAATAAATAAACAATAACTGTGGTATTTGTTAAGTGCTTACTATGTGCCAGGCACTGTACTAAGCTGTGGGGTGGACACAAGCAAATCGGGTTGGACACAGTCCCAGTTCCACGTGGGGCTCCCAGTCTTGATCCTCATTTTACAGATGAGGTCACTGAGGCCCAGAGAAGTGAAGTGACTTGTCCAAGGTAACACAGCAGACAAGTGGTGGAGCCGGGATTAGAACCCATGACCTTCTGGCTTCCAGCCTAGGCTCTATCCACTATGTCATGCTGCTAAACTCTGGGGTAGATACAAGCTAGTCAGTTTGGACAGACTCCGAGTTGTGGATGGGCCTCCGATGCCGCTGAGGGAACTGTGCCCGGGCTGTCGAGGGGGTAAGGTGTTGGGTGTCTTCCCAGCGCCATGTTCCTGACCCTGGGAAATCTAGGGGTGCCCAGCCAGCCTGCAATTCCAACAGCAGAAATTCCCTGTGTGGCCCTGAAACCCTGGAATAGTGGGACTCCCTCGGGAGAGGTTTGGAGCCAACTGAGCCTCTCAGACCACAGCCCGGACAAGCGTGGCCTTGCCATCCCCCACGATTCAGAGCCGTGGGGGGCCGGCTCAGCTCGGGGCAGGGAGAGGGGGTGGTGCCCAGTGACTGGCATTTGCTCAGCCCAGTGCTCTGCACACAGTAAGCGCTCAATAAATACGATTGAATGAATTCGGTCATTAGGTACTTGGGATGGTTTCTGCGCTGCCTGCAGTAGGTGATCAGGATGGAGAGCCCGTTGGAACGAGAGGGTGGAGGTGCCCCTATCTTCTGTTTGCAGGAAAGCAGGGTGGTAAGGTCCAGTACGGAGCTCGCCTTGGGCCAGGTTTGCTGGGGGTCCGGGTGGGGGTGGGTGTGGGTGGGAAAGGACCACCAGATGCCTGAACGTCAGGGAAAGTTGGGGCGGGGCGGGGGGTCCCCCTCTTCCCGCCAGCCCTCGCCCCCCGGGGCCGACGGAGCGGGACGGGTACCGACCTTTTAGACTGTGAGCCCACTGTTGGGTAGGGACTGTCTCTATATGTTGCCGATTTGTACTTCCCAAGCGCTTAGTACAGTGCTCTGCACATAGTAAGCGCTCAATAAATATGATTGATGATGATGATGACCGATGGAGACCACGGCTAAGTTCCTGGACTTGGTGTGGACTACTACCACTGGGAAAAAGGTGGATTCGGGTGGGGGTGGCCGTGGAATCAGACCTGCCCAGCCCCCATTGGAGGGAGGTCGGGGGAGGCTGGGTCCCCTCCGGTCTGCTCCTCATATCCGACTCTCCCTCCTTTCAAAGCTTTTATTGAATAAAAATAATAATAATGATGGCATTTCTTAAGTGCTTACTATGTGCAAAGCACTGTTCTAAACGCTGGGGAGATTACAAGGTGATCAGGTTGTCCCACGGGGGGCTTACAGTCTTAATCCCCATTTTACAGATGAGGTAACTGAGGCACAGAGAAGTTAAGTGACTTGCCCAAAGTCACACAGCTGACAATTGGCAGAGCCGGGATTTGAACCCTTGACCTCTGACTCCAAAGCCCGTGCTCTTTCCACTGAGCCACACTGCTTCCCTTGAAGGCCCATCTCCTCCAAGAGGCCTTCCCTGACTAAGCCCTCCTTTCCTCTTCTCCCACTCCCTTCTGCATCCCTCTGACTTGCTCCCTTTATTCATCCTCCCTCCAAGCCCCACAGCACTTATGCCCGTATCTGTTATTTCTTTCTATTCATGTCTGTCTCCCCCTCTAGACTGTAAGCTCGCCATGGGCAGGGTATCTGTCTGTTTATTGTTAAACAGTATTGTACTCTCCCAAGCACTTAGTACAGTGCTCTGCACATAGTAAGTGCTCCATAAATACGATTTATTTGTAAGATCTTCGCATGCTCTCTCTGTCACCTCTCTGGGACCAGTTTTATACTGTGTCCCAATACCCACCCAGCAGACTACAGCGGGGGGCTGCGACAGGACCCCCCCACATTCCTCCCCTTCCAAGTTCCCCTTGTCTCTGCATCACAGGAATGCCAGACCCACTTCACAAGGGAAATCGATAGCTTTCCGGGGGCAGAGAGACAAGTCAAACCCCCAGCCAGGTGAGTGAGGGGTCGGGGGCCTGGAGATCTGTACTCTTGAAACTCCCCCCCAGCCCCAACACCCCTAACCCACAGGACCCAAGCCCCTGGAAACTTGTAAACACGGGACACACGTGACCCCCTCGAGGGCCCCACAGGCTGCCTTTGGAGAGCGTTTCCAGAACCGGGGGACTTTCTGTCCAGGGGCCCAGGCCGAGAGTTGTGAAACGTGTTTTCGTCACAGACTGTTTCTCTTTTCAGCAACAGCTGGGTCTGATCCAGAGCTGGAGGAACAGGGCAGGGCAGGGCACTTGGGGGGCCAGGAGAGGGAAGAGGAAGTACAAAGCCCGCTTGGGAATTCCCTGCCACGCTGAATATACAAAGAACAGAGAGTCCAGGGAATTCTCCTCTTTTCCTGACGCCCTAGGTCCCTGGTGACTGGTTGCCAGCCTGCAGGAGGCTGGGTGCCCATCCCCGCTGGAACATAGCTTTCTGCAGGAAGGGGTCCGACTCCCAAGAAACAGTCCGTTCAACTGGCACCGAGTTTATAGGATGAATGCACAAATGTCTCTCTGGTCTTTGCTCCCTTTGCTTCCCCGCAAGTGCATCCCTTCTGTTTCCTGGCTCTGAGTTGGGAGACTGTGAGGGAAGAGCCCTGGTCGGCCTCATGGTCCGTGTGGTCTGAGATGCCAGCTGATGGAAACTTGTCCCGGCTGCCCTCCTGGACAGCCACCCCTCGCCTCCAACTCTCCTCTTTCCATCCCTGACTCTCCCCCAGTAACCCAGCGCAGACCATCCAATACCCTTCAGTCTCCTCTCTCCATCCCTGACTCTCCCTCCGTGACCCAGCATGAATCATGAATCACAGATTCTCCCCCTTCTAGACTGCGAGCCCGTTGTTGGGTAGGGACTGTCTCTATATGTTGCCGACTTGCACTTCCCAAGTGCTTAGTCCAGTGCTCTGCAAGTGCTCAATAAATACGATTGAATGAATGAAATGAATGAATCATCCAACACCCCTGACTCCCCTCTCCATCCCAGAATGTCCCCCAGTGACCCAGCATGGACCATCCAACCCCCCTACCCTGACTCTTGACTCTCCCTTCCGTGAGTTTGCCCACCAGGGCCCTCCCAGTCCTCCTGTTCCCACCTGCCGGCTACGTGCCCCCCCAGAGCCCCCAGCCCCGCACCCCAGTCCTACCCCCTGACATTGTCACCTCTCAGTGCTGGAGTCTCCTGTTCCCTGTGGCCTCTTGGAACAAACTTCCAGAACTTCCCCCGCTGGCCGGGCCCCAGCCTCAGCTGTGGCCCTGGTTGGCTGACGGGGCCTTCCCCCAGAATCTTTCTTTGTTCCTCAGCCCCGACACCCCTTCCCCATCCTCAAGATTGGAGGTTTGCCTGTCCCTTGGACTAATTTCTTCCTGGTGGGTCAGGGCAGCTTCTGTTAATGAGGCTCCGGCCCCCTGCCCCAGCCTGTTAACCCGGCCAGGTGGGCAGAGTCACAGGACCACCACCTCCCTGGGGTGGACGCTGTCCTCACTGTATCTCGTTCTCGCCCGTCCCGCCGTCGACCCCCGGCCCACGTCCTCCCCCTGGCCTGGAATTCCTTCCCTCCACACATCCGCCAAGCTAGCTCTCTTCCTCTCTTCAAAGCCCTACTGAGAGCTCACTTCCTCCAAGAGGCCTTCCCACACTAAGCCCCCTTTTTCCTCTCCTCCTCCCCATCCTCCCCTGCTCTACCTCCTTCCCCTCCCCACAGCACCTATATATATGTTTGTACAGATTTATCACTCTATTTATTTTACTTGTACATATTTACTATATTTATTTTGCTAATGACGTGCGTTTAGCTTTTATTCTATTTGTTCTGACGACTTGACAACCGCCCACATGTTTCATTTTGTTGTCTGTCTCCCCCTTCTAGACTGTGAGCCCTTTGTTGGGTAGGGGCCGTCTCTATATGTTGCCAACTTGTACTTCCCAAGCGCTTAGTACAGTGCTCTGCACGTAGTAAGCGCTCAATAAATGCAGTTGAATGAATGAATGAATGGATCCACCCCCGGGGCCCCATGGGGGCTCAGAGGGCTCTGCCCCACCCCTTCTACTCCACGACTTGAACTGTGCTCAGCCTGATTAGCTTGTATCTAACCCAGAGCTTAGTACAGTGCCTGGCACATAGTATGCACTTAACAAATGCCATTAAAAAAGTAGGGCTCCCCCCTGGGCAAAGCCCTGTCCCCTGAGGGCAGAGCGCTGTCCTGGGAGCTCCCTGTGGGTAGAGAACTGTTGTAAGCACCCCTATGTGTCGACCGCTGTCCAGGACACCCTCAGCGGGCAGACTGTAGGCTCGTTGTGGGCAGGGAATGTCACTGTTTATTGTGTTGTACTTTTTCAAGCACGTAGTACAGTGCTCTGCACGCAGTAAGCGCTCAATAAATATGATTGAATGAATGAATTAATGAATGCATGAGAAGCAGCGT
The DNA here is from genome assembly GCF_015852505.1 of Tachyglossus aculeatus. NCBI lineage: Eukaryota > Metazoa > Chordata > Mammalia > Monotremata > Tachyglossidae > Tachyglossus > Tachyglossus aculeatus. The sequence goes on from NC_052079.1 coordinate 54,675,546, forward strand.
GGCTCAATGGAAAGAGCCCGGGCTTGGGAGTCAGAGGTCATGGGTTCTAATCCCGGCTCCGCCGCTTATCAGCTGTGTGACCTTGGGCAAGTCACTTAATTTCTCTGTGCCTCAGTTCCCTCATCTGTAAAATGGGGATAAAAACCGTGAGCCCCACGTGGGAAAACTTGATTACCTTGTATCACCCCCAGCGCTTAGAACAGTGCTTGGCACATAGTAAGCGCTTAACAAATACCAACATTATTATTATTATTATTATTATGAGTGCTATGCTGGGAGCCTCCTGTGGGCAGAGCGCTGTCCAGGATGCCCCCTGCCAGGGAAACACTGTCCTGGACATTTGGGGAACCCCCAGTTTGAGGTGGGGCCTGTAGAAGTGCACCTAACCCCTGTGTTTTTCCCTTTTCTTCAGGGAGTTTCCTGCAGGAGTGCCCCTACCAGTAAGTGCCCATCTTCACCGGCCCCTTCCCTTGAGCTTGAATCTGCCGGGATTTTCACTCTAAGCGACCAGCGCCCACGCAAAACGGAGGTCGCCGGGAAAACCTCAGAGAAAAATCTCCAGTCCACCCACCTGGCAGCAGGGGAATGGACCAGATGACCCCTCCGGCCTAGGCTCCAAGGGGACGGGGAGGGTGGAGAGGGACTATTTAATAATAATAATAATAATACTGGCATTTAGTAAGCACTTACTATGTGCAAAGCACAGTTCTAAGCGCTGGGGAGGTTACAAGGTGATCAGGTTGTCCCACCAGGGGCTCACAGTCTTCATTCCCATTTTACAGATGACGTAACTGAGGCCCAGAGAAGTCAAGTGACTTGCCCAAAGTCACACAGCTGACAATTGGCAGAGCCGGGATTTGAACCCTTGACCTCTGACTCCAAAGCCCGGGCTCTTTCCACTGAGACATGCTATTTGGGGAAAGGATCGGGCCCCAGAGGGGTTGGTCAATGGGAGAGGGGGGATTCCACAGCGTGACTCAGTGGAAAGAGCACGGGCTTTGGAGTCAGCGGTCGTGGGTTCGAATCCCAGCTCTGCCACTTATCAGCTGTGTGACTTTGGACAAATCACTTAACTTCTCTATGCCTCAGTTACCTCATCTGTAAAATGGGGAGTAAGACCGTGAGCACCCCGTGGGACAACCTGATCACCTTATAACCTCCCCAGCTCTTAGAACAGTGCTCTGCACATAGTAAGCACTTAATAAATGCCATTATTGTTATTATATATATATTATGTATTGTAAATTATTTATTTATCTTAATGCCCAGCTCCCCCTCTAGACTGTAAACTCTTTGTGGGCAGGGAACGTGTCTACCAACTGTGTTGTATCTTGAGGGGGAGAAAATCGTTAATAGAAATAAATAAATGAGCGATATGGACATAAGTGGTGTGGGGCTGGGAGGGAGGATAATAATAATAATAATGATGGCATTTATTAAGCGCTTACTATGTGCAAAGCACTGTTGTAAGCACTGGGGAGGTTACAAGGTGATCAGGTTGTCCCACGGGGGGGCTCACAATCTTCACCCCCATTTTACAGATGAGGTAACTGAGGCCCAGAGAAGTAAAGCGACTTGCCCAAAGTCACACAGCCAACAATTGGCGGAGCTGGGATTTGAACCCATGACCTCTGACTCCAAAGCCTGGGCTCTTTCCACTGAGCCAGGCTGCTTCTCTAATGAATAATAAATATGAAGAAGCAGAATATTGACAAGCAGCAAAGCAGCATGGCTCAGTGGAAAAGAGCATGTGCTTTGGAGTCAGAGGTCATGGGTTCAAACCCCGGCTCTGCCAATTGTCAGCTGGGTGACTTTGGGCAAGTCACTTCACTTCTCTGGGCCTCAGTGACCTCATCTGTAAAATGGGGACTAAGACTGTGAGCCCCAGGTGGGACAACCTGATCTCCTTGTAACCTCCCCAGCGCTTAGAACAGTGCTTTGCACATAGTAAGCGCTTAATAAATGCCATTCTTATTATTATTATTATGAATAAAGGATGAATAAAGGGAGCAAGTCAGGGGGTTGCAGGGTGGTCCACTGGTCCGGGGACCCCTCAGTGACCCCTCAGGGAGGCTCTGGCCAGCGGAGGGGCCTAGGCCGGGCTCGGTTCTGTCTCCGGGGCCTGGCCGGGGTGGATGGAGGAACAAGGGTCCTGGAGACTGGCCCTTCCTGGAGGGACCCCAACTGGTTCTGGGATGGTGGGGGGCTTGCTGTGCAGGACTGAGCCCGCCCCTTATCTATCTCTCCCACCTCCCTCTCCCAGCCGACATCAGCAACAGCTTCTGCAGGGAACCCCCTGCCTCCTTCCCCCTCGCCTTGCTGAAGAGTCTAGTGGGGGCTCCGGTGCTGAGGTGCCCCCCGGGCGGATTCTGCTCCCTGAACCTGAGGGTCCGAGCCAATATCACCCTGACGGGTAGGAGACTGAGACTTCCCAGACTGAGCCCCTTCCTTCCTCTCCCCCTCGTCCCCCTCTCCATGCCCCCCATCTTACCTCCTTCCCTTCCCCACAGCACCTGTATATATGTATATATGTTTGTACAGATTTATTACTCTATTTATTTATTTATTTATTTATTTTACTTGTACATATCTATTCTATTTATTTTATTTTGTTAGTATGTTTGGTTTTGTTCTCTGTCTCCCCCTTTTAGACTGTGAGCCCACTGTTGGGTAGGGACTGTCTCTATATGTTGCCAATTTGTACTTCCCAAGCGCTTAGTACAGTGCTCTGCACATAGTAAGCACTCAATAAATATGATTGATTGATTGATTGAGAGGGCTTCAGGGCTCCCTGGGGGCTTTGGGGGTGGAGGTGGGTCTTTGAGCGTGGCTGGGAGCCCTGGACTGCAATAATAATGATGAGGATGGTATTTGTTAAGCGCTTACTATGTACCAGGCACTGTACTAAGCTCTGGGGTGGACACAAGTAAATCAGGTTGGACACAGTCCCTGTCCCGCGTGGAACTCCCAGTCTCGATCCCTATTTTGCAGATGAGGTCAATGAGGCCCAGAGAAGTGAAGTGACTTGCCCAAGGTCACATAGCAGACAAGCGGAGGAGCCTGGATTAGAACACATGACCTTCTGATTCCCAGGCCCGTGCTCTACCCACTATGCATTGCTAATAATAATAATAATAATGATGATGGTATTTGTTAAGCATTTACTAGGTGCCAAACACTGTTCTGAGCGCTGGGGTTGAAACAAGGTTGAACACAGTCCCTGTCCCACATAGGACTCACAGTCTTAATCCCCATTTTGCAGACGAGGTAACTGAGGCCCAGAGAAGTGAAGTGACTTGCCCCAGCGGATGAGTGGCGGAGCCAGGATTAGAACCCATGACCATCTGACTCCGAGGCCTGGGCTCTAACCACTAAGCCATGCAAAGGAGATGGAACGGACGCACAGTCCCCAGGTCCCTGATTGGAGAAACAGTGTGGCTTAGTGGAAAGAGCACGGGAGTCAGAGGACCTTTGTTCTAATCCTGACTCCACCACTCATCTGATATATGACCTTGGACAAGCCGTTTCACTCCTTCGTGCCTCAGTTGCCTCATCTGTAAAATAGGGATTAAGTCTGTCATCCCCACATAGGACAATCTGGTTACCTTGTATCTACCCCAGTGCTTAGTAAGCGCTTAAGAAATGCCATAATTCTTATTGTTTTTATGGACAGACCCGGTGACCCCAGGAGTGGGGGAAGTGGGAATGTGCAGGGCGGATGGGTGGAGAGCGGGTGGGAAGAATCAAGGAGGGCTTCCAGGAGGTGATGGCTTGGAACGGCAGGGAAACCGTGTGGCCTAATGGCTAGAACACGGGGCTGGGAGTCAGAGGACCTGGCTGCTAATCCCTCCTCTGCCACTCATCTGCTTTGTGACCGTGGGCAAGTCATTTCCCTCCTCTGGGCTTCGGCTGTAAAAAAATGGGGATGAAGACTGGGAGCCCCATGTGGGACGTCAGGTCCAGCCTGATTGTCTTGTGTCTACCCTAGAGAAGCAGCGTGGCTCAGTGGAAAGAGCACGGGCTTTGGAGTCAGAGGTCATGGGTTCAAATCCTGGCTGTATGACTTTGGGCAAGTCGCTTAACTTTTCTGTGCTTCAGTTACCTCATCTGTAAAATGGGGATTAAGACTGTGAGCCCCACGTGGGACAACCTGATCACCTTGTAACCTCTCCAGTGCTTCGAACAGTGCTTTGCACATAGTAAGCGCTTAATAAATACTATCATCATTATTATTATTATTATTACCCCAGCACTCAGTACAGTGCCCGACCCATCGAAAGAGGCTAACAAATACCATAAAAAGGGGGTGGGATGCATGAGGGTAGGGAGGTGATTCCAGGCAGCCTGGCTGGGAGGAGACCAAGAGGAGGCCAATAGGCCAGGTAAGGGCTGGTGGCCTTGCTGGACTCCCCAGGCTGCTTCTCCACTGTGCCTCAGAGCTCATCAAAGGTGTAGAAGTTTGCACCCTGGCGCTGGACACACAACACTCCGACTGTGTGAGCATCTGGTTCCCCCCGGGCCTGGGCCGGCACCTGGACGGCAGGACCGTAAGCACCCTTGTCTTCCATCGATGTCACAGAAGAGGGTGGGGGGAGGGTCCCCTGGGCACCCCCTCCCCTGCCCGACCCCATCTCGGCCACTCAGGAGAAGGGCGATACCTAAGGAGTTGGGGCGCGGAAGCCGGGCTGCCAGGAAGACCCTCTTGCCCTCCTCTAGTCCTCTCGCTCTCCGGCCTAGTGGACGGGGGTCAGTGGGGAGGTGGGGGAGAGGGTCCATCTCCACACACCCACGGGCCCCGGGGTCTCCACAGTTGCAGGTGCAGAGCTCCTGCTTGGACGCGGGCGTGGGTCAGCAGCTCCACGTGACTTTGACCACCATCCCCAACTTCTGCCGTGTCGAACTGACCCAGCTGCTCCAGGTGCCCGGTAGGCCTGGGCCTTCCGTGTGAGGGCGGGACCCCTCGGGTGTGGGGATGGGACCCCCAAGGATGGCCTCCGTGACCCTGAGAGGAGGCCCCCAGGACAGACTTGCCCCTTGGGGCTGGGGTCCCTGGGAGGCAGGGTGGACCACCCCTGGAAGCTGGGCTGATTCCGTCCGGGCAACACCGGCCCCTCCTATTCATTCATTCATTCAATCGTATTTATTGAGCGCTTACTGTGTGCAGAGCACTGTACTAAGCGCTTGAGAAGTACAAGTTGGCAACATATAGAGACGGTCCCTACCCAACAGCAGGTTCACAGTCTAGAAGCGGGCTCCCACCTCCCCATGAAGATAGAGTAGCCCCGAAACCCCTAATCCCCCTACCCATTCCCCGGTCTCGGACTGGTCGACTAATAGTAATAATAATAATACTTACTAAATAATAATGATGGTATTTGTTAAGCGCTACTATGTGCAAAGCACTGTTCTAAGCGTTGGGGGATACAAGGTGATCAGGTTGTCCCACGTGGGGCTTACAGTCTTAGTCCCCATTTTACAGATGAGGGAACTGAGGCCCAGAGAAGTGAAGTGACTTGCCCAAAGTCACACAGCTGACAATTGGCGGAGCCGGGATTTGAACCCATGACCTCTGACTCCAAAGCCCGTGCTCTTTCCACTGAGCCACACTGCTTCTCTAAATGCTACTACTACTACTACTAGCTACTAAATGCTAAATACTAAATGCTACTCTATGCAAAGTCTGTACTAAGCACTGTGGTAGATGCAATCAGGTTGGACACTGTCCATGTTCCGCAGGGGAGTCCAGTGTAAAAAAGTGGTCTCTCCCTGATCCCCTTTACCCTTTACTCAGTAGGGACCTCAGACAGTTCCTCCATTCATTCATTCATTCATTCAATGTATTTATTGAGCTCTTACTGTGTGCAGAGCACTGTACTAAGGACTTGGGAGAGTACAATACAGCAATAAACAGACACAATCCCTGGTCACAATGAATTTACAGTCGGGGGGGGTAGCAGCGGGGAGACAGACATCAATACAAATCAATAAATGACAGATATGGACATAAGTGCTGTGGGGCTGGTAGGCGGGAAGATAAAATATGTTGCCAACTTGTACTTTCCAAGTGCTTAGTACAGTGCTCTGCACACAGTAAGTGCTCAATAAATAAGATTGAATGAATGAATGAAAGAAAAGGGAGCAAGTCAGGGCAACGCAGAAGGGAGTGGGAGATGAGGAAAGGGGGGCTTAGTCTGGGAAGGCCTCTTGGAGGAGATGGGCTTTGAAGAGGCGGAGACTAATTGTCAGATTAGAGGAGGGAGGTATTCCAGGCCAGAGCAGGATGTGGGCTAGGGGTCAGCCGCGAGATGGGCGAGATGGAAGCACTGTGAGAAGGTTGGCACTAGAGGAGCAACTTGGGCAAGTCACTTCACTTCTCTGTGCCTCAGTTACCTCGTCTGTAAAATGGAGATCAAGACTGGGCACCCCATATGGGACGGGGACCGTACAGGGACTACGTTCAGCCTGATTTGCTTGTATCCACCCCAGAACTTAGTACAGTGCCTGGCACACAGGAAGCATTTAACAAATACCACAGTTGTTATTATTATTATTATTCCCCTCTTCCCCACCTACCACTTGTACGTGCGCAGGTACATAGACACGCACACACGACAGTCTGAGACGGGGAGACAGGACACACACACACAACAAGAGAAGCAGCGTGGCTAGAGAAGCAGCGTGGCTCAGTGAAAAAGAGCACGGGCTTTGGAGTCAGAGGTCATGGGTTCAAATCCCAGCTCTGCCAATTGTCAGCTGTGTGACTTTGGGCAAGTCACTTCACTTCTCTGGGCCTCAGTTACCTCATCTGTAAAATGGGGATTAAGACTGTAAGCCCCCCGTGGGACAACCTGATCACCTTGTAACCTCCCCAGCACTTAGAACAGTGCTTTGCACATAGTAAGCGCTTAATAAATGCCATTATTAACCCCACCCCACCCGATAGTCCCTAGAATAAATCATTCAGGTAGAGGAGCAGCATGGGCTTGTGGAAAGAAACCGAGTCTGGGAGTCAGAGGGCCTGGGTCCCACCTCTGACATTTTTACCTGCTGTGTGACCAGGCGCAAATCACTTTACTCTGGGCCTCAGATTCCCCAGCCACAAAATGAAGGTGAAATACCTGTTCTGCTGCCCCATGTGGGACTGGGCCTGATGATCTTGTATCTACCCCAGCGCTTAATAGAGTCCTTAACACAGTAAGCACTTAACAAATACCACCACAATTATTAAGGGAGCTGAAGGGATCAGAGAAACTAGGGACAGGTAGGATTAATCCAGGAAGATTTCCTGGAGGAGATGGGTTTTCGGTGGTATTTTGGAGGAGGGGAGGGCATTGGGCAGGGGCTTCCAGGCTGAGGGAATGACCATGGATGCCTTGTAACTAGGAGTGCTGCACTGAGGGGGTCGTCATTAAATATCCGCCCTCCACTCCTTGATTTCCAGACTGTGAAAATGAAGATCTGGAGAAGAATATCCCTCTGTGCTTTGGTGAGCTTCCATTCATTCATTTATTCAATCACAGTTATTGAGCACTTACTGTGCGCTTGAGAGAGTACAATGTAACAATAAACAGACACATTCCCGGCCCACAACGTTGTCTGCTGTGTGACCTTGGGCAGGCCACTTCACTTCTCTGGGCCTCAGTTCCCTCGCCTGTAAAATGGGGATTGAGACTGTGAGCCCAGTGTGGGACAGGGATTGTGTCCAACACGATTTGCTAGTGTCCATCCCAGTGCTTAGTACAGGTCCTGGTGCAAAATAAGTGCTTAACAAATACTACAATTATCATTATTATAACAATAATAATTATTACAATCTAGAGGGTGAGGCAAACAATAATATTAATACATAAATAGAGATAAATTTCCCCTCCTCTGGAGAAAGGGGAGGAGCGGGGGTGGGGTTTGCTCATGCCCATGGAGGGTAAAGAGGTCTTTGGCGGGTCGGGGGAATCATCTTCAGTGACTGCCCCCACTTTCCCCGGCTCAGACATCCAAGGGATTGGACAAGTCCACCAGTCCCTGGATGTGTAGCCGCCCTTCCCGAGGCCTCTGGCTATTTTTCAGGGGCACGTTTCTACAGCCCGAGGCCCTGGGAGAGAAGCCAGGGGTGATCGGTGCACCCCTGGGATGCCCAAGGAGGTTTGGTGAGGGTGACCGAACTGGACTCTGGACTCTCCAGGAGGCTTTGGAGGGCAAATCCCTGGTGCTGCCCTGCTGATTTTGTGGGTGCTTTTTGCTGGGGGGAGGGGATGCAGCCCCATCCCCTCTCTCTGGCCCCCGAATTCCCAGAACAGCAGCCCCGGCCCAGGCTCTAGCTTGGAGCCCAGGCTAAGGAATGTTGGAGGGAGGGTGAACAGCACTTGAGGTCATACCAAAGCCCTGGGTTCTTGGCACTCATGGCCCAGCACGGCCTACACGGGTGCCCAGCCCAGTTCTGAGTCTTCTCGGGGAAGTAGCCACCCCCGGGCCTGGTCCGGCCCGGTCCGGCCCGCTTGTCTCTCCGCAGTGGGCACGTTGGAGTGGGAGGTGGACAGGGTCCGCCGGAACATCACGGTTCGGCTGGTGCAGCTCCCCGAAGGCCAGGACTATCACGTGCGCCTCTGCCGCAAACGCTTCTCCTGCGAAGAAGAGGGTAGACCTGCCCTGGTGAGCGGCTCACCATTCCCCTCCTTCTCAGGTCACGACATTTGGCATGGGGTGGGGGGGAGAACCGCTCCCCCAGAGAGCCTGGCCTCTCAAAAAGCCCTTCGGCGGAGAGCTAAGGGGGCCTGATAGGTCTCAGATGAAGTCAAGAGACATCGGGAAAGACCCAGCATGGAGAAAAACCAGGAGGTAGACAGATGGCATGGAGTGAGCTCCACCCTGTGTCCGGAAAGTCCTTCTGGAAGTGCAGGGAGATTCTGGGAATGGAAGGGCCACACCCCCTCCCTGCCCCAGCCTCCTGGGTTTGATAATAATAATAATAACAATGATAATTATGGCATTTGTTAAGCGCTGAATATGTGCCAGGGACTGTTCTAAGCTCTGGGGTAAATACAAGATAATTGGATCGGACACAGTCCCCGTCCCACTCCGGGCTCACAGTCTTCATTCCCATTTCACAGATGAGGGAGCTGAGGCCCAGAGAAGTGAAGTGAGTTGCCCGAGGTCACACAGCAGACAGGTGGAGGAGCTAGGATTAGAACCCATGGCCTTCTGACTCCCAGTCCCGGGCTCTAGCCACTAGGCCATGCTGCCTGGTCTCCATTCCTCCACCTCCCAGTGAAGAGATCTGGATAGGGGGGAACACGGTTGCCCTGGGTCACAGACAGGCAAAGGGGCATCTGAGTCCCTGCAGGAATACGGAGGAGAGGTCGGAAGTTTCCTGGAGATGGGTGACGGGCTTTCCCAGGTCCCAGCCGGGGGGCAATAGGGGCTGGTGTGCCCCTCCCTACTGGTTTCTAGCAATGGGAGGGATTAGGGCTGGCTCCCCGGCCTGCTTTCCCAGGTAATAATAATAATAATAATTCATTCATTCAATCGTATTTATTGAGCGCTTACTGTGTGCAGAGCATTGTACTAAGCGCTTGGGAAGTCCAAGTTGGCAACATATAGAGACGGTCCCTACCCAACAGTGGGCTCACAGTCTAGAAGGGGGAGACAATCAACAAAACAAAACATATTAACAAAATAAAATAAATAGAATAAATATGTACAAATAAAAGAAATAGAATAATAAATACGTACAAACATATATACATATATACAGTTGTTGTGGGGAGGGGAAGGAGGTAAGGCGGGGGGATGGGGAGGGGGAGGAGGGGGAGAGGAAGGAGGGGGCTCAGTCTGGAAAGGCCTTCTGGAGGAGGTGAGCTCTCAGTAGGGCTTTGAAGGGAGGAAGAGGGCATGGCATTTATTAAGCGCTTATGTGCAAAGCACTGTTCTAAGCCCTGTGGAGGTTACAAGGTAATCAGTTTGTCCCACGGGGGGCTCACAGTCTTAATCCCCATTTTACAGATGAGGTAACTGAGGCACAGAGAGGTGAAGTGACTTGCCCAGAGTCACACAGCTGGCAATTGGCAAAGCTGGGATTTGAACCTATGACCTCTGACTCCAAAGCCCGGACTCTTTCCACTGCACCACGCTGCTTCTCTAAGGGGTGAAGCCTCCCCTTGCCAAGCTGGCTGGTCAGGGACTCCCAGCCTCGCTCACCCCAGGCCTCTGACCAAACCAGAGAGCTCCCCAGGAAGGCTGGACAGCCCCCAAATCTGGTCTGTGATCAGACAACCACCTCCCCTAAACTATACTTCACCCCCTCCCCAAGTTCTTAAACCAGGACAATCCCCCTTACAGCAAAGAGTACCGCTGCCCGCACTGGATAAATGAATAGTAGTGAGCAACATGGAATAATGGAAAAACCATGGGTCTCGGAGTCTGAAGGTCATGGGTTCTAATCGCAGCTCCTCTACTTTGCTGTTTGACCTTGGACAAGTCACCTCACTTCTCTGCGCCTGTTACTTCATTTGTAAAATGGGGATTGAGACTGCGAGCCCCACGTGGGACAGGGACGGCGTCCAACCCCATTTGCTTGTATTCATTCATTCATTCAATCGTATTTATTGAGAGCTTACTGGGTGCAGAGCACTGTACTAAGCGCTTGGAAAGTACAGTTCGGCAACTGATGGAGACAATCCCTACCCAACAATGGGCTCACATTCTAGAAGGGGGAGACAGACAACAAAACAAAACAAGTAGACAAGCATCAATAGCATCAAAATAGATAAACAGAGTTATAGATATATACACATCATTGATAAAATAAATAGAATAATAAATATGTACAAATATACACAAGTGCTGTGGGGCGGGGAAGGGGGTAGAGCAGAGATAGGGAGTCAGGGCGATGGGGAGGAGGAGCAGAGGAAAAAGGGGACTGAGTCTGAGTCACTTGTTTGCTGTTTGACCTTGGGCAAGTCACTTCACTTCCCTGTGCCTCAGGTCCCTCATCTGTAAAATGGGGATTAAGACTCTGAGCCCCAAGTGGGATAAACTGATCTACTCCAGTGCTTGGTACATAGTAAGCGCCTAACAAATACCATAATTATTATTATTATTCTCTGGGCCTCAGTTACCTCAACTGTGAAATGGGGATTGAGACTGTGAGCCCCACATGGGACAGGGACTATGTCCAGTCCTATTTGCTTGTAACCACTCCAGCATTTAGTACAGTGCCTGGCACATAGTAAGTGCGTAACAAATGATTACTACTAATAATAGCAGCAATAGTGATAGTGGTAACAGTAGTAATAGTAATAGAAGAGACTGACCACAGGCCCAGAAGGAGATATGAAGCAGAAAGACTAAGACAACATTAAGGGAAAAGAGGTAACATAGAGGCAAAAAAGACAACATAAAGACATAATTAAAAAGGCTACATTTGTAAGATTTCCTTCAAAGTTCAACCTCTCTGCAAGTCCCCACCCTGGTGGCCCTCCTAGCTGCTTTATAAAGAGGTTTTCCTTGGGCAGGAGCGGGGTGTGTACATGTATGTAGTATGTGTGTATATGTGTGTCTTTTTGTGGGGGTGTCCACTGCTGGAGCCCCTGTCCTGGAGAGGTTCTGGGAGGAAATCTAGGGTTTAGCCGCAGCAAGTGGAGAATTGTAGAGTTTAGTTTAACCCGAAGCACTCTTTCTAAGAATTCCCACGATCGTCCAATTGGCCCAGACGGGGAAAGACCTCGGCGGGGTGGGGTGGTGTTGGATGGGGGCCCTGGGGGGTTGGGTGTGAAGAATTTGGGAGAGATTTCCAACCCCGCCCTCGATTTCAGGTTAGGTGGAAGGAGAAGGAGAAGACTGTCTCGCTGCCGTATTCCCGGCTGCTTCCGTGCCTGTGCATTGAGGTACAACCAGCGGCCCCCCGGGGTCCCCTTCTCATCCCTCCCTGCTCACCCCTGGGTCTCTGACATTCTCCCCTCTGCTCCCTAGCCCCTCCGGCTCCCCAGGAACCCCCTCCTCCGCCCCCCCCCTACTTCCTAACTCCGGCCCTCTGCCCCATTTCCTGGAAGGCCGGACCATTCCCAGCAAGCGGCTCCCACCCCGGTAGGCCTCCTGGCGAATTCCCGGGGATCCCGGATGGGGAGTCCTCTGGGATCCAGTGATGTGACCCGACAGTTTCAGGGACTCTCCCCCCAGGCACCGCACATACGCCCTTATCCGTGTGCTGGGGGAAGAAGAGAAGGGAAGAAAGCATACGGTTCCTACCCTCAAGGGGCTGACGGCTGAAGAGGGGAGGCAGGGACCACATCCAGACCTGAGGACACAGTGCTTTCTGTCGACAGAGACCTGTGAACAACCAGGAGGAGCAGTGTGGCCTAGTGGATAGAGCACAAGACTAGGAGTCAGAAGGACCTGGGTTCTAATACCAGCTGTGCCACTTGTCTACCGAGTGACCTTGGTCGAGTCATTTAGACAGCAGTGTGGCTTAGTGGAAAGAGCCCGGGCTTGGGAGTCAGAAGCTGTGGGTCCTAATCCCAACCCCGCCACTTATCAGGTCTGTGACTTGAATTATTATTTGCCTCAGTTACCTCATCTGTAAAATGGGGTTTGAGACTGTGAGCCCCATGTGGGACAACCTGATTACCTTGCATCTATTCCAGTGCTTAGAACAGTGCTTGGCACATAGTAAGCACTTAAATACCACCATCATTATTATTATTGTTATTATTATTACTTCGCTTCTCTCTACCTCTGTTACCTCATCTGTAAAATGGGGATTAAGACTGGGCGATCCATAAGGGACATGGATGGTGTCCACACTGATTAGCTGGGATTTACCCAAGTGCTTAGTAAAGTGTCTGGCACATAGTAAGTGCTTAGTACAATGCCTGGCAAATAGTAAGACAACAAATGCCATCATTGTTATTATTACTATTATTAATAATAATAATAATAACAAATACCATTTTTAAAAGGTAGTTAGCTGCAGCCTGGGAGCAGGTGGGATTCTGGAGAGTCTGTGGGGGAAGGTTTGCCTAGTGTCGATATTTCATCGTGCCCATCTGGGAGAGTGAGGGTGTATGGGGGATGAGCCAGTCAATATCCCTGTCTTGCAGGGCTGGTCGGCAGTTCTGGATGCGAGGAGACTCCAAATCTGCCCCTTCAAAAATGGCAAGTGAAATGGCAGACAGTAAGCCCCACTCCCGTGCTGCTTTTCCCCCTGCTTTAGCCATTCCACGTTCCCCAGGGCGGACAGCAGCTGCCCTTCTTTGAACCCCACGTTCCCAGGCCCGGAGAGGGTTCGCTGGAGGCGCCGCCCCTCATGGTCAGCCCCTTGGCTCCCCTGGCGTCCCCTGCCCTGGAGCCCCACGAGGGCCCGAGGGCATGGTGTTCCTGATGTCAGGAATCCCGTGGTCCCTGGCTACGGGACACCCGGGCCTCTGACCTCTCTGGGGCAACCAGTCCTGGCCCAGCTCTGCCGTCATGCTGGGACTCCCTCACCCGGGTGTCTGGCATGGATGCTCGGGACCCCTTCGTCCAAGTCCTTGGTGGTCACTCCGTATGTTCCCTCCCCGGGGTCCAATCCCCAGCCAAAGATTCCCCTTCTAGACTGTGAGCCCATTGTTGGGTAGGGACCATCTTTATATGTTGCCAACTCGTACTTCCCAAGCGCTTAGTACAGTGCTCTGCACACAGTAAGCGCTCAATAAATATGATTGAATGAATGAATGAATGAATCTGCCCCTTCCCCCCAACCCCCACCAGAGCCTCTACACAGGGGAGCGCTTAGAACAGCGCTTAGCCGTTTGGCCGTTTTGGGCCCTGGCATTTATTTGGGTTGTGAGTAGCATGCAGGAACGGGGAGGGTTTCATTACACCATTGACCACAGAACAGGGAATAATAACAATGATAATAATAATAATATCAATAATGATAATAATGATGGCATTTATTAAGTGCTTACTATGTGCAAAGCACTGTTCTAAGCACTGGGGGGATACAAGGTGATCAGGTTGTCCCAAGGGGGGCTCACAGTCTTCATCCTCATTTTACAGATGAGGTAACTGAGGCACAGAGAAGTGGTGACTTGCCCAAATTCACACAGCTGACAATTGGCAGAGCCGGGATATGAACTCATGACCACTGACTCCAAAGCCCGCGCTCTTTCCACCGAGCCACACTGCTTCTCTTGTAATTGTAATATTTTTTTAAGAGCTTACTAGAGAAGCAGCATGGCCTAGTGGATAAAAGCACAAGCCTGGGAGTTAGAAAGACCTGGGTTCTAATCCGGGCTCCGCCAGCTGTCTGCTGTGTGACCTTGGGCAAGTCACTTCACTTCTCTGGGCCTCAGTTCCCTCATCGGTAAAATGAGGATTGAACCTGTGAGCCCCACATGGGACTGGGACTGTGTCCAACCCGATTTGCCTGAATCCACCCCAGCAGTTAGTACAGTGCCTGGCACATAGTAAGTGCTTAACAAATACCATAATAATAATAATTATTATTATTATTAGAGACGGACGCTCTGTGGGATGCTGTCTGGTTCAACCCCCTCACGCAGGGGTTGGTGTGGGAGCCACCCTGTCCCATCCAGGCCCAGATCCATCTGTGCCAGGGGTCGGAGTCTGGGGACCAGTGCGCTGAGCTGCCCAAATCGGCCCAGACCGCCCAGGGGAAGGTAAGCGGCCTTTGATTGACTGATTGATTGATTTACTGTTCTATTTTGTTAATGATGTGCACAGAGCTTTAATTCTATTTCTTCTGATGATTTTAACACCTGTCTACATGTTGTTTTGTTGTCTGTCTCCCCCTTCTAGACTGTGAGCCCGTTGTTGGGTAGGGACTGTTTCTATATGTTGCTGACTTGTACTTCCCAAGTGCTTAGTACGGTGCTCTGCACACAGTAAGTGCTCAATAAATCTGAATGAAAGCGGCCTTGTTCCGGCCAACGCTCCAGCCACACCGCCGGTCCACGGGCTGAGGGCCGGCCGGGGGGGAGGAATTAGGGGCCACAACTGTAGACAGTTGTTCCCTCTGGAAAGGGCCATCACACTTAGCCCCCAACTCAGATACACCTACACCCAAACCCAAACACAACGCCCAGACAACAGCACACAGAGACCCACAGAGACTCACGTAAAACACAGCTGCAGGCCCAGGGACCCACAGAGGCAAGCACAAACTCTCATACAAGCACCTGCATGTACAGGACAACATACATGTGGACAAAGGGGCAGATACACACGCATACAAGACATACTCAGTCACTCATCACCATCATCATCATCAATCGTATTTATTGAGCGCTTACTATGTGCAGAGCACTGTACTAAGCGCTTGGGAAGTACAAATTGGCAACATATAGAGACAGTCCCTACCCAACAGTGGGCTCACAGTCTAAAAGGGGGAGACAGAGAACTAAACCAAGCATACTAACAAAATAAAGTAAATAGAATAGATATGTACAAGTAAAATAAATAAATAAATAAATAAATAGAGTAATAAATATGTACAAACATATATACATATATACAGGTGCTGTGGGGAAGGGAAGGAGATAAGATGGGGGGATGGAGGGGGGACGAGGGGGAGAGGAAGGAAGGGGCTCAGTCTGGGAAGGCCTCCTGGAGGAGGTGAGCTCCCAGTAGGGCACTCATGTGTGTGCTAGTGTCCTCTCGGGGTGCATTGGCACACACACCCACAGAACATGGACCCCCTCGAAGGCCTAGGAAGGGGTTTGTGGGGAGGGGGTCCTATTGTGGTCATTTCCATCCTCTCCGGTCCAAAAGACCAGGCTGTTCCTGGATTGTCCTCGCTGGACTTAGGGGGAGGAGAGAAATTGGGGGGTAGGGAGGGTGGGAAGGGGGCTGCAGGCTAACGCTTCCACCCCTCTCCCCTGGCAGGTGATGTACTCCCGGGTGGACCCCCACCCCCGCCTCTGCATCAAGGTAAGTGCCCGACCCCAGCCTGCTGACTCTGAACCCGCTGCCTTATTTCTATGGAGAAGTAGCGTGGCTCAGTGGAAAGAGCCCAGGCTTTGGAGTCAGAAGTCATGGGTTCAAATCCCAGCTCCGCCACTTGTCAGCTGGATGACTTTGGGCAAGTCATTTCACTTCTCTGGGCCTCAGCGACCTCATCTGGAAAATGGGGATGAAGACTGTGAGCCCCCCGTGGGACAACCTGATCACCTTGTTACCTCCTCAGCGCTTAGAACAGTGCTTTGCACATAGTAAGTGCTTAATAAATGTCATTATTATTATAGAGAAGCAGCGTGGCTAAGAGAAACAGCATGGCTCAGAGGAAAGAGCCCGGGTTTGGGAGTCAGAGATCATGAGTTCTAATCCCATCTCCACCACTTGTCTGCTGTGTGACCTTGGGCAAGTCACTTAACTTCTCTGTGCCTCAATAACCTCATCTGTAAAATGGGAATTAAGACTGTGAGCCCCATGTGGGCCAACCTGATTATCTTATATCTACCTCTGCGCTTAGAACAGTGCTTGGTACATAGTAAGCGCTTACAAATAGCATCGATATTAATATTATTATTATTAGAACATTCCCCCTCGGCACTCATTCTGCTTCCCCGGAGAAACCTGTTCATTATCCCGGGAAGGAGGAGGGAGGGTGGATCCTTAGGAGAGGGGACCTTTCCTTTGAGCGGGAGATGGAATCTGGAACAGGAGAAGGTGCCTTTGGGAGAATTCCCAGGAGCTAAACTGGGATTACTAGATTGTAAAATTCTTCAGGGCAGGCATCTCGTCTACTTTTTTTTCCTATTGGTATTTCTCAAGTACTCACAATATGCCAGGCACTGTATTAAGCGCTGGGGTTATTGGTCATCGAGTCGTTTCCGATTCATAGCGACTCCATAGATATACTTTCTCCAGAATATCCTGTCCTCTGCCGTAATCCACCACCTTTCTAACGATTCTTCCATTATTGTTGTTAGGGATAACAACGGTTTGCCTCTTCCACGTTTTCCCTGGACTTTTCCTAGCATTAGTGTCTTCTCCAGAGAATAGTCCTCCTGATTATGTGTCCAATAAGCTCTGGGGTAAATACAAGATAAATAGGTTGGGCACAGACCCTGTCCCACCTGGGGCTCACCATCTTAATCCTCATTTTACAGATGAGGGAATTAAGGATCAGAGAAATATCTTACCCCTTGTACACTTCCAAGTGCTCAGTACAGTGCTCTGCACAGAGTAATAATAATAATAATAATAACAATAATAATAATAATAATGTTATTTGTTAAGCATTTACTATTGTGCAAAGCACTGTTCTAAGCACTGGGGACATTACAAGGCAATCAGGTTGTCCCACGGGGGGCTCACAGTTATAATCCCCATTTTACAGATGAGGGAACTGAGGCCCAGAGAAGTGAGCCCGCTGTTGCATAGGGACCGTCTGTATATGTTGCCAACTTGTACTTCCCAAGCGCTTAGTACAGTGCTCCGCACACAGTAAGCGCTCAGTAAATATGATTGAATGAATTAATGAATGAAGTGACTTGCCCAGAGTCACACAGCTGTTAAGTGGCAGAGCCGGAATTCAAACCCATGACCTCTGACTCCAAAGCCCGTGCTCTTTCCACTGAGCCACGCTTTTAAGTGCCCAATAAACGGGTTTGGTCCCTCTCCTCCCCCTTTTCCCTTCACCTTAAGTCATTTGGGATCTCCTTGAGTGGGATGGGAAGAGGAGGTGAGGTGTTTCCTCAGAAGCTGACCAGGATTTCAGAGACTGAACTCTGCCTGTGTCAGCTTGTCTGACTTTGCCTCTCACTTTATGTCTGTCTCCATTTCTGTCTCTTTATCACTCTCTCTCTCTTCCTCTTTCATACTCTCTTTCTCTGCTGTGCTCTCTCTCTCTTACATTCTCTGTCCCTGTCTTTCTGTCTCTGTCTCTCTCCAGTTCACCACCCAGCAAGGCTCTTGGGTGCGATGCCCGTTTGAAAATAGTATCCTGACAGGTAATTTTTCATGAGGGCTGGTCGGCGGGGGTAACTGTTCCCCGGTGGGTGTGGAATTATCTGGAAGGTATCAGGAATGGTTGGGGTGGGGGGAAGAATGACGACAGGGGAG
This sequence comes from Tachyglossus aculeatus, assembly GCF_015852505.1. Lineage (NCBI taxonomy): Eukaryota > Metazoa > Chordata > Mammalia > Monotremata > Tachyglossidae > Tachyglossus > Tachyglossus aculeatus. Next base: position 54,693,606 of record NC_052079.1, read on the forward strand.
CTTTCTTGAATTATGTCTGCTGCACTAGCCAGGAGGCGGGCATTTCTTCAGCAGCATCTACGCTAGCCAAGCGGGTCATTGCACACACTAGAGAAGGTGGGCTAATCTGGGTGGACCTTCTGGAGGAGGTGGAAGTTTGAACAGTCTTCGGAAGGGTGCAAGGACCCAGGGCTCAGGGCGGAGTGAGAGGCTGCAGTTGGGACCCAACTCAATTTAAAAAAAAAATTAAAGGATTTTATTGAGCACTTATTCTGTACAGAACACTGTACTAAGCATTTGGGTGAGTACAATACGATAGAGTTGGTAGATACGATCCCTGCCAACAAGGAATTTATAATCTAGAGGGGGAAACAGGGATTACAATAATTAACAGATAGGGGAAATGACAGAGCATAAGGATATGTTATTATTCATTTATTCATTCATTCATTCAATCGTATTTATTGAGAGCTTACTGTGTGCAGGACACTGTACTAAGCGCTTGGGAAGTACAAGTTGGAAACATGTAGAGACGGTCCTTACCCAACACCGGGCTCACAGTCTAGACCGGGGAGACAGACAACAAAACAAAACATGTGGACAGGTGTCAAGTCGTCAGAACAAATGGAAATAAAGCTAGATGCACATCATTAACAAAATAAATAGAATAGTAAATATGTACAAGTAAAATAGAGTAATAAATCTGTACAAACATATATACAGGTGCTGTGGGGAGGGGAAGGAGGTGGGGGGTGGGGAGGGGGAGAGGAAAAAGGGAACTCAGTCTGAGAAGGCCTCTTGGAGGAGGTGAGCTCTCAGTAGGGCTTTGAAGGGAGGAAGAGAGCTAACTTGGCGGATGGGCAGAGGGAGGGCATTCCAGGCCAGGGGGAGGACGTGGGCCGGGGTCTATGGCGGGACGCGTGAGAACGAGGTACAGTGAGGAGGTTAGTGGCAGAGGATCCGAGGGTGCGGGCTGGGCTGGAGAAGGAGAGAAGGGAGGTGAGGTAGGAGGGGGCGAGGGGATGGACAGCCTTGAAGCCGAGAGTGAGGAGTTTCTGCCTGATGCGTAGGTTGACTGGCAGCCACTGGAGATTTTTGAGGAGGGGAGTAATGCCCAGAGCGTTTCTGCACAAAGATGATCCGGGCAGCAGTGTGAAGTATAGACTGAAGTGGGGAGTATATTGAACTCTCCCAAATGCTTAGTACAGCATTCTGCACACAGTAAGCTCTCAATAAAAGCGATCGAATGAATGGCTAAAGGCATGTCTCTATATGTTGCCGAACTGTACTTCCCAAGTGCTTAGTACAGTGCTTTGCACACAGTAAGCACTCAATAAATAGGATTGAATGAATGAATAAGTGCTGTGGGGCTGAGTTTGGGGTGTTTAAGGGGTGTAGATACAAGTGCAAAGGTGATACAAAAGGGAAGGTGGCTAGGGAAAATTAGGGCTTAGTCTGGGAAGACCTTCTGGAGGAGATGTAATTTCGGGAGGGCTTTGAAGGTGGAGAGAGTGATGTTCTGGTGTTTATGAAAGGGGAGGGAGTTTCAGAACAGAGGGAGGATGTGGGCAAGTGGGTAGCAGTGAGATGAAATCAGTGAGTAGATTGGTGTTAGAAAAATGGGGAGGCTGGGTTATAGTAGATCACTGAGGTGATGTAGGAGGGGGAGAGTTGATTGAGTGTCTCAAGCAGATGGTTAAGAGTTTCTGTTTGATGCGGAGGTGGTCGGACAGCTATCGGAGACTTTTGAAGAGCGGGGAGACATGGGCTAAACTATTTAAAAGTGACCCAGACAATCGAGTGAAGTATGGACTATTGAACGGAGAGAAGGGAGGTCAATGAGGTGGCTCATGCAGTACTCAAGGCCGGATATGATAAGTGCTAGGATTAGCGTGGAAAGGGTTTGGGTAGAGAAGAAAGAACAGATTCTAGAAATGTTGCGAAGGATCTGGTGATGTTGAATTTGTGGGTTGAATGAGAGAGATGAGTCAAGGATAATGTCAGGGTTAGAGGATTGTCAGACAAGGAGGATGATAGTACTGTTTATGATGACGGGAAAGTCAAGGGGAGGACAGTGTTTGGGTGGGAAGATGAGAAGTTCCGTTTTGGACTGTTATAAGTTTGAGGCGTCAGTGGGGCACCCGAAATACGAGACTGCAGAGAGGGAGAGAGATCACGGCTGGAGATGTAGATTTGGGAGTCATCCTCATAGAGATGATAGCTGAAGCCATGGGGGTGAATGCGTTCTCAAAGGAAGTGGGTATAGATGAAGAATTAAAGGGGAGCCAGAACTGAGGCTTGAGGGACTCAAGTTAGGGGTTGGGAGGAAGAGGAGTAGCCCATGAACGATACTGAGAATAAGTGGACAGAGGGATAGGAGGAGAACCAGGAGAGGACTGTCGCTGAAGCCAAGGTTAGCCAAGGAGAAGGGGAAAGGCAACAGAAGCACCAAGGAGGGTTAGGATGGAGTAGAAGCTGTCGAATTTGGCAAGATCATGGGAGACCTTAGCGAGGGCAGATTCTGTGGAGTGAAGGAGATGGCAGCCAGACTGGAGGGAGTAAAGGAGAAAATTGGAAGAGAAGAAATGGAGGCAATATGTGTAGATGGTTTGCTCAAAAAGTGGAGTGCAACGGTAGGAAGGAGATGGGGTGATAACTGGAGAAAGCTATAGGGTTAAGAAAGTTTTTTGGTTTCTTTTTTAGGAGGGGGAGACATTAGCATATTTTACATGAGCATGTGACACGAGCAGTGGGGAAGGAGCCATTGGAAAGGGGGTGATTGAAGATGGCAGTCAGGGAGGGAGGGAAGAAAGAGGAGACAAGTGTCTTGACAAGATGCGAAGGGTTGGCATTGGAGGCGCAGGTGGAAATGTAGAATTTGAGGGAAGGCAGGAGATATCCTCTTGAGAAACTGCTGGGAAAGATGGAGGAGTGGAGGAGGGGGAGGAGGAGGGAGGGACTGGATAGGAGCAGGGGAGATTTGGGGGAGACCACGCCTGTCCCAACTGGCTCACAGCTTCAGTTCCTCCTTCTTCCTCTGCTGTTTCTCCTGCACCTGCTGGTGAGGCTGCCCCTGATACTGCCCCTGTTCCTGCCCTTTCCCTTCCTCGCTCCTGCCTCTGGTTCTACCCTCAGCCTGGAAGATGGGCCTAGTCGTCCGGGCGGGCAAGGTGCATGTGGCCTTCTCCTCTTCCCACCGGGCCCGTTTCGAGGCGCAGCTGTGCAACAGGACGCAGCCCCTCGCCTGCCAGCCCATCCAGAAATTTCCCCCGGTGTCCATGGTGAGTCAACCTGCCTTACCACCGTACTAATGAGGGACTTTAGTGAGCACCTTGTGCCAAGCACTGAGCTAAACACAGGGGGAGATAAAGGATAATCAGGTTGGATGTAATCCCAGTCCCCCGCGGGACTCAGAGTCCAAATGGGAGGGAGAACGGGTATTTAACCCTCATTTTACAGGTGGGGAAACTGAGGCATAGAGAGGTAGTGACTTGCCCAAGGTACACAGCAGGCTCATGGAAGAACCAGGATTAAAACTCAGGTCTTCTGGCTCCCGGTATCATGCCCTTAACTGCTAAACCACACTGGCTCCCTGTGGGCAGGGAACCTCTCCTGTGCTTCTGTTGCGCTTTCCAAGTGCTTAGTACAGTGCATCACACTTAATAGACGCTCAGTAAATCCCATTACTGCTGCCGCTTCTTCTCCTCCTACGGCTGCTACAGCTGCTGCTACCGCTGGTACGCCAGCTGGGACAGCACTTAGAATCTGAGAGTCACTGACTCTGTCCTAAACCCCCGTCGCCTGGCCCTGCCACCTCTGCCGGAGTTCAAGTTGGTGACAGTCACAGTCCTGACTTCAGGAGGCCCTTATCTGGCGGTCTTCCCCGTGTGTGTGTGTGTGTGTGTGTGTGTGTGTGTGTGTGTGTGTGTGTGAGAGAGAGAGAGAGAGAGAGAGAGAGAGAGAGAGAGAGAGAAAGGGAGAGTTGAAATTCATTCATTCAATCAATCAATCAATCAATCATATTTATTGAGCGCTTACTATGTGCAGAGCACTGTACTAAGTGCTTGGGAAGTACAAGTCGGCAACACATAGAGATAGTCCCTACCCAAAAGCGGGCTCACAGTCTAGAAAGGGGAGACAGAGAACAAAACCAAACATACCAACAAAATAAAATAAATAGAATAGATATGTACAAGTAAGATAGATAAATAAATAAATAAGTAGAGTAATAAATATGTACATACATATATACAGGTGCTGTGGGGAAGGGAAGGAGGTAAGATGGGGGAATGGAGAGGGGGACAAGGGGGAGAGGAAGGAAGGGGCTCAGTCTGGGAAGGCCTTCTGGAGGAGGTGAGCTCTCAGTAGGGCCTTGAAGGGAGGAAGAGAGCTAGCTTGACGGATGGGCAGAGGGAGGACATTCCGGGCCCGGGGGATGACGTGGGCCGGGGGTCGATGGCGGGACAGGCGATAATTGAGCACTTACTGTGTGCAGAGCACTGTACTAAGCGCTTAATGATACTCTGTGTGTGTGTGTGTGTGAAAGAGAGAAAGAGAGAGTTGAAATTCATTCATTCAATCATATTTATTGAGCGCTTACTGTGTGCAGAGCACTGTACTAAGCGCTTAATGATACTCTTTACCACTGGGAATAATAATAATAATAATAATAATAATAATGATGGCATTTATTAAGCACTTACTATGTGCAAAGCACTGTTCTAAGTGCTGGGGAAGTTACAAGGTGATCAGGTGGTCCCACAGAGGGCTCACGATCTTAATCCCCATTTTACAGATGAGGTAACTGAGGCACAGAGCAGTGACGTGACTTGCCCAAAGTCACACAGCTGACAATTGGTGGAGCCGGGATTTGAAGCCATGACCTCTGACTTCAAAGCCCGGGCTCTTTCCACTGAGCCATGCTGCTTCTCTAAGAAGCAGGATTAGGCCAGCAACCCAGTGGCTACTCCGAGTTGTCATCTGGAGGGAGTGGCACAGAGGGACCAGAGGGGTCAGAGGGGTCGGGAGAACGCTTGGAAAGGGATTTCTGAGCGTCCCCTCCCACGATGGCCACCCCAAACTCTACTCCGGTTCTCTTTCCCGGTAGGGTGATTCCGGCATGGTGTATGTCAATCTCCCAGACCGCGTCTGCTCTTCCCGTCTCTGCGTGCAGGTGGGCCCGGGGCTGGGCAGAGCTGGCTTGGGTCAGTTATGCCCATGGGAGGGAAACATCTGGGCTGGAGGGTCGAGGGGGAGGCCACACAGTTTGGGGGTGATGGGCTGGTGACCCCTCAGGTCCTTGCCTGACCCTCTGGCCTGCTGGACCATCCCCCTCCCATCCCCTTAACAACTCACAGGGACACAACCCCTTAGTCCCCTGTCCCCAACACACATACACACACATACACTGCTCCAACAGCACCTAGGAGCCGTCCATCCGGTTTGCATTATCTGTGCTTTGGGATCCTCCCTACAAGTCGGCTCCTTATCCAGGAGCGGGGAGGGCGTTGGCCCTCGAAGGGAATGGAGGAAGTTTAAGAACAGGGAAAACTTCGAATTTCCCCAATCCCGAGGCAAACTGCACTTCCCTCTGAGTTCCATCTTCCACTTGCCCTTTGGTGGTCTGGGAATCCCCGTCCAGGTTGTTTGAAACGCAAAGGAATCTGCTCTTCATTTTGAGAAAAAGAGTTGGAAAGTCTGAACTCTCTCCAGGGCAGGAGGATCGACGTGGATTATTCTGCTCTGCAACAGATATGCGATATCAAATGCCGTAAGGATGGGAGTATGGGATGGGAGCCCCACCAATGTCCCTTCACCACCAGCTTTGGGAATTGAAAACCGGATACCCAAATGGGATGGAAGAAAGAGCTGGGGCGGGGAGGGAGGGAATGATGGGGCGCTACATTCCCAGTCATGCCCTTCAACAGTGTGGAGTGTGGTTGGAGTTTCTCCAAGATTAATCCCATTCCACAAGACACTGAGGCTCAGAAAAGGGCCACAACCTGCCCAGGGACACACAGCGGGTCAGGGGCCTAGCTGGGATCAAAATCCAATTCCCCGGCCCTCCCTGCCTCTCACCTTTTCCTGACCGGACAGTCCTTGGGCTCCCGCAGAGGGGCAGAGGCGGAGGAGAGTTTCTGTGTCTCAGCCTGAGGAAAGTCTCTATAGCTGTCTCTGCCCCGGCTCATCTCTCAGCCTTGGGTTGGGGGGGGGGGGGGCGGATATATGTGGAGGGAGGGATCTCAAGGAGATACTATTCTGGGAATTGTGCCCCCCACCTCAACTTGTTGTGCAACCTTGAGGAAATCTCTGCCCCCATCCAGGCTCGCCCATGAGGGCAGGGAAGACCACTAGTGGCATCGGGCTAGTCGGGGGCAGAGGGTTTAAGTGAAGTGGCTGGGGGCTTCCCCTCCATCTGACTGGGTCTGGTCCTTTCAGCTCCCAGGAGGAAGCCCAAGGGGAAGGGCAGGAAGTGTGCCAGACACAGGTAGGGGGACACCCGGCCCGGAGGGAGAGAATGTCTGTGGGCCGAGGAGGTGGTGGGCAGAGGGACCGGGCCAGGACTCTCTCCTCTCCGCTCTATCCCCATCCCCACCCCCCTCCCAGTGTCATTCCGAAGGGCAGCAGCTGAGATTGGGGGGTGGGCACCTTTGCACTCCTGACCCCAGAGTCCTGCTTCATTCCAGCAACGCAGAAGGGCCCAGTCAAGTGCCCTCTCCCAGAGGCACCTTCCATTTCAAAATACAAATTATTCCTCTCCCAGAACCCAGAGGTACCGGGGTTGTGGACTGCTAAGGCTAGAGATACCGGCGCTGTGTGCCACCCAGCCCAGAGGGGCCGGCTCTATGGGCTGCCGAGCTCAGAGGTTCTGGGGTTATGGACTGCTTAGCTTAGAGGTGTGGGGGCTTTGGACTGTTAAACCTAGAGGTGTGGGGGCTTTTATGCGCTGCCAAGACCAGAAGGCAGGGTCTATGGACTGCTAAGCCTAAAGGTGTAGGGGCTTTGGACTGTTGAAACTAAAAGTGCCAGGGCTTTGGACTGCTGAGGTAAGAAGTGTCAGGGCTATGGCCTGCTGAAGCTAGAAGTGCCGGGGCTTTGGACTGCTGAGGCTAGAAGTGCCGGGGCTTTGGACTGCTGAGGATGGATGTTCCGGGGCTTTGGGCTGCTGAGGATAGAAATGCCAGGGCTTTGGCCTGCTGAAGCTAGAAGTGCCGAGACTTTGGCCTGCTGAGGCTAGAAGTGCTGAAACTTTGGCCTGCTGAGGGTAAAAGTGCCACGTCTTTGGCCTGCTGAGGGTAGAAGTGCCAGGGCTTTGGCCTGCTGAAGCTAGAAGTGCCGAGACTTTGGCCTGCTGAGGCTAGAAGTGCCGAGTCTTGGGCCTGCTGGGGGTAGAAGTGCCGGGGCTTTGGCCTGCTGAGGCTAGAAGTGCCGAGTCTTTGGCCTGCTGAGGGTAGACTTGCCAGGGCTTTGGCCTGCTGAAGCTAGAAGTTCCGGGGCTATGGCCTGCTGAGGCTAGAAATGCCAGGGCTTTGAACTGCTGAGGCGGCGGGAAGGCCGGTCCCAATGAAGCCTTGACAGCGGCGGGCCGTGTTCAGTTTCTTCCGCAGGCTGAGGAGTCTATGGTCAGCACGCGAACGGCAGGCCGAGGCGGCGAAGGCAGGACCGTGCTGAGGAGCCATGAGGCCTCTTGCCAGGGCCTCGCCAGCCACCAAAGGGAGCAGCGCCATGGCCCGCCCCGCCGCTGCCCCACCCACATAAACCCTGCCCCATCACTGCCCCACCCACACAAACCCCATCCCTCCCGACCAAGATAAGACAGTGACCCCCGCCAGGGCCTCCAGAATGGGAGCCCCCATGGCCTTGGGCGGTGGGAAGGGCGAGGACCTCCATAATAATAACAATAATAATAATAATAATATAGATGGTATTTGTTCCGCCAGGGCCTCCAGAATGGGAGCCCCCATGGCCTTGGGCGGCGGGAAGGGCGAGGACCTCCATAATAATAATAATAATAATAATATAGATGGTATTTGTTAAGCACTTACTATGTGCCAGGCACTGTACTAAGCACTGGGGTGGACACGAGCAGATCGGGTTGGACACAGTCCCTGTCCCATGTGGGGCTCACAGTCTCCATCCCCATTTTACAGCTGAGGTAACTGAGGCCTAAAGAAGTGAAGTGACCTGCCCAAGGTCACACAGCCGACAAGTGGAGGAAGAGGGATTAGAACCCAAGTCCTTCTGACTCCCGGAACCAGACGTCATGCATGGGAGACACCAGCAAACCTTCACCCCAGCCCAGGCCCAAAACGGATGCTGCCCCCACCCATCCACCTCCCACCCCTGCCCAAAGTTGAGGAAAATGACTATTTCTATATGCAGTGTCCTCTCCCTGGAGGCCTCACCTTCACCCGGGGCGGCCAGAGGATGGTCGCGATGCCCGCCGGGATGGGGCTTGGGCCGAGGGAGCGTCCCCACCGGACCTCAGCCCGGTGGTTGGGAATAAAGCGCCCAGGCCTTGCCCGGCCCTGAAACCCCCGGACCGCTTGTTGCTTTCCCTCCATCGGGTTGCGGGGAGAGGGGCACTGGGATAGGGGAGCGAGGAACCGTGGGAGGGCACCGGGGCAGGGAAGCAAGGAGAAAGAGGGGGTTGCCCTTGTTGACTTTGCTCTGCAAAGGACTGGCCCCGCAATGGTCGGTGAGGGAACTGAGGCCCAGAGAAGTGAAGCGACTTGCCCAAGGTCACACAGCAGACAAGTGGCAGAGCCGGGATTAGAACCCACAACCTCTGACTCCCAAGCCTGGGCTCTTTCCACTGAGCCACGCTGCTTCTCAGACTGTGAGCCCCATGTGGGACAACTTGATTACCGAACGGTGTTTGGCACAGAGTAAGCGCTTAACAAATACCGTGAGCCCACTGTTGGGTAGGGACTGTCTCTATATGTTGCCAATTTGTACTTCCCAAGCACTTAGTACGGTGCTCTGCACATAGCAAGCGCTCAATAAATACGATTGATGATGAACATCATCTCTAATTCATTTATCGACAATTGACAATTCTGACGACTTGACACCTGTCCACATGTTTCGTTTTATTGTCTGTCTCCCCCTTCTAGACTGTGAGCCCGTTGTTGGGTAGGGACCGTCTCTAGATGTTGCCAACTTGGACTTCCCAAGCGCTTAGTCCAGTGCTCTGCACACAGTAAGCGCTCAATAAATACGATTGAATGAATGAATTTGGGGGACATTGGACGTTCGCCAGGACCGGTTTCTCTGCTGCTCATGGAGGACGGGGATTTCAGGCTTTCACTGGCTTTTCTCGGGGGATCTGCCCCCCCACCTCATCCCATCTCACTTCCCCGACCCCCTCCCCCAGTGAAGTCTAACCTCCAGCCCTCCTGCTGCAGGTCCCACCTGCCTCTGCTGGCTTTGCATTTCATGGGGCAGGAGGGAAGCCAAGTTGTCTAGGTTGGACTGGCCTCATTCATTCATTCAATCGTATTTACTGAGTGCTTACTGTGTGCACAGCACTGTACTAAGCGCTTGGGAAGTACAAGTTGGCAACATATAGAGACGGTCCCTACCCAACAGTGGGCTCACAGTCTAGAAGGGGGAGACAGAGAACAAAACCAAACATATTAACAAGATAAAATAAATATAATAAATATGTACAAATAAAATAAATAAATAAGTAGAGTAATAAACATGTACGTTCCCCTCGGGCATCTCCTTTTAGAAGGGGCTGTCTCTATACGTTGCCAACTTGTACTTCCCAAGCGCTTAGTACAGTGCTCTGCACACAGTAAGCACTCAATAAATACGATTGATGATGATGATGATGATGATGATCTCCTTCATTCAATCGGACTTATTGAGCACTTCCTGTGTGCGGAACACTGTACTAAACACTTGTGAGAGTACAAAAGCAGCACGGCATAGTGGACAGCGCTTAGTACAGCGCTCTGCACACAGTAAGCGCTCAATAAATACGATTGAATGAATGACAGAGCCCAGGCCTGGCAGTCAGAAGGTCATGGGTTGATTCATTGATTCATTCATTCATTCAATCGTATTTACTGAGCGCTTACTGTGTGCACTGTACTAAGTGCTTGGGAAGTACAGATCGGCAACATATAGAGACGGTCCCTACCCAACAACGGGCTCACAGTCTAGAATCGGATCCGCCACTTGTCTGCTGCGTGACCTTGGGCAAGTCACTTCACTTCTCTGGGCCTCAGTTCCCTCATCTGGAAAATGGGATGGGAATTGAGACTGTGAGCCCCACGTGGGACAGGGACCGTGTCCAACTCAATTTTCTTGTATCCACCTCAGCCTTTAATACAGTGCCTGGCACATCATCATCATCATCATCATCAATCGTATTTATTGAGCGCTTTCTGTGTGCAGAGCACTGTACTAAGTGCTTGGGAAGTACAAGTTGGCAACATATAGAGACAGTCCCTACCCAAAAGTGGGCTCACAGTCTAAAAGGGGGAGACAGAGAACAAAACCAAACATACTAACAAAATAAAATAAATAGAATAGATATGTACAAGTAAAATAAATAAATAGAGTAATAAATATGTACAAACATATATACATATATACATAGTGAGTGCTTAACAAATACTGTTATTATTTTTATTAATAATAATAAACAGACACATTCCCTGCCCTCTCCCAAAGGCTTCTGCGGGTGGGGTGGGGCTGGAACGACCCCCCCCTGCATCGGGGGCTTCTGCTCCGTGAGTTTTGTGCCCCCTTTCCCTAAACACACTCCACAACGCACTGGCTCCCACCTCTTCCCTGGCTTGCCCTCTCAGGGAGAAACTGGCTTGGCTTCAGAGCTTGAATAATAATAATAATAATAATAATGGCATTTATTAAGTGCTTACTATGTGCAAAGCACTGTTCTAAGAGCTGGGGGGATACAAGGTGATCAGGTTGTCCCATGGGGGGCTCACAGTCTTAATCCCCATTTTACAGATGAGGTAACTGAGGCCCAGAGAAGCGAAGTGACTTGCCCCAAGTCACCCCGCATGACATGTGGCGGAGCCGGGATTTGAACCCATGACCTATGACTCCAAAGCCCGGGCTCTTTTCACTGAGCCACGCTGCTTCTCTATCTTCTGGATAAAACAGCTGCCCATTTTCCAGCTTCTCTTCTCCAAACTGGGCAGCCCCAAGCTCCTTATCTCCCAGCGCCTCGGGGGACAGAACAATCTGAGTGGGGGACACCCCTCCACACACACACAAAAAAACCCAAAATGCACACTCACACTTCCCAAGCCTCAAACCAACTTTGTGGTTTATGCAAATCCTCTTGGGTTGGGAGTTGGCGTGACTCACCCTTCTCCCCAACTTCTCCACGAGGGCTTGGGGGGACAAAGACCATTGTATAAGCTCAGATAGGAGGTAGACCTCAATATGTGTCTGTTGGAGGGGCTGAACAGGGGCATGTGTGAGTATATATGTGCGAGTGTTTGTGTCTTTTGGGGTATGAGTCTGTAAGAGCATATGTGTGTCCCTTTGTGTGTTTGCCGGGCCTTGGGAGTCCAGCAGTTGTAGAGTGTGTTTGTGTGTTCTCCCTCTGAGCCTTCCCATCAGGGGAGACCTGCCTGGCAGATCTCCAGGGGGATGGAGATGTGTCTGTTGGAGGGGCTGAATAGGGGCATGTGTGAGTATATACGTGTGAGTGTTTGTGTCTTTCGGGGTATGAGTCTGTAAGAGCATAAGCGTGTCCCTTTGTGTGTTTGCAGGGCCGTGGGAGTCCAGCAGTTGTAGAGTGTGTTTGTGTGTTCTCCCTCTGAGCCTTCCCATCAGGTGAGACCTGCCTGGCAGATCTCCAGGGGGATGGAGATGTGTCTGTTGGAGGGGCTGAATAGGGGCATGTGTGAGTATATATGTGTGAGTGTTTGTGTCTTTCGGGGTATGAGTCTGTAAGAGCATACGCGTGTCCCTTTGTGTGTTTGCCGGGCCGTGGGAGTCCAGCAGTTGTAGAGTGTGTTTGTGTGTTCTCCCTCTGAGCCTTCCCATCAGGGGAGACCTGCCTGGCAGATCTCCAGGGGGATGGAGATGTGTCTGTTGGAGGGGCTGAATAGGGGCATGTGTGAGTATATATGTGTGAGTGTTTGTGTCTTTCGGGGTATGAGTCTGTAAGAGCATACGCGTGTCCCTTTGTGTGTTTGCCGGGCCGTGGGAGTCCAGCAGTTGTAGAGTGTGTTTGTGTGTTCTCCCTCTGAGGCTTCCCATCAGGGGAGACCTGCCTGGCAGATCTCCAGGGGGATGGAGATGTGTCTGTTGGAGGGGCTGAATAGGGGCATGTGTGAGTATATATGTGTGAGTGTTTGTGTCATCATCAATCGTATTTATTGAGCGCTTACTGTGTGCAGAGCACTGTACTAAGCTCTTGGGAAGTCCAAGTTGGCAACATATAGAGACAGTCCCTACCCAACAGTGGGCTCACAGTCGAAGTGTCTTTCAGGGTATGAGTCTGTAAGAGCATACGTGTGTCCCTTTGTGTGTTTGCCGGGCCTTGGGAGTCCAGCTGTAGTAGAGTGTGTTTGTGTGTTCTCCCTCTCAGCCTTCCCATCAGGGGAGACCTGCCTGGCAGATCTCCAGGGGGATGGAGGGCAGAAGGGAGGGTGGGAAGGAGAGAGAGAGAAAGAGAGAGCAGAAGACTAACCTTTTCTAGAGCCGAAGGGAAGGGAGGACCCAAGTCAGGAGCCAAGTCGGCAAGTTCCGGAGAATCAGAACTTCAAGAAAACAGATTATAATCGGCCTCGGGTTCCTGAATTTTGGGGCCTGGGGGTGCGGGAGGCCCCCTCCTCCAGCCCCCAGCCTTCCCATTTCCTGGCTTTATGCAAATTGTTCTTGGATGGAGGTGACTCATTCTCTTTCCCGTTGTTCCCCCCACCAGTTGATTACTAATACACAAAACACACGAGGTCCTCGAGGGCCCGCTTGCAAAACAGATCTGTAATAACAATAATAATGATGGTATTCGTTCAGTGCTTACCATGTGCACTGTTCTAAGCGCTGGGGGGATACGAGGTGATCAGGTTGTCCCACTTGGGGCTCCCGGTCTTCATCCCCATTTGACAGATGAGGTCACTGAGGCCCAGAGAAGTGAAGTGACCTGCCCAAAGTCACACAGCTGACAAGTGGTGGAGCCGGGATTAGAACCCACGCCCTCTGACTTCCAAACCCGGGCTCTTTCCACTGGGCCACGCTGCTTCTCATTCTATAGTATTATTATCATTCTATAATATCATAATCTGTATCATTCTAGAGAAGCGGTGTGGCTCAGTGGAAAGAGCACAGGCATGGGAGTCAGAGGTCGTGGGTTCTAATTGGGATTAGATTAGATAATTAGATTGTATATACTATAATATATTATAATTATTATTATAATTATCATAATATAATACAATAATTTATATATTGATTAATATGAGATATATCAATATATTGATATGTTGTATATATTGTAATATAATATATTACACTCCGCCACTCTGCCACCTGTCAGTTGTGGGACTTTGGTCAAGTCACTTAATTTCTCCGTGCCTCAGTTCCCTCATCTGTCAAATGGGGATGAAGACTGTGGGACAACCTGATCACCTTGTATCCTCCCCAGCACTTAGAACAGTGCTTGCACATAGTAAGCGCCTAACAAATGCCATCATTATTATTATTATTCGATCTATATCATATCATGCTATATCATTGATATTATATATTAATTATATTATAATATATGATATTATGGTATTGTATATTAATTATATTATATATTAATATCTGGGTTCTGGGGATGGCTATAATGTCATTGATATTATATATTGATATATAATATACATGGTATATATCTCATTTTATATATAATACATCAGTATTAATATATGATATAATATAAGATTGACAATATATTATTACATATCTTATATCTTATTAATATTACATTAATATAAGTTAATTATCTTATACTTACCCTCCCCTAGAAGGTAGGTATCCTATTTTCTCCTCCCTCAGTCCCTCTCCCCAACGTCCAGAACAGGCTTCTGCACTCAGGCGGCTCTTATCTAATCGGCACCCCTGAGGTGGTATTAGATACTATACACGCAGAGAAGCAGCGTGGCTCAGTGGAAAGAGCCCGGGCTTTGGAGTCAGAGGTCAGGGGTTCAAATCCCTGCCCTGCCAACTGTCAGCTGTGTGACTTTGGGCAAGTCACTTCACTTCTCTGGACCTCAGTTCCCTCCTCTGTAAAATGGGGATGAAGACTGTGAGCCCCCCGTGGGACAACCTGATCACCTTGCAAGCTCCCCAGCGCTTAGAACAGTGCTTTGCACTTAGTAAGTGCTTAATAAATGCCATCATTATTATTATTATTATTATTATATACTATACATGTAGGATATATATATCAAGCACTTAGTACAGTGCTCTGCACACAGTAAGTGCTCAATAAATACGATTGAATAAATATATATAATATATTCATAATTATAATATAATATGATATATAATAATATAATATATACAATTATATAATTGTCATTATATATACAACATACAAGAATATAAACAATTATATATAATTGTAATTATAATGCAATATACAATATATATTGATATATCTTGTATTAATCAATATATTATATATTATATATATGATATTATAGATCATCAATATATAGATATATCTCATATTAATAGATATATTATATAAAATATATTATATTATATATCATCAATATATTTATATAGCTCATATATGATCAATATATATTATATATTATATATTATATAATCAATATATAGATATATCTCATATTAATCAATATATTATATAATATATACAATATATTTCATTACATATATACATAATATATGTATATAGTACATATAATCATATATAATGCATAGATATTATATTATATTACAGTATATGCAATATATCAATATATTGATATTTCTCATATTAATCAATATATGAATTATTGCATTATGTTATAATAATTATAATATATTATGGTGTGTACAATATATTATATATGATATATGTTGATTAATACGATATATGTCAATATATTGATATATTGCATATATTATATATAACATATATTGATTAATACGAGATATATCAATGTATATTGATGATACATAATACCATTCTATAATTATCTGATGATGATTATTATTGTGATGATGATGATGATGATGACTGTCTCTGGGGATAGCCACCTTCCGCCCGGTCCCAACCTGGTGGGCCGGCCTAAGGGAGGACATGGCCGGGCCTCTCGTGCCCCCTGGTGCTCCAGGCGGGAACTGCAGCCCCTGGGGAGGGAGGGGGGGTGTGCGCTGACGGCCGCGGCCCACCAGGGGGCGCCACGTCCCCGGCGGGGCGGGGCGGGACGGGGGACACCCGCCTGGAGGCGCGGTCCAGGATGCCGAGGGCGAGGCCCGCGGCCGAGGAGGCTCCCGGCCTCCCTCCCGGGGCCTCCCTCCCGGGGCCTCCCTCCCTCCCGGGGCCTCCCTCCCTCCCGGGGCCTCTGGCCTCTTCCCCGCGGACTTGGCTGTAAGGGCTCAGGGGTCCCAGCCCTCTCGCCCCCTCTCCCCGCCCCGGGGAGCGGGGTTCTGCGGCTGGCGTTTTCCCTGAATTGACTGGCTAACTGGGTTCTGGGGATGGCTAGGGAAGACGAGAGCTCAACGAGATCATCATCTCAGGGGCGCCGATTCGATCACAGCCGCCTGGGACGCGGGGGAGAGGGACTGCGGGAGGAGAAAATAGGATACCTACCTTCTAGGGGAGGGTACTTCTTATTCTCCACTTCCTCCTCCTCCTCCTCCTCCTCCTCCTCCCACCTTTCTCATCCCTCTCCTCTCTCTGCTTCAATCTTCTCCCTCCTTTTCCTCCTCCTCCTCCTCCATCCTCCTTCTCCTCTCCCGTCTCTTCCCCCTTCTCCTCCTGCTCCTCTTCTTCCTTCTCCCCCTCCTCCTCTTCCTCCTCCTCTTCTTCCTTCTCCTCCTTCTCTTCTTCCTTCTCCTCCTCCTCCTCTTCCCTCCTTTTCCTTCTCTTCCTCCTTCTCCTTCTCCTAATCCTTCCTCCTCCTCCTCTTCTTCCTCTCCCCCCTTTTTCTTCCCTTCCTCCTCCTTCTCCTAATCCTTCCTCCTCCTCCTCTTCTTCCTCCTCCTCCCTCCTTTTCCTTCTCTTCCTCCTTCTATCCTACTTATTTTATTTTGTTGGTATGTTTGGTTCTGTTCTCTGTCTCCCCCTTTTAGACTGTGAGCCCACTGTTGGGTAGGGACTGTCTCTATGTGATGCCAATTTGTACTTCCCAAGCGCTTAGTACAGTGCTCTGCACATAGTAAGCGCTCAATAAATACGATTGATTGATTGATTCTCCTAATCCTTTTTCCTTCCTCCTCCTCCTCCTCCCTCCTCCCCCTCCTCCCCCTTTTCTCCTCCTTTTCATTCTCCTCCAAGCCCATAAATCTTTGTCGAAACATCGTCACCCAGTTTCAGCTCCCCAGGCCATCCAGCCCAGGACTCCGTCTCCAACAGTGGCACCACATACAAACACATACTTACAGTGATAATTATTATAATTATATATATTATATTATGTATAATAATGGTTAATCATTGTGGTATTCGGTAAGTGCGTACTCCATGCCAAGCTCCGTAGTAAGCATTGCGGTCAGACACAGCCCCTTGTCCCACGTGAGATTTCCCTTCAAATGGGGAGGGGGAACAGGCATTGAATCTCTCCATTTTACAGATGAGGAAACTAAGGCACAGAGAAGTTAAGGCGCTTGCCCAAGGTCACCCAGCAGACAAATGGCAGATCCGGGATTAGAAGCCAGGTCTCCTGATTCCCACACCCGGGCTCTTTCCATCAGGCCATGCTACACATGCAGACAAGTGCACATCATCATCATCATCGTCAACAATGATATTCATTGAGCACTTACTGTGTGCAGAGCACTGTACTAAGCGCTTGGGAGAGGACTATAAAAGCAGAGTTGGTAGATACATTCCCTGCCCATAAGGAGTTTACAGTCCAGAGGGGCAGTCAGATGGTAACATCTTGTACATACACGCTTATTCCCCAAATTCTGTTCCGAGGGGACCCCTTCCTTTCCCATGGGAGCTGATGTCTGTTCCCCCAGTGGAATACTGATATCTCCCTGTGTATGAATGTGTGTACAATCATAATAATAATAATAATAATGGTATTTATTAAGCACTTACTATGTGCAAAGCACTGTTCTAAGCGCTGGGGAGGTTACAAGGTGATCAGATTGTCCCTTAGGGGGCTCACAGTCTTCATCCCCATTTTCCAGATGAGGTCACTGAGGCCCAGAGAAGTGAAGCGACTTGCCCAAAGTCACCCAGCTGACAATTGGCAGAGCAGGGATTTGAACCCCTGACCTCTGACTCCAAAGCCCGGCCTCTTTCCACTGAGCCACGCTGCTGTACATTGGTGTGTCAATGTGCTCTT
This sequence comes from Tachyglossus aculeatus, assembly GCF_015852505.1. NCBI lineage: Eukaryota > Metazoa > Chordata > Mammalia > Monotremata > Tachyglossidae > Tachyglossus > Tachyglossus aculeatus. The sequence goes on from NC_052079.1 coordinate 54,711,092, forward strand.
ACAAGTGCGCATGTGTGGACGTGTGTGTATGTGTGTCTGTGTGCATTTGCAGGTACTTGTGTATGTGTGTGTAGGGCAAATCAGTTGTATTTATTAAGAGCTTATTGCATGCAGGGCATCATCATCATCATCATCAATCGTATTTATTGAGCGCTTACTATGTGCAGAGCACTGTACTAAGCGCTTGGGAAGTACAAATTGGCAACATATAGAGACAGTCCCTACCCAACAGTGGGCTCACAGTCTAAAAGGGGGAGACAGAGAACAAAACCAAACATACTAACAAAATAAAATAAATAGGATAGATATGGGCACTGTAGTAAGTGTTTGGGAGAGTACAACACAACGATATAACAGACACATTCCCTGCCCACAGTGATCTTGCTGTCTAGAGGATTGGACTGTGTACTAATTATCCTTGCTACTCTAATGTTGGGAATATGCTGGGCAGTCAGAGGGTGCCTCAGCACTCCAGGGGTTGCCCCAAGGGGTTTTGGGAACAGTGCTTTGCACATAGTAAGCGCTTAACAAATACCATCGTTATTATTATTCTGAGAGTGCTCTAAAAACCTCTATTAGACATTGCTCTCCTGCCTTCCCCAGGTGTGAGAGAGAGAGAGAGAGAGAGAGAGAGTGTTTCTCCATAATAATATAATAATGGCATTTATTAAGCACTTACTATGTGCAAAGCACTGTTCTAAGCGCTGGGGAGGTTACAAGGTGATCAGGTTGTCCCACGGGGGGCTCACAGTCTTTATCCCCATTTTACAGATGAGGGAACTGAAGCCCAAAGGAGTGAAGTGACTTGCCCAAAGTCCCACAGCTGACAATTGACGGAGCCGGAATTTGAACCCATGACCTCTGACTCCAAAGCACGGGCTCTTTCCACTGAGCCACGCTGCTTCCATCAAACTCTCAGCTCCTAGAGGACAGGGATGATGTCTTCTCCTCCACCTCTTGGCCCACCCCAGGACCGAGCCCCGGGCCTCACCAAAGAAGGCACGGGCTGTTTACTGACAGCCTGGCCTATGGACTAAGCGCTCAATAAATACGATTGAATGAATGAATGAAAGGCCCAGAGCCTGGAAGTCAGGAGACCTGAGTTCTAATCCCCACTCCACCCCTCGTCTGCTGTGTAACCCAGATCCGGTCGCTTTACTTCTCCGGACCTCTGTTTCTTCATCTGTAAAATGGGGATTCAATACCTGTCCACCCACCCACGGATGCTGGGAGCCCCCTGTGGGGGAAGGGACTGTGTCTGATGTGATTAACTTGCTCTACCCCGACGCTCAGTACAGCACCCGACGCACAGTTAAGCGCTTAACTAATGCCACCATTATAATAATAATAATAATGGTGGCATTTATTAAGCACTTACTGTGTGCAAAGCACTGTTCTAAGCACTGGGGAGGTTACAAGGTGATCATCATCATCATCAATCGTATTTATTGAGCGCTTACTATGTGCAGAGCACTGTACTAAGCACTTGGGAAGTACAAGTTGGCAACATATAGAAACAGTCCCTGCCCAACAGTGGGCTCACAGTCTAAAAGGGGGAGACTGTCTCTATGTGTTGCCAATTTGTACTTCCCAAGCGCTTAGCACAGTGCTCTGCACATAGTAAGCGCTCAATAAATACGATTGATTGATTGAGACAGAGAACAAAACCAAACATACTAACAAAATAAAATAAATAGAATAGATATGTACAAATAAAATAAATAAATAAATAAATAGAGTAATAAATATGTACAAACATATATACAGGTGCTGTGGGGAAGGGAAGGAGGTAAGATGGGGGGGATGGAGAGGGGGACAAGGGGGAGAGGAAGGAAGGGGCTCATCATCATCATCATCATCAATCGTATTTATTGAGCGCTTACTATGTGCAGAGCACTGTACTAAGCGCTTGGGAAGTACAAATTGGCAACATACAGAGACAGTCCCTACCCAACAGTGGGCTCACAGTCTAAAAGGGGGAGACAGAGAACAAAACCAAACATACTAACAAAATAAAATAGAATAGATATGTACAAGTAAAATAAATAGAGTAATAAATACGTACAATAAATATGTAGGTGATCAGGTTGTCCCACCGGGGACTCACAGTCTTAATCCCCATTTTCCAGATGAGGGAACTGAGGCACAGAGAAGTGAAGTGACTTGCCCAAAGTCACACAGCCGACATCTGGCGGAGCCGGGAGTATGATTTTCAGCTGGTCAGAAATCGGGGTGACAGGGCCATCTCGGCAGAGGCCTGGGCTGCAGGATGGACAGGGACCCTCGGACCCCCCGGAAGGATCTAGAAGGAGACGTGGTCAGGTTGTCCCACAAGGGGCTCACAGTCTTTATCCCCATTTTACAGATGAGGGAACTGAGGCCCAAAGGAGTGAAGTGACTTGCCCAAAGTCCCACAGCTGACAATTGGCGGAGCTGGGATTTGAACCCATGACCTCTGGGCTCCAAAGCCCTCGGACCCCCCGGAAGGATCTAGAAGGAGACAGGACAGGCCAGGGGGGTGGGGAGGGGGCCGAGGGGGTCTGCAAGGGCTCTGGGGCTGCTGGGCCTCTGTGCTCTCCTCCTGCTTCCCCTCTCATAAATTATTCCTTGTAGCAAATAGTCCTTGAATAATTCATCCCCAATGTAAAGCGAGCAGAACCTGGAGCTGAGCGGGGTAGCTTCCGCTGGTAATTACCAAGCCGTGTTGCTTTTAAGGCACGCGAGATGATTTATTCAGGACGTCTGCCCTGGGAGACAGTCTGAAGGGGGCTTGGTGTTCCTGGTCTTCCCAGCCCTGGCTTCCCTGGGGGAGAATGGACGTGTGCATCCGTGTGCACTCGTCCATCCGTGTGCACTCGTCCATCCGTGTGCGTGAGGGTGAGTGTGTGAAGCCAATGTCCCAACAGGGTGGGGGGCGGGGGGCAAGGAGCTGAGATCCTGGTGGATCTCCTTCAATCAATCAATCAATCAATCAATCGTATTTATTGAGCGCTTACTATGTCCAGTTGTGGACAGGGAATGTGCCTGTTTATTATTATATTATTCATCATCAATCGTATTTATTGAGCGCTTATTATGTGCAGAGCACTGTACTAAGCGCTTGGGAAGTACAGTTCCCTCCCAAACACTTAGTACGGTTAGAGGGTGAGCCCCCTGAGGGATAGGATCTGGATGTTTGGTTTTGTTCTCTGTCTCCCCCTTTTAGACCGTGAGCCCACTGTTGGGTAGGGACTGTCTCTATATGTTGCCAACTTGTACTTCCCAAGTGCTTAGTACAGTGCTCTGCACACAGTAAGCGCTCAATAAATACGATTGATGATGACGATGATGATCTAATTCTCAACTGTGTATACTCTCTCAGTGTTTCGTATAGGGTTCTTAACCCAGTAAGCGCTTAATAAATACTATTGCTACTACTACAGTGCTCTGCGCACGGTTGGCGCTCAATAAATAAGTTCGACTGAGCCTCTGAACTCTCGGACTCTCCCACCCCCAAGGCCAGCACCCGAGGGCCGCTTGGTTCCTGGGCGCTGGGGGGTCCTGCCTCTCTTTGCCAGGGTCCCTGGTGTCCTGGGGGAAGGGAGGGGGCCGCTCCTTGTGACATCATTGGTCCTGAGGCCTGGCCCTGTGGGGCTGGATGGGTTTAGAGCGCTTAGTACAGTGCTCTGCACACAGTAAGCACTCAATAAATACGATTGATACCCGATCGTTTTCAGTCAGTTTATCCACCATATTTATTGGGCGCTTATCGTGTCCGGAGCACTACACTAAACCCTTGGGAGAGTATACGATATAACAGAGTGGGTAGACATGGTTTCTGCCCACACAGACTGTAAGCTTGTGGTGGGCAGGGATTGTCACTCTTTATTGTTGTACTGTACTTTCCCCCAAGTTCTCAGTACAGAGCTCTGCACACAGTTAAGTGCTTATGGTTGAATGAAAGGAGCGTTTCCTCTTCTTCCTCTGGGGAGGAGTTCTTGCCACTCCAGCTCTCCATTGACACCGCCTGCACACCGGTCCTTGAGTGGCACCCCCGTAATAATAATAATAATAATAATAATAATAATAATAATAATGGCATTTATAAAGTGCTTACTATGTGCCAAGCACTGTTCTAAGAACTGGGATAGATACAAGGTAATCGGGTTGTCCCACGTGGGGCGCACGGTCTTAATCCCCATTTTACGGATGAGGTAACTGAGGCGCAGAGAAGTTAAGTGACTTGCCCAAGGTCACACAGCAGACAGGTGGCGTAGTCGGAATTAGACCCCACATCCTCCGACTCCCAAGCCTGTGTTCTTTCCACTAAGCGATGCTGCTTCTCACTCCAGCCCCTGAGTGACACCCCTATACCACCCAGTGGGTGCTCAATACAGTGATGCCCAGTACAGCGTTCTGTGAGCTCGTTGTGGGTAGGGATTGTCCTTCTTTATTGGTGCATTGTAGTTTCCCAAGTGCTTAGGACAGTGCTCTGCACACAGTAAGGGCTGAATGATAAATTTGAATGAATGAATGAATGAGCAAATAGCCCAGTATGGTGCTCTGAACAAAGTAGGCGTTAAGTGCTCAATAAATGTTATTAGAGGGGTTGGTGACTGTTCCCAAATCCCCCTTTCTGAGGTGGGACAGCGAAGGTCGGAGGGGAGGGTGACTATCCATTGAAGTTTGGCGATGGTAGGTTCCAATCCACACAACAGGAAGCGCTTCTATCTACAACGTCCCCACAAATCGTCTCCGTTTTGACATCCCAGAGCGTTCCCAGGCAGAAAGCCGGTTGTGCCGTCAGGGTTTGATTTATGCCCAGCACCCTGTGTCTCAGAGAAGCCCAATAATGAAATGCGTCCGGCCCACAGGACAGGAAGTTGAAAGCGTGTCTCCTGGTCCTGCCCTCGTCCCCCGGGGTCGGCGGGGTGGACGCTGAAAACTGAAACCAGGCCGTGATTCCTCATCCACGAACCCCTCCTGTTCCCCTCTCCCTGCTCGGGATCGATCCCCGGGGTCAAGGGTCAGCAGAGGGGACAGCTGGTGGCCCACCCCCACCTCCCGCCCCTGGACTGGCCACACGGGACCACCCGAAAGGAGGCCCGAGGCAGAGCCGCAGCTGGGAGAAGGCCCGAGCCTGGAGGAGGGAAGAGTGGGACAGGCTGGGGGAGCCTGGGGGGGCCAAAAGAAGTCAACTGAGGCAGGGGAAGGATGGGAGGGGTGGGGGGAAGCTGAGGCAGGTGAAGGAATCAATCAATCAATTGTATTTATTGAGCGCTTACTGTGTGCAGAGCACTGTACTAAGCGCTTGGGAAGAACAAGTTGGCAACATATAGAGACAGTCCCTACCCAACAGTGGGCTCACAGTCTAAAAGGGGGAGACAGAGAACAAAACCAAACATACTAACAAAATAAAATAAATAGAATAGATACGTACAAGTAAAATAAATAGAGTAATAAATATGTATAAACATATATACATATATACAGGTGGGCCGGGGGCCGGGGGTCGACGGCGGGACAGGCTAGAACGAGGCCCGGTGAGGAGATTAGCGGCAGAGGAGCGGAGGGTGCGGGCTGGGCTGGAGAAGGAGAGAAGGGAGGGAAGGAAGGAAGGGAGGGAAGGAAGGGATGGAAGGGAGGGAGGAAGGGAGGGAAGGAAGGGAGGGAAGGAAGGGAGGGAAGGGAGGGAGGGAAGAGGGAAGGAGGGAGGGAGGGAGGGAGGGAAGGAGGGAGGGAGGGAAGGAAGGAAGGAAGGGAGGAAGGGAGGAAGGGAGGGAGGGAGGGAGGAAGGAAGGAAGGAAGGAAGGAAGGAAGGAAGGAAGGAAGGAAGGAAGGAAGGAAGGAAGGAGGGAGGGAAGGAGGGAGGGAAGGAGGGAAGGAGGGAAGGAAGGAAGGAAGGAAGGAAGGAAGGAAGGAAGGAAGGAAGGAAGGAAGGAAGGAAGGAAGGAAGGAAGGAAGGAAGGAGGGAGGGAAGGAGGGAGGGAAGGAGGGAGGGAAGGAGGGAGGGAAGGAGGGAAGGAGGGAAGGAGGGAAGGAGGGAAGGAAGGAAGGAAGGAAGGAAGGAAGGAAGGAAGGAAGGAAGGAAGGAAGGAAGGAAGGAAGGAAAAAAGTGAAGTGGGCCAGTGGAGGCAGGAGGAGAATGGAGTATATTATTATGTTAATACCGTTGGTATTTGTTAAGTGCTTACTACGTGCCAAGCACTGTTCTAAGCACTGGGGAGGTTACAAGGTGATCAGGTTGTTCCACAGGGGGCTCACACAATTTTAATCCCCATTTTACAGATGAGGGAACTGAGGCCCAGAGAAGTTAAGTGACTTGCCCAAAGTCACACAGCTGACAGTTATTGCCCGGGTTAGGCCGAGGGAGGCCGGGGCAGGGAAAGGATGGTATTTGTTAGGCTGGTAGAGGCCGCGGAAGGAGAGGGTAGGCCTGGGGAGGCTGAAGCGGGCAGGTTCCCCTGCCCCGAAGAGGGCAAGGATGGGGCAGACCCTGGGAGGTGGGGGAAAGATAGAACAAGCCAGAAGAGGCAGGGATGGGGCAGTAAGGGCAGGCTGGAAGAAGCAGTGTGGCTCAGTGGAAAGAGCCCGGGCTTTGGAGTCAGGGCTCATGGGTTTGAATCCCAGCTCTGCCAATTGTCAACTGTGTGACTTTGGGCAAGTCCCTTCACTTCTCTGGACCTCAGTTCCCTCATCTGGAAAATGGGGATGAAGACTGTGAGCCCCCCATGGGACAACCTGATCTCCCTGTAACCTCCCCAGCGCTTAGAACAGCGCTTTGCACATAGTAAGCGCTTAATAAATGCCATTATTATTATTCTCTGGGCCTCAGTTCCCTCATGTGTAAAATGGGGGTGAAGACTGTGAGCCCCCCGTGGGACAACCTGATCTCCTTGTAACCTCCCCAGCGCTTAGAATAGCACTTTGCACATAGTTAGCGCTTAATAAATGCCATTATTATTATTATTATTCTCTGGGCCTCAGTTCCCTCATCTGTCAAATGTGGATGAAGACTGTGAGCCCCCCCATGGGACAACCTGATCTCCTTGTAACCTCCCCAGCGCTTAGAAGAGCTTTGCACATAAGCGCTTAATAAATGCCATCATTATTATTATTATTATTGTTACTACTGTGTGACTTTGGACAAATCACTTCACTTCTCTGGGCCTCATTTCCCTCATCTGTAAAATGAGGATTGGGAGTGGGAGCCCTGTGTGGGACAGGGACTGTGTCCAACCTAACTTGTATCTACCTCAGTTCTTAGAAGAGTACTTGGCACATAGTAAGAGCTTAACAAGTACCATAATAAGAGGCAGTGGGTGGATGAGGCAGGCCGGGACAGACGGGAGAAGAGTGGGGCAGGCTGGGGAGTTCCCAGGGGCTTCCAGAGGGGGTAATTGATGGCCTAAAATAAGAAGTGAGAGAGTTACCAAAGCGAAAAAAACGTTTCCAACTCGAGATCTCTCCCAGACCCCGCAGGCAGGATCCCCTCCCGCTGCCCCTTTTTGGGAGTTCCCCGTCCTCCCAGCCTTCAGTCGGGCCACCCTGTCCCCAATCAATCAATCAATCATTGAGCGCTTACTGTGTGCAGAGCACTGTACTAAGCGCTTGGGAAGTACAAGTTGGCAACATATAGAGACAGTCCCTACCCAACAGTGGGCTCACAGTCTAGAAGGGGGAGACAGAGAACAAAACCAAACATATTAACAAAATAAAATAAATAGAATAGATATGTACAAGTAAAATAAATAGAGTAATAAATACGTACAAACACATATCCATATATACAGGTGCTGTGGGGAAGGGAAGTAGGTAAGATGGGGGGATGGAGAGGAGGACGAGGGGGAGAGGAAGGAGGGGGCTGAGTGTGGGAAGGCCTCCTGGAGGAGGTGAGCTCTCAGTAGGGCCTTGAAGGGAGGAGGAGAGCTAGCTTGGCGGATGTGCAGAGGGAGGGCATTCCGGGCCAGGGGAAGGACGCGGGCCGGGAGTCGACGGCGGGACAGGAGAGCACGAGGCCCGGTGAGGAGATTAGCAGTGGCAGAGGAGCGGAGGGTGCGGGCTGGGCTGGAGAAGGAGAGAAGGGAGGTGAGGTAGGAGGGGGCGAGGGGATGGACAGCCCAGGCATCGCAGTGTCCGCAGGGCTGGTTAGCCCACCAGAACCCCTAGGTCCCCCGATGGAGCCATGGGCCACTCCGTCTTGGCACTCGGTTCAGCAGGAGGGAGCCTTGCCTAGTGGATAGACCCCACCGGGCCTGAGAGTCAGAAGGAACTGGGTTCTAATCCCAGCTTCGCCACTTGTCTGCTGTGTGATTTGGGGCAAGTCACTTCACTTCTCTGGGCCTCAGTCGCCTCATCTGTAAAACATGGACTGTGAGCCCCGTGTGGGACAGGGACTGCGTCCAGCCCGATTAGCGTGGATCTACCCCGGTGTTTAGAACAGTGCTTGACACATAGTAAGTGCTTAACTAATACCACCATCATCATCATCATCATCACCCCAAGTGGGATTCAGAACGTCGCACACGGCTCCCAGGCGGGAAGAGGGATGGGTGGGCATTTCCCTTCCCCTTCCTCCTCTGGAAGCTACAAAGCCCAGCAGCGGTGACCCGATGTCCCCACAGCCACCGTCAAACAGGATCAGTCAGTCCGTCGTATTTATTGAGCGCTTTCCATGGGCAGAGCACTGCGCTAGGCTCTTGGGAGAGGACAACATAACAAACCCAATCCCTTCCCACAAGCTCCAAGGTCATTCACTAATTCTTTCAGTCGTATTTGCTGAGCGCTTACTGGGTGCAGAGCAGGTCAGTCGGGGGGGAAAAAAGAGCAAGACCAAGGGGCCAGCTGCATGCCAACCTCGGCCTGGCACAGGTTCTGGACGCAGAGGGGGGCTGGCGTCCGGGCGGCGTCTCTCCACTCACGGCCCGGCAGCTCTCCACCTCTGAAGAGGTCGCGGCGGGGACTCCTGGCAGGGAGGTGACTCTCCTAACGGGGGCCGACAGATTGTCAGAGACGGGTGTTCTCGCTGATGCTTGGCAGAGAGCTTACCGCGCCGGGAGCATGTGCATAAAATATGCATAAAATAGGCCTGCGTTCCCTAGGTAGTTTTAAGGCTGTCAATCAAACCCCCTCACTGGGCCCCGTGTAAGGATAGCGGGGAACAAGCGGGAGGGACGGAAGGAGTGGACCCCCATCCCTGACATTAAGATAGGACACACTCCTCACAATAATAGTATTTGTTCAGTTCACTGTGTTAAGCACTGGGGTAGATACAAGGTAATCATCATCATCATCATCATCAATCGCATTTATTGAGCGCTTACTATGTGCAGAGCACTGTACTAAGCGCTTGGGAAGTACAAATTGGCAACATATAGAGAAAGTCCCTACCCAACAGTGGGCTCACAGTCTAAAAGTGGGAGACAGAGAACAAGACCAAACATACTAACAAAATAAAATAAAATAAAAAAATAAAATAAAATAAAATAAAAAATAAAAATCAGGTTGGACACAGTCCCTGTCCCAAATGGGGCTCACGGTCTAAGAGGGAGGGAGGGAGAGCAGGAATTTCATCCCGTTAAGCAGATGAGGAAACTGAGGCTCAGAGAAATTCATTCGGTCGTATTTATTGAGTGCTTACTGTGTGCAGAGCATTGTACTAAGCGCTCGGGAAAGTACAATGCAACAATAAACAGTGGCATTCCCTGCCCACAACGAGCTTACAGTCTACAGGAAAGTGACTTGTCCAAGGGTATCCAGGAGGCAAGTGGCAGAGGCAGGATTAGAACCCAGGTCAACCAGTCAATCAGTCACTCAGCGGAAAGAGCCCGGGCTTTGAAGTCAGAGGTCATCGGTTCAAATCCCGGCTCTGCCACTTGTCAGCTGCGTGACCTTGGGCAAGTAACTTCACTTCTCTGGGCCTCAGTTACCTCCTCTGTAAAATGGGGATTAAGACTGTGAGCCCCCCGTGGGACAACCTGATCACTTTGTAAATTCCCCAGCGCTTAGAACAGTACTTTGCACATAGTAAGCGCTTAATAAATGCCATCATTATTTATTGAGTACTTACTGTGTGCAGCATATTGTACTAAGTCCTTGGGAGTATACAGTGGGAAAGATTTGGTAGACATGTTCCCTGCCCACAGGGAGTTTACAGTCTAAAAAAATCCCTGAATCCCAAAGAAGAAAGCAACCCTAAACGGATGGCCAGAACACGGTAATGTAATCAAAGGATCAATCTATCAGTCAATCAATCAATGGTATTTATTGATCACTTTGTGCTCAGTACCACACTACTGCTACTAATTATTATTATGGTATTTGTTAGGTGCTTAGTGTGTGCCAGGCACTGTACCAAACACTGGGGTGGATACAAGAAAATCGGGTTAGACACAGTCCCTGTCCCACACGGGGCTCCCGGTCTCCATCTCCATTTTACATATGAGGTAACTGAGGCCCAGAGAAGTTAAGTGACTTGTCCAAGGTCACACAGCAGACAAGTGGTGAAGCCGGTGATAGACACAATCCCTGCTGTGAGCCTTCTAGACTGTGAGCCTGCTGTTGGGTAGGGACCGTCTCTATATGTTGCCAACTTGCACCTCCCAAGCGCTTAGTACAGTGCTCTGCACATAGTAAGCGCTCAATAAATACGATTGAATGAATGAATGAATGAATGAATGCCCTCAAGGAGCTTTAAGTCTAGAGGGACAGACAGGCATGAAAATAGGTAAAGGAAATGGAAGAATGTAAAGATATAGACATAAGGGCTGTGGGGCTGGGAGTGGGGTGCTTAGAGGTGCAGATAATAATAATAATAATAATCGTATTTATTAAGCGCTTACTATGTGCAAAACACTGTTCTAAGCACTGGGGAGGTTACAAAGTGATCAGGTTGTCCCACGGGGGGCTCACAGTCTTCATCCCCATTTTACAGATGAGGTCACTGAGGCCCAGAGAAGTGAAGTGACTTGCCCAAAGTCACACAGCTAACAATTGGCAGAGCCGGGATTCAAACCCAAGACCCCTGACTCCAAAGCCCGTGCTCTTTCCACTGAGCCACGCTGCTTCTCAAAGTGCAGAGGTGATACGGAAGGGAGGGTGAATAGGAGAAATTAGAGGCTGGTCAGGGAAGGCCTGTCTGGGGGTGGTTGTAATTTGAATAAAGCTTGGATTGTAGGGAGAGTGACCATCTGTCGGCTGCAATGGAGGGGGGGGTGGGTTTCAGACCAGAGAGAAGGACGTTGGCAAGGGGGCAGAGGCGAGATGACGAGAGAGAGGAACAGAAATAGTTGGCATTAGAGGAATGGAGTGTGCAGTTTGGGTTGCAGTAGAAAACCAGTGAAGTGAGGTGGGCAGGGGCAAGGAGACTGAGTCTTTTAAAGTAAATGCTAAGGAGTTTCTGTTTGATGCTTGGGCAAGTCACTTAACTCCTCGGTGCCTCAGTTACCTCATCTGTAAAATGAGGATGAAGACTGTGAGCCCCCCGTGGGACAACCTGATCACCTTGTAACCTCCCCAGCGCTTAGAACAGTGCTTTGCACACAGTAAGCGCTTAATAAATACAACTGACTGAATGAATGAATGAATGAAGAAATGCCATTATTATTATTATGTGGAGGTGGATGGCTAGCTACTGGAGGTTCTTGAGGAGTGGGGAAACATGGACTGAACGTATTTTTAGAAAAATAATCTGGACAGCAGAGTGAAATAGGGACTGGAGCAGGGAGAGACGGGAGGCAGGGAGATCAGCAAGGAGGCAGATGGAAGTCGTCAAGGTGGGATAGGATCAGTGTGGTAGCAGTTTGGATGGAGAGGAAAGCGCAGATTTTAGCGATGTTGTGAATGGAGAACCGACAGGATTTGCTGACCGACTGGACACAGACAGGGCTGGTGAAGCAGAAAGGATAGTGGTGCTGTCTACTACAGTGTTAGGAAAGATAGGGAGAGACAGGGTTTGGGTGGGAAAGGGAGGAATTCTGTTTTGGGCATGAACTCCCGAACCAGTCCTCCTCCACTGAGAACGGTGCCCTGACTCCACCATCAGGAGAAGCAGCGTGGCCTAGTGGGTAGACCACAGGCCGGTAGTCTGGAGGACCTGGGTTCTGTGTACTTTGGGCAAGTCACTTTACTTCTCTAGGCCTCAATCAATCAATCAATCAATCGTATTTACTGAGCGTTTACTATGTGCAGAGCACTGTACTAAGCGCTTGGGAAGTACAAATTGGCAACACATAGAGACAGTCCCTACCCAACAGTGGGCTCACAGTCTAAAAGGGGGAGACAGAGAACAGAACCAAACATACCAACAAAATAAAATAAATAGGATAGAAATGTACAAGTAAAATAAATAAATAAATAAATAGATAAATAAATAAATAAATAGAGTAATAAATATGTACAACCATATATACATATATACAGGTGCTGTGGGGAAGGGAAGGAGGTAAGATGGGGGGATGGAGAGGGGGACGAGGGGGAGAGGAAGGAAGGGGCTCAGTCTGGGAAGGCCTCCTGGAGGAGGTGAGCTCTCAGCAGGGCCTTGAAGGGAGGAAGAGAGCTAGCTTGGCGGAGGGGCAGAGGGAGGGCCTCATTTCCTCCCTAGCAAAATGGGGATCAATACCTGCTCTCCCTTGGACTTAGACTGTGAGCCCCATGGGGGACGGGCATTGGGTCTAATCTGATTACCTTGTATCTACCCCAGTGGTTAGAACAATGCTCGGCACACAGTAAGCGCTTATCAAATACCACAGCTAGAGGTCCGCAAGTTGGGGGGGGTCCATGGCTGGGGTTCCACAGGTAGGGGTCCCCCCAGGTGTCAGGGGTCCCCAGGGTGGAGGTTGGAGGGTGGCATCCCCCACTACTAGGGGGTGTGCCAGGCCGTGCCCCCCGGCGTGCTTCCAGCTGGCCACACAGGGAGCCAACGCCGGGACTGGTGTCACGTTGAAGTCAGCGGTTGCCATGGGGACCCTGGCCCGGGTCTGTCTAGTTCTCTGAGGGAGGGGGGATCTGGAGGGGGAGGTGGGGGATGGGGTGGGCTGGGAGAGGAGGGGGCTCATGGGGGGGGTTGGGGATCAGGTTGGACACATTCCCTGTCCCAAATGGGGCTCACGGTCTAAGAGGGAGGGGGGAGAGCAGGAATTTCATCCCATTAAGCAGATGAGGAAACTGAGGCTCAGAGAAATTCATTCAGTCGTATTTACTGAGTGCTTACTGTGTGCAGAGCATTGTACTAAGTGCTTGGGAAAATACAATGCAACAATAAACAGTGGCATTCCCTGCCCACAACGAGCTTACAGTCTACAGGAAAGTGACTTGTCCAAGGGTATCCAGGAGGCAAGTGGCAGAGGCAGGATTAGAACCCAGGTCAATTAATCAATCAGTCACATTTATTGAGTACTTAGTGTGTGCAGCACATTGTACTAAGTCCTTGGGACTTAGCTGCCCCGTTGAAGTCTGCATGAGCCGGCGGGGGAGGCCTGCTCGCCCATGCTGGCTGGCCCGAACCTCTGCCTGGTTGGGAGTCCCCAGACCCGGCAGAGGGCATCTGGGGTCCTTCCTGAGGTTGTCCCCCGCCCCACCGCCCTCCTGCCAGAGCCAGCATCCCATTCCCACTACTCCCACTACTCCCAGTGTGGGTGGCTGGGGGAAGCAACTAGAGGTCTACAACTAGGACTAGGATTAGGTCTAGGACTGGATAACTGTAAACTTACCAGACTGTAAACTCGTCGTGGGCAGAGAATGTGTCTCTTCATTGATATACCGAACTCTCTCAAGTGCTTAGTACAGTGCTCTTCACACAGTAAGCACTCAATAAATACAACCGACTGCCAGAGTGACTAAATTTATGGAGGCGGGGGAGACGGCCCACGCTTTTTTGGGCTTACCCAAGTGATTCCGTGATTCCCTTTCATTCATTCAATTGCATTTATTGAGCGCTTACTGTGTGCAGAGCACTGTACTAAGCGCTTGGGAAGTACAAGTTGGCAACATATTCCCTTCTCCTCCAAGAGGCTTTCCCTGACTAAGCCCTCCTTTCCTCTTCTCCCATTCCCTTCTGCGTCACCCTGACTTATTCATCCCCCCTCCCAGCCCCACAACACTTGCGTCCTTATCTGTCATTTATTTATTTCTCTTCACGTCTGTCTCCCTGCTCTAGACCATAAGCTCGTTGTGGGCAGGGACTGCATCTGTTTACTGTTATACTGTGCTCTCCCAAGCTTTTAGTCCAGTGCTCTGTGCATAGTAAGCGCTCAATCAATTCAATAGACTGACTACGATTAATACGACAATTACTGCTATGCTGTGCAGAGCTGGCCTCAGCGTTCAGGGAAGTGCAATAGAGTTAGTAGAAATAGTTCCTGCCTTCAAGGAGCTTTCAGTCTACCGTGTGCAGAGCACTCTCCTGGGCACTATACTGGCCTGTGCTTTTCCGAGCCTTCCCAAGTGATTCCGTGATTCTCCAGCACCTGTAGTAGGGAAAACTGACACTGTGACAGCCGAGCGGAGGAGGGCTTCTGTCCGGAAATAACACATTAGAGACGTGCCGTGTACCGGAGCTGAAGGGGCAGCTTCCAGCTGCTCTGAGGGATGTGTGGACACAGCTAGACAGAAGCAACCGGAGAGGGGCCTGGATTTCCTGGAAATCCCTGTTGCTGTGGGAAAGGTGACTGGCCCCTGGCGAGGGGCTGGCTCCCCCAGCCCCACATCAGGACTCCGTGAAAGGAAACAGACCCCTGTCACCGCAGGGCACGGGGGGGTCGAATCGTAATTCAGCTCTGGACAATCCGTCAACCAGTAGTATTCGTTGAGTGCCTACTGAAAAGCCGTGTTATGCAGTAGATAAGGCACCGTCCTGGGAGTCAGAAGGTCATGGGTTCTAATCCTGACTCCTCTACTTGTCTGCTTGTGTGCCCTTTGGCAGGTCACTTCACTTCTCTGGGTTTCAGTTACCTTATCTGTAAAGTGGGGATAGGGACTATGTCCAACCCAATTGCTTGGATCCACTCCAGTGCTTAGTAAAGTGCCTGGCACGTAGTAAGCACTTAACAAATTCCACAATTATTGTTACGGTTATCAGAGCTGGACTCGGCGCTTGGGGAAGTGGAATAGGGTTAGTAGAAATAATCCCTGCCCTCAAGGAGCTTACTGTGTGCAGAGTACTGTACTGAGAGCTTGGGAGAGTACAACGGAATTAGTAGACATAATCCCTGCCCTCAAGAAGCTTACAGTCACTGTGTGCAGAGCACTCCGTGGAGCACTTGGAGGAGTCCTGTAGAGTTAGTAGACATGATCCTATTCCTCTAGGAGCTTCCAGTCTAGTATCCAAGGGGTCCATGCTGGGGGAATCACATTTCCCAGTAACCACCCAATAACCCAATCCAGGAAAACCCCAGCAGCCTCTGACCAGTGGCCCCCACCTGCCATCCAGACTTGGACTCAGTTTCTGGTCATGACACCCGGATGCTTGGAACAACTGTGAGCTTGATAACAATAATAATAATGATGGCATTTATTAATCAATCAATCATATTTATTGAGCGCTTACTGTGTGCAGGGCACTGTACTAAGCGCTTGGGAAGTACAAGCTGACAATGCATAGAGACGGTCCCTACCCAACAGTGGGCTAGCAGTCTAGAAGGGCTAAAACATTTTAGGGAGCACTTTTGGATCTGCCTGATGGGGGCTGGTTGTGACACACAGTCATATTTGTGTATGTGTGTGTGTGTGTGTGTATATATAAGTATATATATACATATGTATGTATCTATACACACACTGATGCACACAAAAATCCAACTGTGTGTACAATTTATACACAGGTGCATTTTTACGCACAGGCACTTATGTTTGCACACAGAAACAGAAAAAAAAATTCCTGGTCAGGGCTGGCTGAGGATCTGAACAAAAACCAGGGGGAAAAGAGAAAATGAGACAATGGTTATTAGGAGAACTTCCTAGAAACCTTGGCCGGGATATTTTGACCTGTGTTCCTTGTGCCTGTATATATGTATATATGTTTGTACATATTTATTACTCTATTTATTTATTTTGCTTGTACATATCTATTCTATTTATTTTATTTTGTTAGTATGGTTTTGTTCTCTGTCTCCCCCTTTTAGACTGTGAGCCCGCTGTTGGGGAGGGACCGTCTCTATATGTTGCCAACTTGTACTTCCCAAGTGCTTAGTACAGTGCTCTGCACACAGTAAGCGCTCAATAAATACGACATTGATTGATTGATTGATTGTGCCACTGGTCATATATGCATGTGGATAGGTGCATACGTATTCATTCATTCAATTGTATTTATTGAGTGCTTACTGTGTGCAGAGCACTGTACTAAGCGCTTGAGCACTGTACTAAGCACTTGAATATGTATGGGTGGGTGCCTGCTTGGGGATAGGCACATGAGCAGCACAGGCCTGGGAGTAAGAAGGACCTGGGTTCTAATCCCGGCTCAGCCACATGTCTGCTGCGTGACCTCGGGCAAGTCACTTCACTTCTCTGGGCCTCAGTTCCCTCATCTGTAAAATGGGGATAAGAGTGTGAGCTCCATGTGGGACAGGGACTTTGTCTGACCTGATTAACTTGCCCGTAGAACAGTGGTTAGCACATAGTAAGTGCTTAACAAATACCATAATTGCTATTATCATTGTTATTTTTATTCATTCAATCATATTTATTGAGCACTTACTGTGCGCAGAGCACTGGGTGTGCCTCTTTGAGCATACGCTTGTGGGTACGCACGTGTGTCTGTGAGCACATCTGTGCACATGGTCTAATATCCTAAGGAGTCATGGTTCCGCTCAGGAAAATAACAAGGAAAATTTAGTGTTGAATTCCCAAAACAACTGCAAGCCAACTTCCGGCAAATGAATCGCTTCATATTTTATTAATTCCGTCGCCTTCTCCACACGCGTCGTCGTCCGTGGGATCTATTTATAGAAATCGGCCCGTTGGGCCTCCAGAATTTCCTTTATCGAAGCGACGGGGCAGGGTGTTTTGTGAATACGGAGGGGGCTGAGCTCATTTCCTTTTCTCTGGAAGGAAACCGGAGCGGAGTCAGGTCATTCCAGTGCGGGGGGTGGGAAGAGGGGAGGAGATGAATTTCCCAGCTCGTAGCTCTCACAAACACAGGCCTCGGTCACAACAGTCCTTTGAGGGACCAGCCGGCCCTGGGGTGGGGTAGGAGGAGGAGGTGGCTGGGGGTGTCTCTCCTTTAGACCATTTCCCCGCTCTAAACTGCAATCTTGTTGGTATAATGAGCAGCGTGGCTCAGTGGAAAGAGCCCGGGCTTTGGAGTCAGAGGTCATGGGTTCAAATCCCGGCTCCGCCACTTGTCAGCTGGGTGACTTTAGGCAAGTCGCTTCACTTCTCGGGGCCTCGGTTACCTCATCTGGAAAATGGGGATGAAGACTGTGAGCCCCCCGTGGGACCACCTGATCACCATGTAACCTCCCCAGTGCTTAGAACAGTGCTTTGCACATAGTAAGCGCTTAATAAATACCATTATTATTATTATTATTCTGATATTTGTTAAGCACTTCCTATGTCCCAAGCACTATCCTAAGCACTGGGGTAAGTACAAGGTAATCAGGTTGTCCCCCGCGGAGCTCACAGTCTGAACCCCCATTTTACAGATGAGGGAACTGAGGCCCAGAGAAGTTAAGCAGCTTGCCTAAGGTCACACAGCAGACAAGTGGCGCCGGCGGGATTAGAACCCATGTCCTTTGACTCCCAAGCTAGTGTTCTTTTAGACTAGTTCTTTAGTTCGTTTCTTTTAGTTCTTTGGTTCTTTTCCCCCTTTTAGACATGAGCCCACTGTTGGGTAGGGACTGTCTCTATATGTTGCCAACTTGTACTTCCAAAGCACTTAGTACAGTGCTCTGCACCCAGTAAGCGCTCAATAAATACGACTGATGATGATGATGATGTTCTTCCCACTAAGCCCAGCTGTAGTGAGCAGGGAACGTTTCTACCAACTCTGTTATTGTGTACTTTCCCAGGTGCTTAGGACAGTGCCCTGCACACAATAAACGCTCAGTAAATACCACTGATTGATTTATAGATTCAGGAGGTGGGGTGAGTTTAGAGGAACCTCGATGTGGACAGGGAATTCGTCTACCAACTTTGTTGGAGTTACAGGCTCTGCACACTTTAAACACTCAGTAAATACCATTAATTGATTTATTGAGGAGGACACTCAGTAAATACCATTAATTGATTTATTGAGGAGGAGGACACTCAGTAAATACCATTAATTGATTTATTAATTGAGGAGGAGGAGGAGTTTAGAGAAAGCTTATGGGCTGGGAATGTGTCTACCAACTCTGTTGGATTGTACTCTCCCAAAAGCTTAGTACAGTGCACACAGTAAGCATTCAGTAAGTACCCCTGATTGACTGAGGAGGAGGGTGAATTTAGAGGAAGACTGTTATGGGCGAAGAACAATTCTACCAACTCTGTTGGATTGTACTCTCCCGACTGCTTAGTATTGAGCTCAGTACATAGTAATGATAATAATAATAATAATAATAATAATAATAATAATGGCATTTGTTAAGCACTTACTATGTGCAAAGCACCGTTCTAAGCTCTGGGGGGATGCAAGGTGATCAGGTTGTCCCACGTGGGGCTCACAGTCTTAATCCCCATTTTACAGATGAAGTCACTGAGGTGCAGAGAAGTTAAGTGACTTGCCCAAGGTCACACAGCAGACACGTGGAGGAGCTGGAATTCGAACCCATGATCTCTGACTCCAAAGCCCGGGCTCTTTCCACTGAGCCACACTGCTTCTAATCACTCAGTACTGATTGATTGAGTAGGAGGGTGAGTTTAGAGGAAGCTTGTGAGAAGGGAACATGTCTACCCTTCCCTTAGAGAAGCAGAGTGGCTCAGTGGAAAGAGCCCGGGCTTTGGAGTCAGAGGTCATGGGTTCAAATCCTGGCTCCGCCAACTGTCAGTTGTGTGACTTTGGGCAAGTCACTCCACTTCTCTGAGCCTCAGTTACCTCATCTGTAAAATGGGGATTAAGACTGTGAGCCCCCCGTGGGACAACCTGATCATGTTGTTATCTCCCCAGCGCTTAGAACAGTGCTTTGCACATAGTAAGCGCTTAATAAATGTCATCATTATTATTATTACTACCAACTCTCCCAAGCACTTAGTACAGTGCTCTGCACAGAGTAAGTGCTCAATAAATACAATTGAATTGAATGAATGATTGAAGGAATTCTGGGAATACAGAGGGCGGCTGTGGACACCACAAAGCAGGGGACACGGTATCTGCCTTTCGGGAATGCACAATTTAACAACATCAAAAATAACAATAATAATGGTGTTTGTTAAGCGCTTAACTATGTGCCAGGCACTGTGCTAAACACCCGGACGGATACAAGCAGATCGGGTTGGACAGTTTGGCCTCTCACAGTGTGGCTCAGTTTGTCCCATCTGATCTGTCTCCAACTGCTCTGTTCTCCCAGGGGAAGGGGAAACTACACTACAAACTACACACATTGTATTGACCTCAGCGCTTAGTACAGTGCCTGACACATAGTAAGTACTTAACAAATACCACAATAATTATTATTATTATTAGGCGACAGAAGAACTCCAAATCTTGGAGTGAGTACTACATTCACAGGCACTGGGGAGCAGAATAAAGCATCTTCCCCCTGCAGACTACCATTTATCAAACGGTTCCTTATGGTCTGGGATACCTAAACTGATTAACTCGAGTCCACTCTACCCCAACCCTTAGTAATAATAATAATAATTACGATATTTGTTGAGTGCTTACTATGTGCCAGGCACTGTACTAAGCCCTGTGGTGGATACAAGCAAATCGGGTTGGACACAGTCCCTGTCCCACCTGAGGCTCACGTTCTTAATGCCCATTTTCCAGATGAGGTAATAATAGAGGCCCAGAGAAGTTAAGTGACCTGCCCAAGGTTACGGAGCAGACAAGTGGCAGAGCTGGGATTACAGTGCTTGGCACAAAGTAAGCGCTGAACAAGTATTGTCAGCTGTGTGGCTTTGGGCAAGTCACTTAACTTCTCTGGGCCTCAGTTACCTCATCTGTAAAATGGGGATTAAGACTGTGAGCCCCCCGTGGGACAAACTGATCACCTTGTAACCTTCCCAGCACTTAGAACAGTGCTTTGCACATAGTAAGCGCTTAACAAATGCCATTATTATTATTATTATTATTAATAATATTAATATTAAAAAAACAAACCAAAACCCTGGATCTCCTGGCTGCCCAGCTCCTGCTCACACCACTAAGCCACACTGAGAAAAATGTTTCCAGGCCAGGGGAGATTCATTCACTCAACCGTATTTATTGAGCGCCTACTGTGTGGAGAACACTGTACTAGGCACTTGGGAAAATACGATAAAACAATAGACAGTTACATTCCCTGCCCACAGCATAATCATTCATTCATTCATTCATTCAATTGTATTTATTGAGCACTTACTGTGTGCAGAACACTGTACTAAACGCTTGGGAAGTACAAGTCGGCGACATATAGAGACGGTCCCTGCCCAACAACGGGCTCACAGTCTAGAAGGAGGAGACAGACAACAAAACAAAACATGCGGACAGGTGTCAAGTCGTCAGAATAAATAGAATTAAAAGCTAAATGCACATCATTAACACAATAAATGGAATAGTAATTTGTACAAGTAAAATAAATAGAGTAATAAATCTGTGCAAACATAGATACAGGTGCTGTGCGGAGGGGAAGGAGGTAGGGCGGTGGGGATGGGTAGGAGGAGAGGAAAAGGGGGCTCAGTCTGGGAAGGCCTCTTGGAGGAGGTGAGCTCTCAGTTGGGCTTTGAAGGGAGGAAGAGAGCTAAGTATAAAAAAGACCAAAACCCTGGATCTCCTGACTGCCCAGCTCCTGCTCGCACCACTAAGCCACACTAAGAAAAATGTTTCCAAGCCTGGGGAGATTCATTCACTCAACTGTATTTATTGAGCACCTACTGTGTGGAGAACACTGTACTAAGCACTTGGGAAAATATGATACAACAATAAGCAGTGACATTCCCTGCTCACTGTGTCCTCACAGTCTAGAGTGGAGGAGAGAGACGTCAATACAAATAAATAAATGAGATGAGATGATGATCATGGCACCTTGGGTCCATTTACTCATTGGTCACTGCATTTTTCCTCACAACTTTCCCCAGAAGTGGAAAGAGACAGGCAATGTTCTCCCCATTCTACAGATGAGGACCCTGAGGCTCAGACTCTATTAGTGGTATTTATTGAGCACTTACTGTGTGCAGAGCACTCTAAGCACTTGAGAGAGGACGACAGAACAATAAACAGGCACATTCCCTGCCCTCAACGAGCTTATGGTCTAGAGGGGGAGACAGATTCATTCATTCATTCAATTGTATTTATTGAGCGCTTACTGTGCGCAGAGCACTGTACTAAGTGCTTGGGAAGTACAAGCTGGCAACATACAGAGACGGTCCCTACCCAACAGTGGGCTCACAGTCTAGAAGGGGGAGACAGACAACAAAACAAAACAAAATAAATAGAATAAATATGTACAAATACAATACATAAATAAATAGAGTAATAAATCCGTACAAACATATATACATATATACAGGTGCTATGGGGAGGGGAAGGAGGTAAGGCGGGGGGGATGGGGAGGGGGAGGAGGGAGAGAGGAAAGGGGGGGCTGATGTGAATCAAAATAAATTCATTCATTCATTCAATTGTATTTATTGAGCTCTTACTGTGTACAGAGCACTGTGCTAAGCACTTGAGAGAGGACGACAGAACAATAAACAGACACATTCCCTGCCCTCAACGAGCTTACGGTCTAGAGGGGGAGACAGATGTGAATCAAAATTAATTTATTAATTCATTCATTCAATTGTATTTATTGAGCACTTACTGTGTGCAGAGCACCGTACTAAGCGCTTGGGAATAAACAAATGACAGATATGGACATAAGTGCTGTGGGGCTGGGAGGGGGGATGAATAAAAGGAGTAAGGGTGACACAGAAGGGAGTGGGGGAAGAGGAAAGGAGGGCTTAGTCAGGTAAGGCCTCAGAGAAGGTAAGTGACCTGCCTCAAGTCACCCAGCAAGGCCAGGGCAGGTCAAAAATCTCCAGTGGCTACCAATCAATCTGCGCATCAGGCAGAAACTCCTCACCCTGGGCTTCAAGGCTGTCCATCCCCTCGCCCCCTCCTACCTCACCTCCCTTCTCTCCTTCTCCAGCCCAGCCTGCACCCTCCGCTCCTCCACCGCTAATCTCCTCCCCGTACCTCGTTCTTGCCTGTCCCACCATCGACCCCCGGGCCCACGTCATCCCCCGGGCCTGGAATGCCCCCAGTCCCTCTGCCCATCCGCTAAGCTTGCTCTCTTCCTCCCTTGAAGGCCCTACTGAGAGCTCACCTCCTCCAGGAGGCCTTCCCACACTGAGCCCCTTCCTTCCTCTCCCCCTCGTCCCCCTCTCCATCCCCCCCATCTTACCTCCTTCCCTTCCCCACATCACCTGTATATATGTATAGATGTTTGTACATATTTATTACTGTATTTATTTTACTTGTACATATCTATTCTATTTATTTTATTTTGTTAGTATGTTCGGTTTTGTTCTCTGTCTCCCCCTTTTAGACTGTGAGCCCACTATTGGGTAGGGACTGTCTCTATATGTTGCCAAAGTGTACTTCCCAAGCGCTTAGTACAGTGCTCTGCACATAGTAAGCACTCAATAAATACGATTGATGATGATGAGGATATGTATATATGGTTGTACATATTTATTACTCTATTCATTTATTTTACTTGTACCTATCTATTCTATTTATTTTATTTTGTTAGTACGTTCGGTTTTGTTCTCTGTCTCCCCCTTTTAGACTGTGAGCCCACTATTGGGTAGGGACTGTCTCTATATGTTGCCAAAGTGTACTTCCCAAGCGCTTAGTCCAGTGCTCTGCACACAGTAAGCACTCAATAAATACGATTGATGATGATGATGATATGTATATATGGTTGTACATATTTATTACTCCATTTATTTTACTTGTACATATCTATTCTATTTATTTTATTTTGTTAGTACGTTTGGTTTTGTTCTCTGTCTCCCCCTTTTAGACTGTGAGCCCACTATTGGGTAGGGACTGTCTTCTATATGTTGCCAAAGTGTACTTCCCAAGCGCTTAGTACAGTGCTCTGCACACAGTAAGCGCTCAATAAATACGATTGATGATGATGAGGCCTGAGACTTCCAGATGGGCACTGCGTCCACTAGGCCAGGCCAGGCCACCTCTCCAGGGGGCCTTGTCAGTCAGTCAGTCAGCGGCTAAGGCTGTGTGGACGCCTCCTGTCAGTCTCTCCCATGGCCCCAGCAGAGCACGTGCGCTGGAAGCCAGTGGCGGGGGCCTTGGACTTTCCTGTTTTTCCCCACTGAGGTGACCAAGGCTGGGGAGGGGGTCCTCAGGTGGCGTCTCCCTGCAGCAGACCGCCGCCGCGGCCCCGGCTGGACAGGAAATCATGCTCCCTTCCTGTTGTTGGGGCTCCAGAGCCGGCCGCTGGCCGGGGGCCCGGAGCCGGGGACCAGGGGGGCGAGGGGAGGGCTGAAGGTGAGGGGCCACAAGCTTCCTGCCCCTGGCTACCAATGCCCTGAGTCACTTCAGGAAACAGGGGAGAAGGGCCGGCCAGCTGACAAGGAGCTTAGTACAGTGCTCTGCACACAGTAAGCGCTCAATAAATACGATTGATTGATTTATTGATTGATTGACAAGCCTCTAGGCCTCCATCTTCCCCCGGTGACCGGGACCTGTTTCGCTCATAATAATAATAACGGCATTTATTAAGCGCTCACTATGTGCAAATCAGTGTTCTAAGCGCTGGGGTGGTTACAAGGTGATCAGGTTGTCACACCGGGGGCTCCCAGTCTTCATCCCCATTTTCCAGATGAGGGAACTGAGGCACAGAGGAGTGAAGTGACTTGCCCAAAGTCCCACAGCTGACAGTTGGCGGAGCCGGGATTCGAACCCATGGCCTCTGACTCAAAAGTCCGTGCTCTTTCCACTGAGCCACGCTGCTTCGCTTGCAAGCTACAACAGCCCTAGTGTCCGCCCAAGGCCCGAGCCCAATTTGAAGGCAAGGCCCATTCCAGCTCCAGGCTCCCACTTGGCTGAGCTGGATGCAGGAGCAGGGCCGACTCCTCCTCCGCCGGGAATGGCAACAGCGGGGCCGCTCTGGACGGGAAAGGCTGGGCCGGGCGGGAATGCTGTCCTGGAAACCCCAAGGGTTTCCTAGGCTCCCAGTCCCTTCTGGCCCTGTTTCCCAGAAATTCCCAGCTCTGGCAGCAGCCTGGGGACAGTGGGATATTCCTGAAAATGCCAGAGGTCCTGACCCTGACTGCTGTCCGCTTCGGTCCCCCTGGCCAGCTTCTGCAATCCGCGGGCAGGCAGTCAATAATAATAACAATAATAATAATGGTATTTGTTAAGTGCTAACTCTGTGCTGGGCACTGTACTAAGTGCTGGGATGGATACAAACTGATCGGGTTGGACACAGTCCCTGTCCCCGTCACGGCCTTAATCCCCATTTTACAGGTGAGAGAACTGAGGCACAGGGAAGTGAAGTGACTTGCCCAAGGTCACACAGCAGACAAGTGGCGGAGCCGGGATTATTCATTCAATTCATTCAATCGTATTTATTGAGCGCTTACTATGTACACACAGTAAGCGCTCAATTAATATGATTGAATGAATGAATGAATGCAGAGCGCTGTACTAGGCGCTTGGAAGGTACAATTCGGCAACAGGTGGAGACAATCCCTATGCAACAACGGGCTCACAGTCTGGAATAATTGTGGTACTTGTTAAGCGCTTACTATGTGCTAGGCACTGTACTAAACGCTAGGGTGGGTATAAGAAAATCGAGTTGAACACAGAACTTATAACCTTCTGACTCCCAAGTCGGTTCTCTACCCACCATTACATGCTGCTCCTTGTATGAGTGTGTGGTTTTGTGTGTGTGTGTGTGTGTGTGTGTGTGTGTGTTTGTGTAAGGGGGGGGGAGCAGAGTGTGGGGATCTGTGTTAAAAGGAAAGTACGCAGTCCCCAGCAGCAAGGGGAATCATCATCTTCATCAGCACTTAATAAATGCCATCATCATCATCATCATCAAATGAGCCCCTGACCTAGGGCCAGAAAAGCAGTCAAGGGCCAGTCTAGAGAAGCAGCGTGGCTCAGTGGAAAGAGCCCGGGCTTTGGAGTCGGAGGTCATGGGTTCGAGTCCCGGCTCCGCCAATTGTCAGCTGTGTGACTTTGGGCAGGTCACTTTGCTTCTCTGTTGTCTCAGTTGCCTCATCTGTAAAATGAGGATTAAGATTGTGAGCCCCCTGTGGGACAACCTGATCACCTTGTAACCTCCCCAGCGCTTAGAACAGTGCTTTGCACATAGTAAGCGCTTAATAAATGCCATTATAATAATAATCATCAGCAGCAGCAGCGTTTGAACACATGCTCATTCATTCTTTCAATCGTATTCATTGAGCGCTTACTGTGTGCAGAGCACTGTACTCAGCGCTTGGGAAGTACAAGTTGGCAACATATAGAGATGGTCCCTACCCAACAGTGGACTTACAGTCTAGAAGGGGGAGACGGACAACAAAGCAAAACATATTAACAAAAAAATAAAATAAATAGAATAAATATGTACAAATAAAATAAATAGAGTAATAAATCTGTACAAACATATATACATCTATACAGGTGCTGTGGGGAGGGGAAGGAGGTAAGGCGGGGGGGGATGGGGAGGGCTCAGTCTGGGCTCAGTCTGCATGTTTAGGCTGGGCAGCCTTGGGAAATTTGTTCCAGAATTAGGTGTGCCCCTCTGTATTAGGGAGTCACCCCCACAGGGATGCCCTCCACCACCCCAGATCCCCTCACCTTATATTGTCACTCACTGCTAATGCCAAGGATGCTCAGTCTGTGCCCAGGGGAGCCCCCCCATCACATCCCATGGCATTTGGGGACTTATGGTCCAAACTCCCCAGCATTTTGAGGGACTGTAAGGTAGCCCTGGGCCTCCCCAGATGAGATGTCCCGGTTTTCACCCCAACTCCGGCCATTGGCTGGACACAACCAGGACAGAATGGCTTGGCCTTTCTGCGTCTTGGGCCTTCTGCTCCGTTTGACCCCCCCCCAACCCACTCATGGAGAACTGGGGACCCCTAGGGCTGGACTGGCTGGACTTGCCTTCAGTCAGTAGCGGGGGTCACCCAGCCGGGCCCAGGAGCCCCCCACCTTCGACCTGAAGGCGGGAATTATTTATCATTTCTATTATTATTACTTCCATTATTTTTTTATTATTATTTCTGCTTCTAGAGAAGCAGCGTGGCCCAGTGGAAAGAGCCCGGGCTTTGGAGTCAGAGGTCATGGGTTCAAATCCCCCTCCCCATCCTCCCATCCCTCCTTACCTCCTTCCCCTCCCCACAGCACCTGTATATATGTTTGTACATATTTATTCCTATATTTTACTTGTACATATTTATTTTATTTTGTTAATATGTTTTGTTTTGTTGTCTGTCTCCCCCTTCTAGACTGTGAGCCCGCTGTTGGGTAGGGACCGTCTCTCTATGTTGCCGACTTGTACTTCCCAAGCGCTTAGTACAGTGCTCTGCACACAGTAAGCACTCAATAAATACGATTAAATGAATGAATGTGGGGGTACAGAACCCCCTCCAGGGTCCACTCAGAGACAGCGGACCGGCCTGAGAGAAATACACCCCCCGCCCCACCCACCCTCCACCCCCTCACCTTGGGGCCTGGCTGTCAACTGAGAATTTCTGTTGCCTCAAACCCCGAAGGTCCGCGGCCTTCTCCCTCCTTTATTGGACTAAGTGCTTAATAGAAGAGTTCAGAGGGTGAATTATTCATGTAAATGTGCCTCAGTCTTCCTGTCATCCCCCCACTTAAGGGGAGCGTGTGTGTTGTGTGTGTATGTGTGTGTGTGTGTGTTTGCATGTCTGGATCTAGCAGGATTTGCGCACGTGTCTGTCTGGGTATGGGCACGTCTGTGAGTGTGGGTGTTCGTCTCTGTGTATATGTGCCTGTCTATGGGTACGTGTCTGCCTGAATATGTGTGTGTGTTTGTGTGCACACACAGGTCTTGTCTCCCCCAGCAGTCTGCCATCTCCTAGAGGCAGACCTTGTCTCCTCCTTCACCCCCTCCTTCTTCTCCCTCTCCTCCTGTTCCTCCTCCTCCCCTTCTTCCTTCCCCCCTCCTTCCCCTCCCTCTCCGCTCCCTCTCCCTTCTCCTGTCTGCTTGTCTGGTCTTTGCATCCTTGTCTCTGCTATGTGATTCTCTCCCCATCGCACATTCCAGGGCCAGACAGCACCGAGGGGAGACTAGGTGGGGCTGGGGGTGGGGGGAAGCTGGGGGCTGGGCCCATCACCATCACTGTGTCCTCCACCCTGGGGTACATTTGTCTGGGCTAGGTGCTGGGGGGAAGAGGTGGGGAGAGTAGGTGGACCTGTGGGCCCAGGGAGCCGGTTGTGCGGTTGGGTCTTATCTGCAGGCATCTGCTCTCTAAGGCTTTGGGGGATGCGCAATATGTGTGTTTGCGCGTATGTGTGGTTCTGGGCTTCCTGGATGTTGCGTCTTTGGCCGTAAATATGTGCAGGTCTGTGTTCGGGGGTTCCTATGTTCAGCATCTTCTGAGGGTGTGAGCGTGTGTATGGATTTCTGGGTTGGAGTGGGTGTGCTTGTGTGTGTGTGTGTGCACGTGTGTGTGGAAATGGGTATATTTGTGCTGGGGAGGGTGCACACGCTCCGGTGTGCATGACAATGTGTGTATACCCATCACTGTAATAATAATAATAATAATAATAATAATAATAACGGTATTTGTGAAGCGCTTACTATGTGCCAAGCACTGTTCTAAGCGCTGGGGTAGATGCAAGGTTAACAGCTTGTCCCATGGGGGGCTCACAGTCTTAATCTCCATTTTACAGATGCGGTAACTGAGGCAAAGAGAAATGAAGCGACTTGCTCAAAGTCACACAGCTGACAAGTGGCCAGAGCTGGGATTAGAACCCACAACCTCTGACTCCCAAGGCCATGCTCTTTCCACTGAGCCACGCTGATTGTAGACAACACCACCATCCTTCTCGTCTCTCGAGCCCACAACCTTGACGTTATCCTTAACTTTCCCCATCTCTTTTACCCCGCCACGTTCAGGTTGTTGCTAAATCCTTTGGGTTCTTCCTCCTCCTCCTCCTCTCCAGAATTTCCCTTTCCTCTCCATCCAAACCACCACCACACTGGTCCAAACCCTTGTCATTCCCCAACTGAGCTATTCTATCAACCTCCTTGCTGACCTCCCTGCCTCCAGCCTCCCATCTCTCCAGTCCATACTTCACTCTGCTGCCCAGAGCAATCTCCAAAAACACGGTTCAGTCCATATCTCCCCGCTCCTCAGAAACCTCCAGGGATTGCCCATCCATCTCCAATCAATCAATCAATCAATCAATCATCTGTATTGAGCACTTACTGTGTGCAGAGCACTGTACTAAGCGCTTGGGAAGTACAAGTTGGCAACATATAGAGACAGTCCCTACCCAACAGTGGGCTCACATCAAGGAGAAACGCCCGACCGTCATCGGCTTTAAGACACTAGATCTGATCTCTCCCCACAGGCAGGAATCAGTCTCCTTGTGGAAGTGGTGGGAGAAAGGACTCCCGGCCCTTCCCGGACCGCAGGCCCTTCCTCGCTGCTCTGTCTGGTGACCAATTGGCGTCCAGCTGGACTCATGGGACATTCAGGGAAATTAATCCATTAGCTCTGGCACAGAGCAGGGAGGGAAGGAGGGAGGGAGGACCGCATCATGCTCCTCTCCCACTCCACCCCAGCTTCCAAACCTCACTCCCAGACCAAACTCGTGACTCGTTTCCACCTCTCATACTGTTACTCCTGCCTGGAATTCCCTCCCCCTTCACATCTGGAAGGCTACCCATCTTCAAAGCCCTACTAAAATCCCATCTCTTCCAGTCTCTTCCAGGAAGCCTTTCTTGATTAGTTTCTAATCTCCCCTCCCCATTTTCCCTCCACTGCCACTTTAGCACTTCATCGCCTAAGCACTTGTTCCCTCCCCTTCCTCCTTCCCCTCTCCAATTCCACCGGCACTTGTGAGCCCCACGTGGGGCAACCTGATAACCTTGTGTCGACTCCAGCGCTTAGAACAGTGCACATAGTAAGCGCTTAACAAATACCACGATTATTATTATGTGCCCATTTGTACTTCCTAAGCTCTTAGTCCAGTGCTCTGCACACAGTAAGGGCTCAATAAATATGATTGACTGAATGAATGCGCAGGTGCATTCTTGTGTGAGTGTGCTTAGTGTGAGATGCTCTTTGGCCATTGAGGCAGGAATCAGTCTCCTTGTGGAAGTGGTGGGAGAAAGGACTCCCGGCCCTTCCCGGACCGCAGGCCCTTCCTCGCTGCTCTGTCTGGTGACCAATTGGCGTCCAGCTGGACTCATGGGACATTCAGGGAAATTAATCCATTAGCTCTGGCACAGAGCAGGGAGGGAAGGAGGGAGGGAGGACCGCATCATCTCCACGGCAGGCAGAGCACGGCCATGTTGCCATGACAACCCCAAATCGGGGCCCCTCTCTGCGTGAAATGGGGGGACCTTCTGCCTCCCCTCTCACTCCAGTGGCCCGGTCCCCCCCACCCCCTCCAGACATCCTGGACTCCTTTTGACCCTCAGGGTGGGTGGCGGGCAGAGGTGGGGGGCTTGGGGGTCTGGAAGCAGCCCTACTGCAGGCCCCAAATTTCATTCCTGCCGATGTCCCAGCCAGGTGGGTGGTGAGGTCACCAGCACCGTGGCTCAGTGGAAAGAGCCCGGGCTTGGGAGTCAGAGGTCGTGGGTTCAAATCCCGGCTCCACCAATTGTCAGCTGTGTGACTTTGGGCAAGTCACTTAACTTCTCTGGACCTCAGTTCCCTCATCTGGAAAATGGGGATTAAGACTGTGAGCCCCCCGTGGGACAACCTGATCTCCTTGTAACCTCCCCAGCGCTTAGAACAGTGCTTTGCACATAGTAAGCACTTAAATGCCATTATTATTATTATTCTCTGTGCCTTGGTTCTCTCATCTGGAAAACTTGGATAAGACTGTGAGCCCCCCGTGGGACAACCTGATCACCTTGTAACCTTCCCGGAGCTTAGAACAGTGCTCTGCACATAGTAAGTGCTTAATAAACACCATTATTATTATATCCGACTGGCAGCTAAAGGCCCCAGGCAGAGGGGCCTGGAGGTACCCAGGGAACCCGAAGAACTCTGGCTGTAGCTGAAAAGCAGGCCCCGTCGCCCGGGGTCCTCTCTGGGCTGGGACGTTGCGGGCCAGGGGTCTGAGGAAGAAAACCTGCCTACAGTCCCCAAAGACTGGGTGACGGGGGCAGGGGGAAGGCACGGTAGGGCTGGGGTCAGCAGGGAACGAAGCTCTCCTCTCCATTTGGCATCCCTCCCTCTTTGACCCACAGATCTCAGAATTGAAGCATCTGGTGACTTCCAGAGGAATGCGGGGGCTTGCCACTGGGCTACTCTGAGTTAGTAATAATAATAATAATGATGATGATGGCATTTGTTAAGCACTTACTATGTGCGGAGCACTGTTCTAAGCGCTGGAAAGTCACACAGCTGACAATTGGCAGAGTCGGGATTTGAACCGTTAGTCCTTGAGGAGGTAAGGGGTGGGGAGGTGAGGATGGGCTATTGGAGGGGGGAGCAGTGCATGTGTTACTAACAATAATAATCAATCAATCAATCGTATTTATTGAGCACTTACTGTGTGCAGAGCACTGTACTAAGCGCTTGGGAAGTCCAAGTTGGCAACATATAGAGATGGTCCCTACCCAACAGTGGGCTCACAGTATAGAAGGGGGAGACAGAGAACAAAACCAAACATATTAACAAAATAAAATAAATAGATAAGTACAATTAAAATAAATAAATAGAGTAATAAATATGTACAATCATATATACATATATACAGGTGCTGTGGGGAAGGGAAGGAGGTAAGGCTGGGGGATGGAGAGGGGGAATAATAATAATAATAATAATGTTGGTATTTGTTAAGCGCTTACTATGTGCCAAGCACTGTTCTAAGCGCTGGGGTAGATACAAGGTAATCAGGTTGTCCCACGTGGGGCTCACAGTCCTCATCCCCATTTAACAGAAGAGGGAACTGAGGCCCAGAGAAGTTAAATGACTTGCCCAAGGTCACACAGCTGACAAGCAATGGAGCCGGGATCATCAATCGTATTTATTGAGCGCTTACTGTGTGCAGAGCACTGTACTAAGTGCTTGGGAAGTACAAGTTGGCAACATAACATATGGGATTTGAACTCACGACCTCTGGCTCCCCAGCCCGTGCTCGTTCCACCGAGCCACGCTGCTTCTCTATTCCCCGAAGCCGTGTCTGGGTCCCCGCTCATGAATTTCTGGAATTGTGGGGGTCATCCCAGGTCACTGGAAGAAAGCCAGGAATGGATGAGGGGAGAGTCAGGGGTGTGGGATGGTCCTCGTGGGCCCCTGGAAAAGAGTCAGGGATGGAGAGGGGGTGTTGGGTGGTCCGTGCTGAGTCACTGGGGGACAGTCAGAGATGGAGGGGGAGAGTCAGGGGGTGTTGGGTGGTCCCTACTGAGTCACCGGAGGGAGAGTCAGGCCTGGAGATGGAAGAAATGTGGCAGCAGAAGGGAGCTGTGGGGCTTGGGGAGGGGGGTCACAGGGTGGTCCCAGAGTGGTCTCAGTCCCCAGACCGGAGAAATGGGTGCAGTCTGCCCTCCCCTCCCCCAGGCCCAGCTCCCCCACTGCAGCACACTGCAGCCGGCGGCACGGGATTTTGCGGTAGGAATGTCTCACAGGATGCAGCGGGGCGGGGTGGCCGCCTGCCTTGGCGCGTGGCTGGGAAATGTTAGGTCTGACTCAGCAGCAGCAGCCACCCACAGCATCGCATTTTTCTTGTCACCACCGAACAACCCACTCGTCATTTGCTTCTCCCTGTTCATGAGCAAAACGAGGCTTTTTCGGACACCTGCTGCCTGGCCGGCCTCTGTGGGTGAAGAATAATAACCATGATGATGATGGCATTTGTTAAGCGCTTATTATGTGCGAAGCGCTGTTCTTGCCCAAAGTCACACAGCTGATGAGTGGCAGAGCCGGGACTAGAACCCTGTTATTATTATATTATCACTCTATTTATTTTACTTGTACATACTTACTATTCTATTTATTTTCTTAAAGATGTGCATCTAGCTTTATTTCTATTTATTCTGATGACTTGACACCTGTCCAGATAATAATAATAATAATAATGGCATTTATTAATCGCTTACTATGTGCAAAGCACTGTTCTAAGCACTGGGGAGGTTACAAGATGATCAGGTTGCCCCACGGGGGGCTCACAGTCTTCATCCCCATTTTACAGATGAGGTCACTGAGGCCCAGAGAAGTGAAGTGACTTGCCCAAAGTCACACAGCTGACAATTGGCGGAGCCGGGATTTGAACCCATGACCTCTGACTCCAAAGCCCGGGCTCTTTCCACTGAGCCACGCTGCTTCTCATGTTTTGTTTGTTGTCTGTCTCCCCCTTCTAGACTGTGAGCCCGTTGTTGGGTAGGGACCATCTCCATATGTTGTCAACTTGGACTTCCCAAGAGCTTAGTACAGTGCTCTGCATTGCCAACTTGGACTTCCCAAGCGCTTAGTACAGTGCTCTGCACACAGTAAGCGCTCAATAAATACGATTGAATGAATTTATGTTCTAAGCGCTGGAGTGGATACAAGGTGATCCAGTTGTCCCACGTGGGGCTCACAGTCTTAATCCCCATTTTAAAGGTGAGGGAACTGAGGCACGGAGAAGTGAAGTGGCCCAGTGGAAAAAGCCCGGGCTTTGGAGTCAGAGGTCATGGGTTCAAATCCCGGCTCCGCCACTTGTCAGCTGTGTGACTTTGGGCAAGTCACTTCACTTCTCTGTGCCTCAGTTCCCTCATCTGGAAAATGGGGATGAAGACTGAGCACCCCGTGGGACAACCTGATCACCTTGTAACCTCCCCAGCGCTTAGAACAGTGCTTCGGACAAAGCAAGTGCTTAATAAATGCCATCAGTATTATTATTATTATTATTTGCACATAGTAAACGCTTAATAAATGTCATTATTATTATTATTATTGTTATTATTTAAGCTTTTGACTAGGCTCTTTGGCTGCCAATTCCTTGTGGGCAGGGAATGTGTCAACCAACTCTGTTATCTTGTACTCTACCGAGCATCTGTACAGTGCTCCTTGCACAGTAAGTGCTCAATAAGTACTACTGACTGATTTACTATATGACAAGCTCCGGGGAAGGGTCAAGAATGTCAACTCAGACAAAGGTCCTCCTGTCTCAGGTGTGGCTGCCAATGATGATAATAAAGCGCTTATGAAGTGCTAAGCACTGTGCTAAATGCTGGGGTAGATAATCAGATGGGACACTGTTCCTGACCCTCATGGGGCTCCCAGTCTAAAAGGGAGGAAGAACTATATGTTGCCAACTTGTACTTCCCAAGCGCTTAGTACAGTGCTCTGCACACAGTAAGCACTCAATAAATACGATTGAATGAATGAATGAATGAAGTAGGGTGGCGTAGCTGAAAGAGCTTGGTATTTATTGAGAGTTTTCTATGTGTGGAACACTATATAATAATAATTATTATGATGATGGTATAGCATCATGGTATATCATCACCACCACGGTGTAGTGGATAGAGCACGGACCTGGGACTCAGAAGGACATGGGTTCTAATTCCTGCTCTGCCACCTGTCTGCTGTGTGCCCTTGGGCAAGTCACTTCACCTCCTTGGGCCTCAGTTACCTCATCTGTAAAACGGGGATTGAGACTGTGAGCCCCATATGGGACAGGGACCGTGTCCAGCTCGATCTGCTTGTAATAATAATAATAATGATGGTATTTATAATAATAATGATGGTGGCATTTATTAAGCGCTTACTATGTGCAAAGCACTGTTCTAAGCACTGGGGAGGTTACAAGGTGATCAGGTTGTCCCACGGGGGGCTCACAGTCTTCATCCCCATTTTACAGATGAGGTCACTGAGGCCCAGAGAAGTTAAGTGACTTGCCCAAAGTCACACAGCTGACAAGTGGGGGAGCTGGGATTTGAACCCATGACCCCTTTTAGACTGTGAGCCCACTGTTGGGTAGGGACTGTATATGTTGCCAACTTGTACTTCCCAAGCGCTTAGTATAGTGCTCTGCACACAGTAAGCACTCAATAAATACGATTGATTGATTGATTGATTGATTGACCTCTGACTCCAAAGCCCATGCTCTTTTCCACTGAGCCACGCTGGTATTTGTTAAGCGCTTACTATGTACCAAACACCGTTCTAAGCGCTGGGATAGATACAGGGTTATCAGATTGTATCCACCCCTTACTTAGTTCCTGGCACTTAGTAAGCGCTTAACAAATATCATCTTTATCATCATCATCATCATCAATGACATTTATTAAGTGCTTACTGCGTACAGCACACAGAAAACTCTTGGGAGAGTACAATACAACAGAGTTGGTAGATACATTCCCTGCCCTCAAAGACACTGTATTAAGAGGAGACACTGTACTAAGCTCTTGGGGAAGTACAATACAATACAGTCAAGTTGGTGATTGTATATATGTATATATGTTTGTACATATTTATTACTCTACTTATTAATTAATTTATTTATTTTACTTGTACATATCTATTCTATTTATTTTATTTTGTTAGTATGTTTGGTTTTGTTCGCTGTCTCCCCCTTTTAGACTGTGAGCCCACTGTTGGGTAGGGACTGTCTCTATATGTTGCCAATTTGTACTTCCTAGTGCTTAGTACAGTGCTCTGCACATAGTAAGCGCTCAATAAATGCGATTGATGATGATGATGATGATGATGATTCCTACCCACAAAGAGACAGACATTAAAATAAATGACAGCTAGGGTATTGTAGTCTTCCAAGCGCTTAGTATAATGCTCTGTACACAGTAAGTGCTCAATAAATGCCATTGATTGATTACCAAATTAAACAGAAAAATCTCTGAGAGCCCAAGGTAGTAGATGGGTTGACGTGACCAGGAAAGTGGGCATTGGGCAGGGAAGACATCCCGGAGGAGGGTTTTTTTTGGCGGGTTGAGACTGGCTGGTGACAAGGTCTATTCTATTTATTTTATTTTGTTAGTATGTTTGGTTTCGTTCTCTGTCTCCCCCTTTTAGACTGTAAGCCCACTGTTGGGTAGGGACTGTCTCTATGTGTTGCCAACTTGTACTTCCCAAGCGCTTAGTACAGTGCTCTGCACACAGTAAGCGCTCGATAAATACGATTGATGAAGGTTTGAATAGATTTGACAGGGAGGGAGAGCCCGGCTAAGAGAAAGGTGTGAACCGAGGGTCAGAGATGGGAGGGTATATATGGTTGTACATATTTATTATTCTATTTATTTATTTATTTATTTATTTTACTTGTACATTTCTATCCTATTTATTTTATTTTGTTGGTATGTTTGGTTCTGTTCTCTGTCTCCCCCTTTTAAGACTGTGAGCCCACTGTTGGGTAGGGACTGTCTCTATGTGTTGCCAATTTGTACTTCCCAAGCGCTTTGTACAGTGCTATGCACATAGTATGCGCTCAATAAATACGATTGATTGATTGATTGATTGAGGGTCTGAGCGAGGGGTGGCCGGCCCGTTGGCTGGGGACAATGAGCTGGTGTGGAGTGGGAGAGGGGAGCAGAGACGTGAGAGAGACCAGGGGTGAGGCACTCAGAAATCCATGGTTAGGGATTTCTGGTTCATGCGCTGTGATCAAGGTGCGTCCTCCCATTCCGGGAGAGGATAAATAAAAAGGAAAAATCAGAGGAGCAGCGTGGCCTAATGGATAGTGCTTGAGGCTGGGAGTCAGAAGGACCTGGGTTCTAATCCCCGCTCTGCCATTTGTCTACTGTGTGACCATGGGCAAGTCACCTCACTTCTCTGTGTCTCAGTTCCCTCATCTGTAAAATGGGGATTAAGACCGTGAGCCCCATGTGGGACCAAGACCGTGTCCATCCTGATTATCTTGTACCTACTCCAGCGCTTAGAACAGTGCCTGGCACAAAATAAGCGCTTAACAAATATTATAAAGGAAAAAAAAAAGAATCAGTAGCCCGCCCTGGGGGCCGGAGATGGGGGAGAAGATCGATCTGGTCTCGGCTTGCTTTCGTGCTGGCAGGGAGAGAGGCCCCCTCTGCAAACATAAGGCCCTGTCTCCGTAAAGATTTATCACCGGCCTGCTCTCTCGTGGCTGCCAGCTTCAAAAGATACTCTCATGCAGAAGAGATGCATGGGCGGAAGGGGGGTGGGACGCCCGACCCCAGACCGTTTGATCTCTGACCTGTCCATTGGGGGGGCCTGGCGGCCCGGCCAGATGACAGGAGGAATCTTTCCTCTGAGAAGCGGCTTGGAAAGGAGACCCAACAGCAGCCAGATGGGCGGCCCCGGCTCCCAACGGATCGGATGGGATCGGATAATAATAATAATAATAATAATGATGGTATTTGTTAAGCGCTTACTATGTGCCGAGCACTGCTCCAAGTTCTGGGGTAAATACAGGGTTAACAGGTTGTCCCACGTGGGTCTCACAGTCTTCATCCCCGTTTTGCAGACGAGGGAACTGAGGGCCAGAGAACTTAAGTAAGTAAGGAGAAGCAGCGTGGCTCAGTGGAAAGAGCCCGGGCTTTGGAGTCAGAGGTCATGGGTTCGAATCCCGGCTCCACCACAAGTCTGCTGTGTGACCTTGGGCGAGTCACTTCACTTCTCTGAGCCTCACTTACCTCATCTGTAAAAATGGGGATTAGGACTGTAAGCCCCACGTGGGACAACTTGATCACGTTGTATCTCCCCCAGCGCTTAGAACAGTGCTTTGCACATAGTAAGCGCTTAACAAATGCCATCATTATTATTATTATTATTATTAAGTGACTTGCCCAAAGTCACTCAGCTGACAAGTGGCGGAGCTGGAATTCGAACCCATGACCTCCGACTCCCAAGCCCATGCTCTTTCCACTAAGCCACGCTGCTTCTCTTCTGCAGCCCCCTGGTCCCGCCTGCCCCCGGTCAGCTCTGCAGTCCAGCCGGCCCCGGACCCCACCCCGGGTCAGTTTCTTGGTCTGGGCGGCCTAGGACACTGTCCCCGACAGAGGCCCAGGTTGCTTGGAAGAACCCTTTAGGCCCCCACACTCGTGGTCTGGAATGGATCATCCAACACCCCTGTCTCTCCCCTCTCCAACCCTGACTGTCCCCCGGTGACCCAGCCTGGACCTCCCACCCGTGGACCCATCCAAATCCCCCTGGGAGCTGCCGGAGTTTCCAGCCACATGATTCCCTGTGGGAAGGGACACCAGCCTCTCGCCCAGAGCCGGGGGAAGAAGCGTCTCCTTGTGTGGAGTTTGAACCTGCTGCCTCCGGCTCCAGCGGAGCCCCTCAATCAATCAATCAATCAATCAATCAATCGTATTTATTGAGCGCTTACTATGTGCAGAGCACTGTACTAAGCGCTTGGGAAGTACAAATTGGCAACATATAGAGACAGTCCCTACCCAACAGTGGGCTCACAGTCTAAAAGGGGGAGACAGAGAACAAAACCAAACATACTAACAAAATAAAATAAATAGAATAGATATGGACAAGAGAAGAGATATGTACAAGAGAATAGATATGTACAAGTCGGTTTCGGGGTGGTAGCAGTGGAGTTCCTTGAGGTCGGCCTTGCCTCTCCTCCCACGGGTGATGGACACCTTCCCATCCAGGGTGGCTCCGGCGTGGGCGTACACCTGTCCTGCCCCGGAGACGGGTCGGAGAGGCGGACGGGAAGGCGTCCGTTCTCCGCCCGCAATTCCCTGCCTCAGTGGCGGCCGCCGTTCTCCCCCTCTCGACTGGGAGCCCGTGGTGGGCCGGGGATGTATCTGTTTATTGTATTGCCCTCTCCCAAGAGCTATTTGGGGAGCAGCAGTTCCGTAGGGTCCCCTCCCTGGTTCTGCGATCTCCCGTCCTTTCCCCCTCTCAGCCGGCAGAGAGATCTGAGCTCTCCAGGCTCTGCTGCTCTGGAAACACTCCATCCCCCTTCTTTGTCCCTTGTCTCTCTCCATTGACCTCCCTCAGCGATATCTACATATCGCTGAGAAGCAGCTCGGCCTACTGGATAGAGCACAGGCCTGGGATTCAGAAGGACCTGGATTATAGCTCCCGCTCGGCCACGTGGCTGCTGTGTGACCTTGGGCAAGTCACTTCACTTCCTCATGCCTCAGTTACCTCAATCTGTAAATTAGGGATTAAGATTGTGAACCCCCTGTGGGACATGAACCGTGTTCAATAATAATAATAATGATGGCATTTATTAAGCGCTTTTGTTATGTGCAAAGCACTGTTCTAAGCGCTGAGGAGGTTACAAGGTGATCAGGTTGTCCCACAGGGAGCTCACAGTCTTCATCCCCATTTTCCAGATGAGGTAACTGAGGCCCAGAGAAATTAAGTGACTTGCCCAAAGTCACACAGCTGACAATTGGTGGAGCCGGGATTTGAACCTCTTACTCCAAAGCCCGTTCTCTTTCCACTGAGCCATGCTGCTTCCTTGTATCTTCCCCAGTGCTTAGTGCAGTGCTTGGCACATAGTAAGCACTGAACAAATAATATGCATATATAATGTTGTATGCATATTGGATGTAGGGGAATAAACACATCAGTAACCAATAATATCACCTGATTTAGTATAGTGATTTTATTTCCAACACATTCTTATTTCTGATCTCATTTTTGCCCTCACAAAAAACCCGTGAAATAGGGTAGGAAGGTAAGTATGATTATCCCCATTTTGCAGATGAAGAAATTGAGGCCCAGAGGGGTTCGGCGACTTGCCCACCGTCGCCCAACAGGCGAGGACTCAAACCCTGGAATTCTGGCTTCCAGACGGAGCTCCTCCACTCTACCCCTCTGATAATCAGTCAGTCAATCAATCGTATTTATTGAGCGCTTACTGTGTGCAGAGCACTGTACTAAGCGCTTGGGAAGTACAAGTTGGCAACAGTGTTCAGATGGCTGAGGGGTGGTGTGGGTGTGCTAAGCGCTTAGTACAGTGCTCTGCACATAGTAAGCGCTCAATAAATACGATTGATGATGATTGGTTAGAAAAGGTCTGTGCAGGGGATGCTTTGGGGGGCTTTTATTCGGGGGAGGCCTGTGGTGAGGCGAAGCTGAAGTGGGAGGGAGGTCCGGGGACCGGGGACCAGGCCCTAGGGAAGCAGACAAGGAGAAGCAGTAGGGCATCAGGGATGAAGCATGGGCCTGGGAACCACAAGGTCAAGGGTTCTAATCCTGACTCCATCACTTTGTCTGCTGTGTGACCTTGGGTGAGTCACTTCACTTCTCTGTGCTTCAGTTACCCCATCTATAAAAAGGGGATTGAGACCGTGAGCCAAATGTGGGACAGGGACTGTGTCCAGCCTGATTACCTTGAATCTACCCCGGCGCTTAGTACAGAGCTTGGCACATAGTGCTTTACAGATAACCCAGTGATTATAATTTTTATTGTTATGACTAGTAATAATGATAATTATAGTATTTGTTAAGCGCTTACTAGGTGCCAAGCACGGTTCTAAGCACTGGAGTAGATACAGGGTAATCAGGTTGTCCCATGGGGGACTCACAGTCTTAATCCCCAACGGATGAGGTAACTGAGGCACGAGAAGTTAAGTGACTTGCCCAAAGGCACGCAGCTGATAAGTGGTGAAACCAGTATTAGAACCCATGACCTCCGACTCCCAAGCCCGGGCTCTTTCCACTAAGTCACGTTGCTTCTCAACTATAATAACTATTATTATTAAAGGTCCAAGGAAAACGTAGCACATCGCCAAGGCAGGCTTGGGGTGGGGATGGGGGGGGTCTCCTGGCCTTCCTCCCTGATTGGTGGTGAGGGGAAATGCCAAGCCCAGAGGTCATCTGGTCCAGTCCCCTGCCTTCGGGAAAATCGATGCCTACCCTCTGCAGGACCGTGGGGTCACCCCGGCTGCTCCGCCTGACTCCGCTGGCTGAGCCCGGGGGAGCAGCGGCCTGGGTGGGCTGAGAAAAGCAAACTCGGCTCTATCGCCGTGACAACCCAGCTTTGTCCCTGGGCCCAGCCGGCCCGCAGGCTCGGCGCTATTTATACCGGCGCCCGCCCCAAATAGAGCTGAGAACGAGAGCTTGTTCGCCGCAGAGCCTGCTAAAAATAGACCTGGCAGCACCCGGCAACGACGATGTCGAGAGGGAGAGACGTGGTGGGCCGATCTCTCCGCCGGTGGGGCCAGGACACCACCCCTCCCTGCTCTCTCAGGGAGAGAAAAGGGCCTTGAGGAAAGGGCCTGGTTCCTGGCCCTTGGCCTGTCACTGGGACTAGGGGAGGGGGGCGAGAGGGTAGCCAGTTGCTGCTGTCGGAGACAGAATCCTGGTTTGGGTGGCCTTGTGTGTGGCCTGATGGCGGAGATGGAGATAACTAGAGGGAGATGGACAGAGGGAGGAGCTGGAGATCGTAGAAAGTTCAAAAAGCGTTTGGATGGTGCTCAGGATTAGTGGTCCTCGTTGGGTCCCTGGGGAGCATAAGGGATGGAGAGGGAAGGGTCAGGGATGTTGGATGGTCCAGGCTGGGTCAGTGGGGGACAGTCAGGGATAATAATAATAATAATGTTGGCATTTGTTAAGCGCTTACTATGTGCAAAGCACTGTTCTAAGCGCTGGGGGGGTACAGAGTGATCAGGTTGTCCCACGTGGGGCTCACAGTCTTAATCCCCATTTTAAAGATGAGGTAACTGAGGCTCAGAGAAGTTAAGTGACTTGCCCAAGGTCACACAGCAGACATGTGGCGGAGCCGGGATTCAAACCCATGACCTCTGACTCCAAAGCCCGGGGTCTTCCCACTGGGGATGGAGAGAGGAGAGTCAGTGGTGTTGGATGGTCCATAATAATAATAATGATGGCATTTATTAAGCACTTACTATGTGCAAAGCACTGTTCTAAGCGCTGGGGAGGTAACAAGGTGATCAGATTGTCCCACAGGGGGCTCACAGTCTTAATCCCCATTTTCCAGATGAGGTCACTGAGGCAAGGAGAAGTGAAGTGACTTGCCCAAAGTCACCCAGCTGACAATTGGTGGAGCCGGGATTTGAACCCACGACCTCTGACTCCAAAGCCCGGGGCTCTTTCCACTGAGCCACGCTGCTTCTCGTGGTCCATGCTGGGTCACTGGTGGACAGTCAGCGATGGAGAGACGAGAGTCAGGGGTGTTGGATGGTCCATGCTGGGGGAGAATCAAGGGTGTTGGATCCCCGACCATGAGGGCAGGTGACCGAGGGGGCAACCAGCACTGAGTCCCTCCACACACCCGGAGTCACTGTGGAAGGCAGAATCCCAGTTAGCCTAGGCCTGGGGCTGACCCGGCCGCCGTGCGGCTCCGTCTCGTGTCCCTTGGAGACGGGAGGGAGACTTTGCCTTCCCCGGGGAGTTGTTCCCCAAACAATCCGGCCGGAAGAGCGGTCCCCACCGACACG
The DNA here is from genome assembly GCF_015852505.1 of Tachyglossus aculeatus. Lineage (NCBI taxonomy): Eukaryota > Metazoa > Chordata > Mammalia > Monotremata > Tachyglossidae > Tachyglossus > Tachyglossus aculeatus. The sequence continues at coordinate 54,752,710 of NC_052079.1, forward strand.
ACCGCTCCCGCCCCTTCCCCTCCCTGCCAATCTCAGCGCGGTGGCCGCCTGGACCGCTCCATCCGGAGATGCTCCTCAGACAAGGCGATGGTCTGCAGGCGGTGTCGTGGGGGTTAATTAGCTAATGGTGTTATCAGGCTTCCAAGAGGAAGGATCTCATTTTCAGCACAAAGCACCTATTATGTCTGCCAGGGGAGAGAAGGATGCAGTGTCCAGGCCTCGGAACTCCTCCAGCCGATGCATAAATGAATTTTGAACATCGATTCTGGTCGGGGCCTCTTGGATTCTTTTCAAGCCACGTTCCTGGTTTAGAACGAACCGTGCGACATAGGAGCGGGCAGGCCGCGCTCTGGTCTTCGGACATGGAGACGTGGGGATGACCCTTCCCCCCACCCAAGACTGACCCCTCTTCCCCTCGGTGATGTGTGAGAGCTTGGACGGGGAATGGTCTGAGGTTGAAGTCACCCGGCAACCGGGGCCATCTGGACCACAGTTCCCAGAACGCCCTGGGCCTACCCTGAGCCGAGGCTGAGGATGCTCGAACCCAGATGCCAGGAACTGCTGGAGGCCGGCTCTGGATTGGTAAGATTAAGAGTGTGAACGTCATTTGGGACTGGGACTGTATTCAACCTGATTACCTTGTCTATACCCATGCTTAATACAGTGCTGGGCACATAGTGAACGCTTTACAAGTACCATAATTATTATTATTTATTCAGGCACTTGCCTATATAATAATAATAATAATAATGGCATTTATTAAGCGCTTACTATGTGCAGAGCACTGCTCTAAGCGCTGGGGAATTTACAAGGTGATCAGGTTGCCCCATGTGGGGCTCACAGTCTTAATCCCCATTTTACAGATGAGGTAACTGAGGCCCAGAGAAGTTAAGTGACTTGCCCAAAGTCATACAGCTGACGAGTGGTGGAGCCGGGATTTGAGCCCATGACCTCTGATTCCAAAGCCCGGGCTCTTTCCACTGAGCCACGCTGCTTCTCTATATTCCTCTCACAGGCCAGGAAACCAGGATTGTACCAGCCCTCATTCATTCAGTTGTATTTATTGAGCGCCTACTGTGTGCAAAGCACTGTACTAAGCGTTTGGGAGAGTGTAATATAACAACAGACACATTCCTGCTCACATCCCTGGCATGGGACGCCCACTCAGTCAACAGAAAAGAGCAAACTCCAGCCACCGTCTCTCTCTTCCGCAGGGCACCCCCGCCAAGAGTGTAGAGAAGCAGCGTGGCTCAATGGAAAAAGCACGGGCTTTGGAGTCAGAGGTCATGGGTTCAAATCCCGGCTCCACCACTTGTCAGCTGTGTGACTTTGGGCAAGTCAACTTCTCTGGACCTCAGTTCCCTCATCTGTAAAATGGGGATGAAGACTGTGAGCCCCACGTGGGACAACCTGATCACCTTGTAAATTCCCCAGCACTTAGAACAGTGCTCTGCACATAGTAAGCGCTTAATAAATGCCATTATTATTATTATTATTATTGTGGTTTCTTTCCTGGGGCACTACAAGACAGGTATCTGTGTCCACAAGACGCTCCTGGAGGGACTGCACAGAGGAAGGATGGAGGGAGAGAGAAAGGAGCTTCTAGACTGTGAGCCCGCTGTTGGGTAGGGACCGTCTCTATATGTTGCCAACTTGTACTTCCCAAGCGCTTAGTACAGTGCTCTGCACACAGTAAGCGCTCAATAAATACGATTGAATGAAGGAGTGATATGGGGCTGGATTGGCTAGCCTTTTAGTGACAACACAACACCTCCAAGAGAAGCAGCATGGCATAATGGATAGAGCACAGGGCTGGGAATCAGAAGACCATGGCTTCTAATTCATTCATTCATTCAATCGCATTTATTGAGCGCTTACTGTGTGCGGAGCACTGGACTACCAGCTCTGCCACTTGTCTGCTGTGTGACCTTGGACAAGTCACTTTGCTTCTCTGTGCCTCAGTTACCTCATCTGTAAAATGGGGATTAAGACTGTGAGCCCCACATGGGACAATTTGATTACCTTGTATCTACCCCAGTGCTTGGCACATCATACGTGCTTAACAAATCAATCAATCAATCAATCAATCGTATTTATTGAGCGCTTACTGTGTGCAGAGCACTGAACTAAGCGCTTGGGAAGTACAAGTTGGCAACAAATACCATCATCATCTTCACCTCCAGAGCTAGGGAGGGTGGAGAATGCTTTGGAGCAGGAGCCTGCCACGATTGTGAGCCCGTTTTGGGTAGGGACCGTCTCAATACGTTGCCGGCTTGTACTTCCCAAGCGCTTAGTACAGTGTTCTGCACACAGTAAGTGCTCAATAAATACGATTGAATGAATGAATAAATTGGCTGGTCCTCTCATGACGTCACACCTCCTGTGTAAGGAAAGGTGGAGGGTGTTTTGATGTCACCCTGTCCCCAAAAGGAGGAGAGAGGGAGTGATGTAGGACAGGAGCCCCCGTAATTGGCTCTTCTGTGACATTACAATGCCACTAGAGAGAAGGAAATCTCCAGTGGCTACCAATCAATCTGCGCATCAGGCAGAAACTCCTCACCCTGGGCTTCAAGGCTGTCCATCACCTCGCCCCCTCCTACCTCACCTCCCTTCTCTCCTTCTCCAGCCCAGCCCGCACCCTCCGCTCCTCCACCGCTGATCTCCTCACCGTACCTCGCTCTCGCCTGTCCCGCCATCGACCCCCAGCCCACGTCATCCCCCGGGCCTGGAATGCCCTCCCTCTGCCCATCCGCCAAGCTAGCTCTCTTCCTCCCTTCAAGGCCCTACTGAGAGCTCACCTCCTCCAGGAGGCCTTCCCAGACTGAGCCCCTTCCTTCCTCTCCCCCTGGTCCCCCTCTCCATCCCCCCCATCTTACCTCCTTCCCTTCCCCACAGCACCTGTATATATGTATATATGTTTGTACATATTTTTTACTCTATTTATTTATTTATTTTATTTGTACATATCTATTCTATTTATTTTATTTTGTTAGTATGTTTGGTTTTGTTCTCTGTCTCCCCCTTTTAGACCGTGAGCCCACTGTTGGGTAGGGACTGTCTCTATATGTTGCCAGTTTGTACTTCCCAAGCGCTTAGTACAGTGCTCTGCACATAGTAAGCGCTCAATAAATATGATTGATGATGATGATGATGAGGCAGAGACCAGCCTCCAACAGGGCCGGCTCAGTCAGTTAGAGAGAAAGACTGGTCACTGCAACAAGAAAGAGCCTTGGGAGGTGAAAGGAAATCTGCCCCCACCACTCACAACACCTGGGGTTGGGTGCCCTGCTCAATCCATGCATGCCTGCCTGTCGAAAGGGGGGAATATTTGCCCCCTGAGGGGGAGGGCATTTTGAAGAGCAGAGAACCTGTGGGTCTTATTTTGCTAAATGCCCAGATGATTGAAATCTAAAGACGTTGTTTGGCCCAGAGTTCAGTGGTCCACACTCAGAGGACGCTCAGTATGGTGGCCTGCAATCTCACTGCCGGTACAGTACAATGGATGCTCAGTAATAATAATAATAATAATGTTGGTATTTTTTAAGCGCTTACTATGTGCAAAGCACTGTTCTAAGCGCTGGGGTAGGTACAAGGTAATCAGGTTGTCCCACAAGGGGCTCACAGTCTTCATCCCCATTTTACAGATGAGGGAACTGAGGCCCAGAGAAGTGAAGTGACTTGCCCAACGTCACACAGCTGACAAGTGGCGGAGCCGGGATTTGAACCCATGACCTCTGACTCCAAAGCCCGTGCTCTTTCCACTGAGCCACGCTGCTTCCCCAGTACAATTCGGTACAATGTTCTGAATGCAGCAGGTGCTCAGTACAGGGCCCAGCATAAATCAGCACACAGTAGATACGCAGGACAGTGTCCTGCACAAAGTAGGTGCTCTTGTCCTGCTTCCTGCACACAATAGGTGCTCAGTACAGTGTTTTGCACTCAGTAGGGGTTCAGTAGAGTGCCCTGCACACACCAAGTGCTCAGTCTAGCGTTTTGCACACAGTAGCGGTTGAGTTCAGTGGGTGCTCAGTACAGTAGGGGTTCAGTAGAGTGTCCTGCATGCAATGGGCATTCAGTTCAGAGTCCTCCACACAGATGGTGTTCAGTACACAGAGCTATTTGATGATGAGAAAGTGGTGGGTTTCTGCCTCTGTGGATGCTGAGTGTTCAAACATGATCAGAAAAGTGAAATCCTGTGCCTGCCAATGCCTTTTAGCATCAATCAATTATATTTATTGAGCACGTGCAGATGGGAGAGTCCAATACAACAATAAACAGACACGTTCCCTGCTCACAACGAGCTTCCAGTCTAGAGGGGGAGCCCCGTTGGCTGTGGGCAGCCGATCAAGCTGGTCAAGGGTGGGGAGTCTTGCTCGGCGGAGGATCAGAGGGGAGCGTGGGAAGAGGGTCTATCTTACTGCCTCCCTACAAGCTGGGGTGGTTCCGCTCCCATCCGGGAACAGGCCTCGTGGGCCGGGACGCGGTGGGACGGGGGACCCTGTCCCGGAGTGAGGAGTCGGATGTCTGCCTCCCTCTCCCTCCCGGCCCTGGTCCGGACAAAAGACGGAGCCTCAGACCTCTGGGCAAACACTGCCAGGCCCGGGGTCGGGGCTCAGGCTGGGCTCTTGAGAAAAGTCAACAGGCCGGCTTCCCAGCGCTCCCACGCCGGCCCGGGGGCCAGGCAGCCGATTCTGCCTCGTGTCCTGCCTGTGGAATGAGGAATCTTCAGTGGGGAGAGGGTGGGGTCACGGTTCCCTGGGCGACGCTACTCTGGGGCAGCCCCCTAGCTCCTCAAAGCTCAGAACAGTCTCTCACAGTGGCATTGGGATGCTCAGAAGAACCGTGGGCTGGCTGCCCCCTTGGACACCCACACTCGTGGTGATGGGGGGCATCCCTCACCCCCAACTCTCCACACTTCATCTCTGACTCCCTCCTAATGACCCATCACGGATCATCCAACTCTCTTAATCTTTCCTCTCCATCCCTGACTCTCCCGCGGTGATTCAGCATGGATCGTCCAACCCCCCTGACTCCTCTCCCCATAATGGACCATCATGAACCAGCCAACAATTCTGACTCTTCCCTCTCCATCCCCGAGTTTCCCTCCAGTGCCCCGACCTGGACCATCCATGAGGGGCCATCCCGGGATCCTCCCCACTGGGCAGCTCACAGATTGGTTTAAAATGCTGCTGGTTCCTTGACTTGTGGGTCACGAGATGACAACCTCCATTTCAAAGGGAAAGTCCTCACCATTGGTTTTAAATTACTCCATCCCCTCGCCCCCTCCTACCTCAACTCGCTACTCTCCTACTCCAACCCAGCCCGCAAACTTCGTTCCTCTAATTCCAACCTGCTCACTGTACCTTAATCTCTTCTGTCTCACCGCCGACCTCTCGCCCAAGTCCTGTCCCTGGCCTGTTAACACGCTCCTCATATCCGATAGGTAATTCCTCTCCTCCTTTCCCCTTCTCCCACTCCCTTTTGTGTTGTCCTGACTTGCTCCCTTTATTCCTCCCCCATCCCAGCCCCACGGCACTTATACGTTCATATCTCTAACATTTATTTATATTAATGTCTGCCTCCCACTCTAGACTGTAAGCTCAAATGTCCGCCTCCCCCTCTATCATTATTATTATTATTACTATGGTATTTGTTAAGCGCTTACTATGTGCCAAGCACTGTTCTAAATAGTGGGGTAGATACAAGGTAATCAGGTTGTCCCACATGGGGCTCAGCCTTAATACCCATTTTACAGATGAGGGAACTGAGGCACAGAGAAGTAAAGTGGCTTGCCCAAGGTCACACGGCAGACAAGGGGCAGAGCCAGGATTAGAGCCTACGTCCTCTGACTCTCAAACCCATGCTCTTTCAACTAAGCCACGCTACTCTAGACTGTAAGCTCATTGTGGGCAGGTAATGTGTCTGCTTATTGTTATATTGGACTCTCCCAAGTGCTTAGTTCGGTTCTCTGCACACAGGAAGTGCTCAATAAATACAATTGACTGAATGAATGAATGAAGCTCGAGGTGGGCAGGGAATGTGTCTGTTATTTTGCTCAATGGAAAGAGCACAGGCTTGAGAGTCAGAGGTCACAGGTTCAAATCCCGGCTCTGCCAATTGTCAGCTGGGTGACTTTGGGCAAGTCACTTAACTTCTCTGTGCCTCAGTTACCTCATCTGTAAAATGGGGAATGAAGACTGTGAGTGCCCCGTGGGACAATCTGATCACCTTGTATCCTCCCCAGTGCTTAGAGCAGTGCTTTGGACATAGTAAGTGCTTAACAAATGCCATCATCACCATCATATTGAACTCTCCCAAGGGCTTAGTACAGTGCTCTCCACACAGTAAGCGCTCAATAAATACGATTGACTGACTGACCCCTGGCCCTTAATCCCCAACCAGGGCCATCAGCCCATTCCCGGCCCCCACTGGCCCTCAGAGCTGGCCATCGATAGCCAGGTGAGCCCAAATCCAGGCTGCTGCAGAGACTGCCATCTCGCCCTAATAATAATAATAATAATGATGGCGTTTGTTGAGCACTTACTATGTGCCAAGCACTGTTCTAAGCGCTGGGGGGGGGGGGAGGGTACAAGGTAGTCAGGTTGTCCCACGTGAGGCTCACGCTTTTAATCCCCATTTTACAGATGAGGTAACTGAGGCCTAGAGAAGTTAAATGCCTTGCCCAAAGTCCCACAGTTGACAAGTGGCAGAGCGGGGATGAGAACCCATGACCTCTGATTCCCAAGACCACGCTTTTCTGAGCCGCGCTGCTTCTCTAGATGTTCATCAACATATGTTCCCTCCAGGCTTGAGAAAACATTTCTGGGAGTGTTTCATTGTATTTGTTACACGCAGCTGGCAGTCTCTCTCTCTCTCTCTCTCTCTCTCTCTCTCTCTCTCTCTCACACACACACACACACACACACACACACACACACACACCCATATATAGGCCCAAACACTCCCCGCTCCATACATAGACATGCACTCAGACACCCAGTTTAGACCCCCACACACTCATCCGCATGTATTCCTGCACTAAATATAGATGCACATTCCCCAAAATAGGCCACTGCACACTCCGCACACACACACACACACACATACACCTCCCTGCACGCGTTAGCACGCGCCTCCACTCCCTACACACGGCCCCACAAATAGAGACGCGCATCTCATTCACGCACATCCACCCATATATAGACATTCACATATACCTTCCTAATGCCCTCTTCCCTTTGCCCAAATTTAGGTGCCCCCATGGCTACACACGCTTCCCCTCATATCGAGACACATCCATACACCGTGTCTGACTGATTCTCTCGTACCTCTCTGAGCGCTTAGTACGGTGCTTGGGACATAGTAGGTGCTTAACAAATGCCTCGATTATGATTATCCCTTCCTTCCTCTCCCCCTCGTCCCCCTCTCCATCCCCCATCTTACCTCCTTCCCTTCCCCACAGCACCTGTATATATGTATATATGTATATATGTTTGTACATATTTATTACTCTATTTATTTATTTATTTATTTATTTTACTTGTACATATCTATTCTATTTATTTTATTTTGTTAGTATGTTTGGTTTTGTTCTCTGTCTCCCCCTTTTAGACTGTGAGCCCACTGTTGGGTAGGGACTGTCTCTATATGTTGCCAATTTGTACTTCCCAAGCGCTTAGTACAGTGCTCTGCACATAGTAAGCGCTCAATAAATACGATTGATGATGATGATGATTATTATTATTACTCTTATTCTCAAGCACTCCGCTCTCCCTTATAATAATAATGATGATGATGATGATGGTATTTGTTCAGTGCTTACTGTGTGCCAGACACTGCACTAAGCACTGGGGCAAATTGGGTTGGACACAGTCTCTAACCCAGGGGGAGCTCACAGTCTGAATCCCCATTTTATAGGTGAGGTAACTGAGGCACAGAGAAGTGAAGTGACTTGCCCAAGGTCACACAGCAGACAAGCGATGGAGCCGGGATTAGAAGCCATGACCTGCTGATTCCTAGGCTCATGCGCTATCCATTAGGCCATGCTGCTTCTCATCTAGGATAACCCCTGCTCAAGAGTAAGTCCACAAATCCCATACATGCAACTATCTCCCTACAGAGAGAAACACATTCAAACACAATCATCCTCCCATATTTATCTTCATTCATTCATTCATTCAATCACATTTATTGAGCACTTACTGTGTACCGAGCACTGTACCAAGCGCTTGGGAAGTCCAGGTTGGCCACGTATAGAGACAGTCCCTACCCAACAGCGGGCTCACAGTCTAGAAGGGGGAGACATTCATTCATTCATTCATTCATTCATTCATTCATTCAATCGTATTTTTTGAGCACTTACTGTGTAATAATAATAATAATAATAATGGCATTTATTAAGCGCTTACTATGTGCAAAGCACTGTTCTAAGCGCTGGAAAGTTCTCCTTACCAGGAGTGGGGTTCTAACCCACGTGGACATATGTCCATTGGATCAGAGCACTGTACTAAGCGCTTGGGAAGTCCAAGTTGGCCACATATAGAGACGGTCCTTACCCAACAACGGGCTCACAGTCTAGAAGGAGGAGACATTGATTCATTCATTCATTCATTCAATCGTATTTTTTGAGCACTTACTGTGTAATCAAGGCCCTGCTGAGAGCTCACCTCCTCCAGGAGGCCTTCCCAGACTGAGCCCCTTCTTTCCTCTCCCCCTCGTCCCCCTCTCCATCCCCCCGTCTTACCTCCTTCCCTTCCCCACAGCACCTGTATATATGTATATATGGTTGTACATATTTATTACTCTATTTATTTATTTATTTATTTATTTATTTTACTTGTACATTTCTATCCTACTTATTTTATTTTGTTGGTATGTTTGGTTCTGTTCTCTGTCTCCCCCTTTTAGACTGTGAGTCCACTGTTGGGTAGGGACTGTCTCTATGTGATGCCAATTTGTACTTCCCAAGCGCTTAGTACAGTGCTCTGCACATAGTAAGCGCTCAATAAATATGATTGATTGATTGATTGATTGATTAATCATAATAATAATAATGGCATTTATTAAGTGCTTACTATGTGCAAAGCACTGTTCTAAGCACTGGAAAATTCTCCTTACCAGGAGTGGGGTTCTAACCCACGCGGACATATGTCCATTGGATCAGAGCACTGTACTAAGTGCTTGGGAAGTCCAAGTTGGCTAAATATAGAGACGGTCCCTACCCAACAACGGGCTCACAGTCTAGAAGGGGGAGACAGACAACAAAACAAAACATGGAGACAGGTGTCAAAATAGTCAGAACAAATAGAATTATAGCTATATGCACATCATTAACAAAATTAATAGAATAGTAAATATGTACAAGTAAAATAGAGTAATGAATCTGTACAAATAGATGCAAGTGCTGTGGGGAGGGGAAGGAGGTAGGGCATAGGGGGATGGAGAGGAGGAGAGGAAAAAGGGGGCTCAGTGTGGGAAGGCCTCCTGGAGGAGGTGAGCTCTCAGTAGGGCTTTGAAGGGAGGAAGAGAGCTAGCTTGGCGGATGTGTGGAGGGAGGACATTCCGGGCCAGGGAGAGGACGTGGGCCGGGGGTCGATGGTGGGACAGGCGAGAACGAGGTACAGTGAGGGGGTTAGCAGCTGCAGAGGAGCGGAGGGTGCGGGCTGGGCTGGAGAAGGACAGAAGGGAGATGAGGTAGGAGGGGGCGAGGGCATGGACAGCCTTGAAGCCTAGAGTGAGGAGTTTTTGCTTGATGTGTAGGTTGACAGGCAACCACTGGAGATTTTTGAGGAGGGGAGTGACATGCCCAGAGCGTTTCTGTACAAAGATAATCCCGGCAGCAGAGTGAAGTATAGACTGAAGCCGGGAGAGACAGGAGGATGGGAGATCAGAGAGGAGGCTGATGCAGTAATCCAATCGGGATTACTGGTAGTGGCTCCATACAGTTTTCTTCGTAGAAATCTGATAGTGGTTTACCATTGCCGTCTTCCACGCTGTAAACCCAAGTCTCCACCGTCGACTCTCTCCTGTCCCGCTGCTGCCCAGCACGGGGGAGTTTTGACTTGTAGCAGGTTGCCTTCCACTCGCTAGCCACTGGCCAAGATAGGAAAGGCATGGGCAGACCTCTACTTGACTCTCCCTCCCGTAGCCGAGACTGGTAGAGGACTGGAAACTCTCCAGATGCTACCCTGAGGGGTTTCTCCCATACACATCCCCCAAAATACAGACATACACCTCACACATATACACACACATGCATGCACATCATTGTGGGCAGGGAATGTCACTTTCCCAAGGGCTTAGTACAGTGCTCTGCACAGTAAGTGCTTAATAAATATGATTGAATGAATGAATGCACACACACACACACACACACACACACACACACACATACATATATATCCAAAGTTGTCCTTTGTGTTCAAAGAAAACAGCACTGACTGAAGTTTACTTACAAGTGTTTGTGTGTCTGAAAAGGCCAATGCACGTTTACTGTTTGCAGTTACTGGCTCTGTTTCCTCTTCTGCCTCCTTGTCTCTCTTTCTTTCTCTTTTTTTTAATGGCGTTTGTTAAATTCTGACTATATGCCAGGCACTGTACTAAGCACTGGGGTAGATATAAGATAATCAGGATGGACACAGTCCATGCCCCACTGGAGGCTCACAGTCTTAACCCCCATTTTACAGATGAGGGAACTGAGGCCCCAGAGAAGTAGAGTGACTTGCCCAGCGTTACACAGCAGACCCGTGGTGGAGCTGGGCTCTTTCAACTGGAAGCTTTGGCTCAATGCTCTCCATAATAGCCCCGCAACACTCCTCCAACCTTGCCCCCTCCCTGACCCTGGAATCACTCGCCCCTCCGCTCCAGTCCCTGAGCATTCATTCATTCATTCAATCGTATTTATTGAGCACTTACTGTGTGCAGAGCACTGTACTGAGCATCCCCCAAACCCGTAGCTGCGGCCTTAGCTCTGGGGGGCCCCTGACACTTCTGCATCCGCTCGAGCTGATGCCTCCTTCTCAGGTACTGGCAGATGCCCAGATGGAGCCTGGGGTGCACAGAATAATAATTATGAAATTTGTTAAGCACTTACTATGTGCCAGGCACTGTACTAAGCACTGTACCACACTATCCAGGTGGTAGGCATGGGCTCTGATGAGCACCACCTGGGTCTGGGCCTGGGCCTGGGCCTTTTAGACTGTGAGCCCACTGTTGGGTAGGGACTGTCTCTATATCTTGCCAATTTGTACTTCCCAAGGGCTTAGTACAGTGCTCTGCACATAGTAAGCGCTCAATAAATACGATTGATGATGATTGATGATGGAAAGGAGCAGAGAGCTCTGGGAAGAAGTTGAGGCAGGGGGGGATCTTCTTTTCTCCCTCCTTCTCCTTCTTCTCCTCCTCAGCACTTCACCTATCCCTCCTCGGTGACTGTATCAGTCTCCTCGTTGGCCTCCCTGCCTCCTGTCTCTCCCCTCTCCCGTCCATACTTCACTCTGCCGTCCAGATTGTTTGCAACAAAAACGTTCAATCCATATTTCCTTACTCCTCAAGAACCTCCAGTGGTTGCCCAGGCTTGTATACCTGGTTGCCCAAAGTCGCCCCTGAGCCCCAACTCAGTTACCCAGCAGTCCAGAAGAGATGGAAGGCAGATAATCTAATGACTTTTCAGAAAGAATTCATTTGAGGGCAGAGTAGTCTAAACTTTTACAGCTTAACTCACTCTTGCCCCACTACCACCCCGCTCGCACTCTTCACTCCTCTCAAGCCGATAGAAGCAGTGTGGCTCAGTGGAAAGAGCCCGGGCTTAGGAATCAGAGGTCATGGGTTCTAATCCCGGCTCCGCCACTTGTCAACTGTGTGACTTTGGGTAAGTCACTTGACTTCTCTGTGCCTGTTACCTTATCCGTAAAATGGGGATTAAGACTGTGAGCCCCATGTGGGACAACCTGATTACTTTGTATCCCCCCCCAGCACTTAGAACAGTGCTTGGCACATAGTAAGTGCTTAACAAGTTTCATTATTATTATCATCATCATCATCATCATCATCATCATCATCAATCATCATCATCATCATCATCATCATTATTATTATTATTATTATTATTATTATTATTATCAGCAGCCAGCAAGAGAAGCAGCGCGGCTCAGTGGAAAGAGCCCGGGCTTTGGAATCAGAGGTCACGGGTTCAAATCCCAGCTCCCCCACTTGTCAGCTGTGTGACTTTGAGCAAGTCATTTAACTTAGTATTGTTATTATTATTATAAATACCATTGATTAATTGGCTGATTTGGGGCAGCTACTGCTCTGAAAAAAGGAAAGTCCCATGCTTAGATACCTAGCATATGCATATCCAGAAAACCGGGTTACCAAATTTTTGGTTATGATAAACACTTAGAGGGGTTTGCTATTTATATTCAAGTCACTATGTATATATGTTTGTACATACTATTCTATTTATTTATTTATTTTACTTGTACATATTTTTTCTATTGATTTTATTTTGTTAATGTGTTTTGTTTGTTGTCTGTCTCCCCCTTCTAGACAGTGAGCCCGCTGTTGGGTAGGGACCGTCACTATGTGTTGCCAACTTGTACTTCCCAAGCGCTTAGTACAGGGCCCTGCACAGAGTAAGCGCTCGATAAATACGATTGAATGAATGAATGAATACCTTCTCTGGGCCTCAGTTCCCTCATCTGTAAAATCAATCAATCAATTGTATTTATTGAGCGCTTACTGTGTGCAGAGCACTGTACTAAGCGCTTGGGAAGTACAAGTTGGCAACGTATAGAGACAGTCCCTACCCAGCAGTGGGCTCACAGTCTAGAAGGGGGAGACAGAGAACAAAACCGAACATATTAACAAAATAAAATAAATAGAATAGATATGTACAAGTAAAATAAATAAATAAATAGAGTAATAAATATGTACAAACATATATACATATATATAGGTGTTGTGGGGAAGACAGTGTCTTTTAGACTGTGAGCCCACTGTTGGGTAGGGACTGTCTCTATTTGTTGCCAACTTGTACTTCCCAAGCGCTTAGTACAGTGCTCTGCACACAGTAAGCGCTCAATAAATACGATTGATGATGATGATAATGATGAAGGGAAGGAGGTAAGACGGGGGGGATGGAGAGGGTCGCGGGGGAGAAGACTGTGAGCCCCCCACCCACCCCCGGGGGACAACCTGATCACCTTGTAACCTCCCCAGCGCTTAGAACAGTGCTTTGCACATAGTAAGCGCTTAATAAATGCTATCATTATTATTAGTATCATTGGTTCTAAATGCAAATCCGGCCAAGGGATGCAAGGATGCAAATCTCTGGCTCTTTATGGAAACAGAACGACGACTCAGAGCCTCCAGAAGGGGGCGGTAAAAACCCGCCCCCTCCACCCCCAACCCCGGCCGAGATTCATTCATTCATTCAATCGTATTTATTGAGCGCTTACTGTGTGCAGAGCACTGTACTAAGCGCTTGGGAAGTACAAGTTGGCAACATATAGAGAACGGTCCCTACCCAACAGTGGGCTCACAGTCTAGAAATCTCTGCCCTTGCACTTCTCTGGGGATGGGGATGGGGAAACTTTCTGAATCGTCCCAAAAGGGGACTGAAATTCCCCTTTCATTTGTAGGGTATTTGTAGGCTAGAGAAAGTCAGAGTATAGAAGCAGAGTATAGAAGCAGCGTTGCTCAGTGGAAAGAGCACGGTCTTTGGAGTCAGTGGTCATGGGTTCAAATCCCGACTCCACCAATTGTCAGCTGTGTGACCCTGGGCAAGTCACTTAACTTCTCTGGGCCTCAGTTACCTCATCTGTAAAATGGGGGTTGACTGTGAGCCCCCCGAGGGACAACCTGATCACCTTGTATCCCCCCAGCGCTTAGAACAGTGCTTTGCACATAGTAAGCGCTTAATAATTGCCGTAAAAAAAAGTCACTTCTCTGGGTCTCAGTGACCTCATCTGTCAAACGGGGATGAAGACTGTGAGCCCCACATGGGACAACCTGATCACCTGGTAACCTCCCCAGCTCTTAGAACAGTGCTTTGCACATAGTAAGCGCTTAATACAGGCCTTTCTTCTTATTATTAGTATTATTTAGAAGGGTTAGGTCCATTGATGAGTTGCCCAGGGTGGGTGGTTAGAGGAAGAGTTTGGGATGGAGAGGGGAGAGTCAAGGATGTTGGATTCATTTATTCATTCAGTCATATTTATTGAGTGCTTACTGTGTGCAGAGCACTGTTGGATGGTGCAGGATGGATCACTGGAAGGAGAGTCAGGGACAGACAGGGGAGTGTCAGGGGGTGTGGAATGGTCCATCCCTGGCTATGAGGATGGGTGACCAGGAGATTGACCAGTGTATGGTCACTCCAGATGTCCTGGCCCCTTGTCCCCCTCTAGACTGTAAGCTCACTGTGGGTAGAGAATGCGTCTAATAATTCTGTTGCATTGTACTCTCCCAAGCATTTAGTACAGTGCTCTGCACACAATCAACACTCAATAAATACCATTGATCAATTGATTGTTAGCGGGTCCAACTTCGGACATTTGGCTACTCGCAGGGGGGAGGAATTTGCCTCCCCTCTGTTTTCATTGGACGTCATTCCGTTACAGTGCATGTATCACACCACATATATCTGACATCATGCAGAATATTTGAATCCCAAAACCTAGAGCATGATTCTGGGGGGTTGCCTTGATCTCGGCCCCTGTTCCTATAAGAGACACTTCTTTATATGCCAAGTGTACTATGTGTCAAATACTATGCTAAACACTGGGGTAAGTTACAAAACAATTGGATCAAACCCAGTGCCTGCCCCGCATGGGTTCACAGTCTAAGTAGGAGGGAGAACAGGTATTAAATCTCCATTTGAGAGAGGACGAAACCGAGGCCCAGAGAAGTGAAGTGACTTCCCCAAGCTCCCACAGCCCGCAAGTGGTGGAGCTGGAATTAGAACGCAGATCCCCTGACTCCTCTGCGCTTGCTCTTTCCTCGAAGTTTCACAACTAGGCGTGCCATCTCCAAGTCGGGGGGATG
Organism: Tachyglossus aculeatus; assembly: GCF_015852505.1. Lineage (NCBI taxonomy): Eukaryota > Metazoa > Chordata > Mammalia > Monotremata > Tachyglossidae > Tachyglossus > Tachyglossus aculeatus. Next base: position 54,767,752 of record NC_052079.1, read on the forward strand.
AGGAAAGCGGGAACCCCCCTCCACGGTGTGTCCAGCAGAGGGGCTTTGCCGATGGTGAATGACGATTCCGGGAGCTGGACAAATGAGTCATGGATGGGCAATCCCCCTGCCTCCGGTCAGGGGCCGAGGCCTGAGGGAGCAGTGAGCTAGGCTTAGGGGCAGGGGGACCGGACACATGGTGACCCCGATCAACCCTCCCAGACCCCAATGGGGTCAGCCCTGGGAGGGATCACCTCTGACCCCGGTGACCCAGAGGCCTCCAGACCGGGCGTGATCTGCTCCATCAGGGCAGATGGTCCCAAGAGGGTGGGCGGAGAGTCCCCGGCGTGGCCGTCTTGCTAGGCCGATTTAGAGGGGGAGAGGGGTGGACGCCCCAGGCCGAAGACAAGAGGAATAGAGACTCTGAACTGAGCTATACGGGAGCTCCTGGAAGCAGGCTGGCTGGCTGGGGAGCAAGGGATTCAAAGGAGGGAGAGGAAGGAGAGGACCAAGGCCCCAGAAGAGTCCCCCTTCCTGGTCTGATTGCCCAAACTGCCCTTAGCACTGTATCCAATCACCCCAATGGTCATTAATGATTCATAATTGATCGACTGTTGGTGCACTTCGGTGTTTTCCTGTGATTTCCCCCGCTCAATCCCAATAAGTACACACAGTAATAATAATAATGATAGCATTTATTAAGCGCTTACTATGTGCAAAGCACCGCTCTAAGCGCTGGAGAGGTTACAAGGTGATCAGGTTGTCCCACGCGGGGCTCACAGTCTTCATCCCCATTTTACAGATGAGGGAACTGATCTTGCCCTCCCGTCTCCTCCATTACATTGTAATAATAGTTATGGTACTTGTGCCAAGCGCTTTTCTAAGCGCTGGGGTAGATACAAGTTAATCAGGTTGGATGCAGTCCCTGTTCCTCACGAGTCTCACACTCTTAATCCCCATTTTACAGAGGAGGTAACTGAGGAACAGAGAAGTGACTTACCCTAGGTCACACAGCAGACATGTGGTGAAGCCCGGATTAGAAACCAGGTTCTTCTGACTCTGAGGCCTGGGCTCTATCCACTTAGCCATGCTGCTTCTCTAAGCTGCTCCAGGGCAGGAATGGTCTCTTCAACCAATCAATCTATAATCAATCAATAGTATTTATTCCTGGGGTTGTACTCTGAGCATAATAGCCCACTGCTGGTTAGGGACTGTCTCTATATGTTGCCAACGTGTACTTCCCAAGCACTTAGTACAGTGCTCTGCACACAGTAAGTGCTCAATAAATACGATTGATTGATGGATAATAGATGCCCAATAGAGAGCTCTGTCCTCAGCAGACACTCTGCACTCAAGAGGTGCCCAGAATAGTGTTCTGGGCCCAGTGGATGTCCAGCACAGAGCTCTGCACATAGTGAGTTCATTCATTCATTCAATCATATTTATTGAGCGCTTACTGCGTGCAGAGCATTGGACTAAGCGCTTGGAAAGTACAACTTGGAAACAACTAGAGACAGTCCCTACTCAACAACGGGCTCACAGTCTAGAAGGGGGAAGACAGACAACAAAACAAAACAAGTAGACAGGCATCAATTGCATCAGTATAAATAATTACAGATATATATGCATCATTAATAAAATAAAAAGAATAGTAAATACAAATATACGCAAGTGCTGCGGGGGCGGGGAAGGGGGTAAAGCAGAGAGAGGGAGTAGGGGTGATGGGGAGAGGAGGAGGAGCAGAGGAAGGGGGGGCTTAGTCTGGGAAGGCCTCCTGGAGAAGGTGAACTCTCAGTTAAGGGGGGAAATGTGATTGTTTGATGGATTCATTCATTCATTCATTCAATCGTATTTATTAAGCGCTTACTGTGTGCAGAGCACTGTACTAAGCGCTTGGGAAGTCCAAGTTGGCAACATCTAGAGACGGTCCCTACCCAACAGCGGGCTAACGGTCTAGAAGGGGGAGACGGACGACAAAACCAAACATATTAACAAGATAAAATAAATAGAATAAATATGTACAAATAAAATAAATAAATAAATAGAGTAACAAATACGTTCAAACATATATATATATATATATATATATATAGGATGTGAGGAGGGAGGGCATTCCAGGCCAGGGGTAGGATTGAGCCAGGGGTGGACGGCGGGACAGGTGAGAAGGAGGCCCAAAGGAGTGGAGTGTGCGGGCTGGGATGGAGAAAGAGAGAAGGGAGGTGAGGTAGGAGGCTGATGCTTTTCTGCACGGCTCTGCCAACAGCTGCCAGCGATTAAAGCCGATAATTCGGCTACTTGATTCAACCGCTTAGATCCTCTGACATCTCAGGAGGGAAAGGGGCCCCAGGCGGAGAGGCGGGGGCTTTCCACGACACTTATTAAATGCTCTTCCCGGCTCCAAACGGCACCCTCCATCTTGTGTTTCACTCTCGCTGAATAAAACATGTCATACCCCCTCTCTCGCCGACGAAAATAATTAGCGTCTCAGCAACGGCTCCCCGCCGAGACCCCAGGATGGCGAGAGGGCCAGGTTCCCAAGCAGCTAGGCCTGAACCCCATCCCCCATGGCTCCTCACCGGGGGGAGGCCGCAGCACGAGGAGGGGAACAGGTGGCTCATTGCTTGGACTCCTGGGGATATTGGTGCCCCTTTTTAATAACAATAATACTAATGATGGCATTTGTTAAGCGCTTACTATGTGCCAAGCACTGTTCTAAGCGCTGGGGAGGTTACAAGGTGATCAGGTTGTCCCACGGGGGGCTCAGTCTTCATCCCCATTTTACAGATGTGGGAACTGGGGCCCAGAGAAGTTTAGTGACTTGCCCAAAGTCGCACAGCTGACGGGATTTGAACCCGTGGCCTCTGACTCCAAAGTCCGTGCTCTTTTCCACTGAGCCATGCTGCTTCTCTGTTTTTAATAACAATAATAATAATGATGGTACCTGTTAAGAGCTTACTATGTGGCAGGCACTGTACTAAGCTCTGGAGTGGGTACAAGCCCCTTCCTTCCTCTCCCCCTCGTCCCCCTCTCCATCCCCCCCATCTTACCTCCTTCCCTTCCCCACAGCACCTGTATATATGGATATATGGTTGTACATACTTATTACTATATTTATTTATTTATTTATTTTACTTGTACATTTCTATCCTATTTATCTTATTTTGTTGGTATGTTTGGTTCTGTTCTCTGTCTCCCCCTTTTAGACTGTGAGCCCACTGTTGGGTAGGGACTGTCTCTATGTGTTGCCAATTTGTACTTCCCAAGCGCTTAGTACAGTGCTCTGCACATAGTAAGCGCTCAATAAATACGATTGATTGATTGATTGATTGATACAAGAAAATCATGCTGGACACAGTCCCTGTCCCGCATGGGACTCACGGTCTCATTTTGCAGATGAGGTCGCTGAGGCCCGGAGAAGTGAAATGACTTGCTCAAGGTCACACGGCAGACAAGTGGCGGAGCCCGGATCAGAAATCAGGCCTGGGCTCTATCCACTAGACCATACTGCTTCTCCTAATTCGACTAGCTGTGAGATGTGCTGAGCGCTTACTATGTGCCAAGCACTGCACTGAGCGCTTGGTTAGGTATGAGATCATTAGTCCGGACTCTCTCCCTGTCCCGGACTCCAGAGAAGCAGCGTGGCTCGGTGGAAAGAGCCCAGGCTTGGGAGTCAGAGGTCGTGGATTCTAATCCTGACTCCGCCACTTGTCTGCTGTGTGTCCTTGGGCAAGTCACTTAACTTCTCTGAGCCTCAGTTCCCTCATCTGTAAAATGGGGATGAAGACTGTGACACAACCTGATCACCTTGTATCCCCCCAGCGCTTAGGACAGTGCTTTGCACAGAGTAAGTGCTTAACAAATGCCATCATTGTTATTGTTGTTACTGTCCCTATCTGGTCCATATCTCACAGTCCAGTCACAGCAGGAGGGAGAACGGGCTTTGGATTCCCCCTCTGCCCCTTAACAGATGAGGAAACTGAGGCACAGAGAGGCAAAGTGACTTGCCCAAGGTCACCTGGAAGGCAAGTGGTGGAGCCAATCTTAGAACCCAGGTCCCCTGACCCCCCTAGGATGTGCTCTTTCTGCTAGACCATATTGCTTTTTTGTGCTAAGCACTGCGGGAGGGATAAGGTCATCAGACACAGCTCCTGCCCCACATGTACTTTTGATCAACTGAATACTCGGTTTATAAATACTTTTAGGCAGCTGCCCCATTATAGTGTAAGCTCTCTGTGGGCAAGGAGCATGTGTGTTGCTTGGGCTGTACTTTCTTAAGCACTCATTTCAGTGCTCTGCACTCAATAAATCATCATCAATCGTATTTATTGAGCGCTTACTATGTGCAGAGCACTGTACTAAGCGCTTGGGAAGTACAAATTGGCAACATATAGAGACAGTCCCTACCCAACAGTGGGCTCACAGTCTAAAAGAGTCTAAAATAAATGAGCCAAAGAGCCTCTCCCTGGCCCCGGTTCTAGGCCAGACCTGGGCTCACTCTGCTTTCAGAAGTGCCCCCGTGGCTGGGGGTGAGGGATTGGGGTCTGCAGAAGCCCTGCACTTTGGGGGGGATATAATGAGCACCTATTGAATGCTGTGCACTGTACTAAGCACCTGGGGAGAACAATAGAAGCAGAAACAGAATCTCTGCCAACAAGGAACTTCCACTCTAAATTGGACAGACAGATTCATTTACCCTGATCAGTCAATCAGCGGTACTCAGTGAGCACTTACTCTATGCAGAGCACTGTACTGAGTGTTTGGGTGAGCGCAATACAAGGAAGTTGGTAGATACGATCCTTGCCCTCCGCTGAGAAGGTTACAGATGTTTGGTTCCCACCTGCCCCTGCCTAAATCAGCAAAGACCCTACAGACCACCCAGTTCCAGAAGTGACGGTGTCCACTAAGCTCTTACTCTTGGACTGAGCACTGCGCTAAGCGCCACGATAGGTACAAGGGATGCCGTTTAATCCATGATACGACATTTCTTTCGACTCACATCTCTGTCTCCTGGTGGGAAGAGAGGCCCGGGACTGGGAACGGGGAGGGAATCCAGCAGGAGCCTGTAGCCACCGAGGCTGGTGGGATTGGGAGAAGTCTGTCTTGGATCTCCCGGGATCGGGAGCCCAGTGGAGAGTGCCCGGGCCTGGGACTCAAAGGCCCTGGGTTCAAATCCTGCTCGACCACTTGCCTTCTGTGTGACCCTGGGCCGGTCAAGTCACTGCTCTGGGCCTCGGTTTCCCCATTCGTAAAATGGCAATTCGATCCCCATCCTCCCTCCTACTTACATCATCACCATCATCAATCGTATTTATTGAGCGCTTACTATGTGCAGAGCACTGTACTAAGCGCTTGGGAAGTACAAATTGGCAACACATAGAGACAGTCCCTACCCAACAGTGGGCTCACAGTCTAAAAGACTTACACTGTGAACCCCGCGTGGGTTGGGGATTCGGTCCGACCTGGTTATCCCTTCTCCACCCCAGTGCTTAACACGGCACGCGGCACATAGTTAATGCAGAACAAATACCTCTGTAGTTATTATTATTGTTATTCTCCTTCTCCTCTAGACCACTTTGGGGTCCGGAAACGGACAAAAGAGTCCCCGTTTTCCCTTCCCCTTTTCTCAGGAAATTCGAACTGTGCTCAGAATCATTTACACTGGCCTCATCAGAGCGCTGCATTGTGTAGAGGGATTTGTATCAAAGAGGCCTTGTGCTCCTTTGCTGTTTGTTCCCTCAGCGAGTCTTTGTTCTGCTCCCAGGAAGCCTTGTTCTGCCAACTGCAATCCGGGCTTGGCTGCCAAGGCCCTGGCTAAAGTTAGAATCCACAAACTTCCTGGGAAGGGCTGGAGCCAGAGGGGCCGGAGATCACGCCCACGGGGGCCAGGGGCCCATAGGGCCAGATCCGCGTCCATCCATCCCATCCGTGGGGCCGGCGGGATCTTCATGGTGTTTAGGAAGCGTGGCCCCTCAGCCCAGCGCTGTGTGAAACGCTGGGGACGACACAAGCTTCCGTCAGGGGCTCAAGTCTAAGGGGCAGGAGGACTGCTTTGTAACCCCAAGTTACATATGTTGCCAACTTGTACTTCCCAAGCGCTTAGTACAGTGCCCTGCACACAGTAAGCGCTCAATAAATATGATTGATGATGATGATGGGAGGAAACTGAAGCACAGGGAGGTTAAATGACTTACCCAAGGTCACACAGCCGGCGGGGGTGGGGGGGTAGCACCTGGGTTAGAAATAATTATTCATTTATTCATATTAACATCTGTCTCCCCCTTTAGACTGTGAGCCCGTGGTGGGCAGGAATGTGTCTGTTTCTTGTTATATTGTACTCTCCCAAGAGCTTAGTACAGTGCTTTGCATACAGTAAGCACTCAATAAATACATTTGAATGAATGAATGAATAATAATAATCAATCAATCGTATTTATTAAGTGCTTACTGTGTGCAGAGCACTGTACTAAGCGCTTGGGAAGTACAAGTTGGCAACATATAGAGACAGTCCCTACCCAAAAGTGGGCTCACAGTCTAGAAGGGGGAGATAGAGAACAAAACCAAACATATTAACAAAATAAAATAAATAGAATAGATATGTACAAGTAAAATAAATAAATAAATAGAGTAATAAATACATACAAACATATATACGTATATACAGGTGCTGTGGGGAAGGGAAGGAGGTAAGACGGGGGATGGAGAGGGGACGAGGGGGAGAGGAAGGAAGGGGCTCAGTCTGGGAAAGCCTCCTGGAGGAAGTGGTAATAATGTCGGTATTTTTTAAGCGCTTACTATGCGCCGAGCTCTGTTCTAAGCGCTGGGGTAGATACAGGGTAATCAGGTTGTCCCACGTGGGGCTCACAGTCTCAATCCCCATTTTACAGATGAGGTAACTGAGGCACCGAGAAGTTAAGTGACTTGCCCAAAGTCACACAGCTGACAAGTGGCGGAGGCGGGATTAGAACCCACGACCTCTGACTCCTAAACCCGGGCTCTTTCCACTGAGCCACGCTGATTCCCAGGCCCATTCTTCTAACAATCATAATAATAATAATAATAATAATGTTTGCTATGTGTCAGGCAGTGCACTATGCACTGGGGTGGAGACAAGCAAATCGGGTTGGACAGAGTCCCTTGTCCCTCCTGGGGCTCACTGTCTCAATCCCCATTTTACAGATGAGGGAACTGAGGCGTAGAGAAGTGAAGTGAGTTATCCAAGGACACACAGCAGACAAGTGGCGGAGCAGGGATTAGAACCCAATGATCGTCTGACTCACGGCCCGGGCTCCATCCGCTAGGCCATGTTGCTTCTCTTAAGGATTCAAAGGTGGGGAGAATCTCCACTGTCCCCCACCAGTTAATTTTCCCACTCCCCTCACTTCATTCATTCATTCAATCGTATTTATTGAGCGCTTACTGTGTGCAGAGCACTGTACTAAGTGCTTGGGAAGTACAACCAACCATCCACCACTTCAACACCTTGGTACCAATTACTCACTCATAGACTCACAACCACGGGTAGCACTTTCCCATCAGCTGTCATACACTTCTGTTAAGCACAAACTTCCAAGCGCTTAGTACAGTGCTCTGCACACAATAAGCGCTCAATAAATATGATTGAATGAATGAATGAATGAATCTGCGTGTTTGCTTCTCTTTCTTCCTCGTGTCTGGAAATGATTTTGGTCTGTCTCCCCGGCTAGACTCTACTGAGCTCCTCAAGAATTGTGAACGGATCTCCTTAAAGACGACGATAATGATGGTATTTGTTAAGCGCTTACTATGTGCCAAGCACTGTTCTAAGCACTGGGATACATACAAGGTAATGAGGCTGTCCCACGTGGGGCTCACCGTCTTAATCCCCATTTTCCAAATGGGGGAACTGAGGCACAGAGAAGTTAAGTGACTTGCCCAAGGTCACACAGCAGACAAGTGGCGGAGCCGGGATTAGAACCCACATCCTCCGACTCTCAAGCCCGCGCTTTTTCCACAAAGCCACGCTGCTTCCCACAAGTCTACTGTGTTCTCCCAGGTGCTTAGTACAGTGCTCTCTACCTTCAGTAGGTGCTCAATGAATACAATTGATTGCCTTTTTTATTATTTGTTAAGTGCTTACTATGTGCCAGGCACTGTACTAAGCGCTGGGGTAGCTATGAGCTCATCCGGTTGGACACACTCCATGTCACACATCGGGCTCGCAGTCGTATTCCCCATTTTGCAGACGAGGTAACCGAGGCACAGAGAAGTAAAGCGACTTGTCCAATACCACGCAGCAGATACGTGGTGGAGTCAGGATTAGAACCCAGGTCCTTCCGACTCCCAAGCCTGTGCTCTATGATTGATTATTTCAGAGGAAGAGGAAATGCCTTTTGGGCACTTGATATTCACCCCACCCTCAATCCCACAGCACTTAAGTACAAGTTCATCATTTATTTATATTCATGCCTGCCTCCCCCTTGCGAATGTAAGTTCGTTATGGGCAGGGAATGTGTACAACTCTGTCTTATTGTAATAATAATTATTATTATGGTATTCATTTAGCACTTACTATGTGCCAGGCACTGTACTAAGCGCTGGGGAAGATACAAGCAAATCGGGTTGGACAGTCCCTGTCCCTCGCGGGGCTCACCGTCTCATCCCCATTTTACAGATGAGGTAACTGAGGCCCAGAGAAGTGAAGGGACTGGCCCAAGGTCACACAGCAGACAAGTGGAAGAGCTGGGATTAGAACCCATGACCTTCTGATTCACAGGCCTGGGCTCTCTCCACTGCGCCATGCTGCTTCTCATCCCCCTTTTAGACTGTGAGCCCACTGTTGGGTAGGGACTGCCTCTATATGTTGCCAATTTGTACTTCCCAAGCGCTTAGTACAGTGCTCTGCACATAGTAAGCGCTCAATAAACACGATTGATGATGATGATGATGATCCCTTGAGGGCAGGGATGTCTACTAACTGTATTGTGTTGTTCTCTCCCAAGCATTTAGTACAGTGGTCTGCGCAAAATAAGCACTCAATAAATACCATGGATTGATTATGGAACTGGGGAACGGGGCATTTGGATCCCAGTGGAAGCAATCAAGAGGCAGTGTGGTCTAGTGGAAAGAGTAGCCAGGGGAGGAGGAGGAGGAAAGGAATTTATTGAGCACCCACGAGATTGCTCTGCACACATTTGATGCTCTGGTGAGTGTAGTGCTCTGTAGAGAAGCAGCGCGGCTCAATGGAAAAAGCACAGGCTTGGGAGTCAGAGGTCACAGGTTCGAATCCCCGCTCTGCCAATTCTCATCTGTGTGACTTTGGGCAAGTCGCTTCACTTCTCTGTGCCTCAGTTAACTCATCTGTAAAATGGGGATGAAGACGGTGAGCCCCACGTGGGTCAATCTGATCACCTTGTATTCATTCATTCATTCAATCGTATTTATTGAGCTCTTACTGCATGCAGAGCACTGCGCTAAGAGCTTGGGAAGTACAAGTTGGCAACATATAGAGACGGTCCCTACCCAACAATGGGCTCACAGTCAAGAAGGGGGAGACAGACAACAAAACAAAATACGTGTTTTGGAGAAGTGGCTCAGTGGAAAGAGCCCAAGCTTTGGAGTCTGAGGTCATGGGTTCAAATCCCGGCTCTGCCAATTGTCAGCTGTGTGACTTTGGGCCAGTCACTTCACTTCTCTGTGCCTCAGTTACCTCAACTGTAAAATGGGGATTAATAATGTGAGCCCCCCCGTGGGACAACCCGATCACCTTGTAACCTCCCCAGCGCTTAGAACAGTGCTTTGCACATAGTAAGCACTTAATAAATGCCATTATTATTATTATTATGTGGACAGGTGTCAATTCATCAGAACAAATAGAATTAAAGCTAAATACATATCATTAACAAAATAAATAGAATAGTAAATATGTACAATACGTATCCTCCCCAGCGCTTAGAACAAATAGTAAGCACTTAACAAATAGCATCATTATTACACAAGCACCCTAGAATGGTGCTCAACAGGTACAAATGGCTGGTACAGTGCTGCTCTGTCTCTTTTGTGTGATCAGCAGCTGCTCATTAAATACCAGAGATGACAAACTGTACTCTCCTAAGTGCGTAGAAGAATGTTCCGCACAGTGAGTGCTCAATAAATATCCCCGATTGACCGACCTCATGTCTCAGCTACATATTATTTGACCAAAACCCGTATTTAGAATTGTTATTTTATCCTTGTTACTTTGAGGTCCCACGTCAATCAATCCTATTTATTGAGCGCTTCCCGTGTGCAGAGCATTGTACTAAGTGCTTGGGAGAGGACAACAGAATTAGCAGATCCGTTCCCTGCTTACGGGGAAAAAATATTTGCAAACCGAAAACCCAGCAGGGGGTGAGGCAGGAAAAACTTGGAAATGATGCAAAAGCTTTCGGCAGAAGTCATTTGCATCCATCTGTGTTTGGAAACAAAGTCGGAAAGTCTTTCCAATTTCCTCAAAGAATTGAAACAGAGTGTAACGTACACTCCACGCCTCCCGCCCAGGCCGACCTGGTCTGAACCGTGACCTGACGGCCCCTTCCCCGCCTCCCTCATCCCCATTTTACAAATGACGAGATGGCGGTCCAGAGAGGTTAAGTGACTTGTCTGAGGTCACACAGCAGGCTGGCTGGCCGGGGACTAGAAGCAGACAGAGGGGTCATTCCTCTCCAGCCCCCTTGTAAACTCCCTGCGGTCACAAAACTCAGCTGGGGAGAGCCGGAGGGATGACCAGAGAATTAATTCATTCATATTTATCAAGCGCTTCCTGTGTGCAGAGCACTGTAATAATAATAATAATATTTATGGTACTTTTATTAAGCACTTACTATGTGCCAAGCACTGTTCTAAGCACTGAGGTAGATACAAGTTCCTCAGGTTGGACACAGTCCCTGTCCCACATGGGGCTCACACTCTTATCCCCGTTTTACAGAGGAGGTAACTGAGGCCCAGAGAAGTTAAGTAACTTGCCCAAAGTCACACAGCGGACTTGTGGCAGAGCCAGGATTAAAACCCATGTCTTTCTTAAAACCCCTTTTAGACTGTGAGCCCACTGTTGGGTAGGGACTGTCTCTATATGTTGCCAACGTGTACTTCCCAAGCGCTTAGTACAGTGCTCTGCGCACAGTAAGTGCTCAATAAATACGATTGATGATGATGATGACTGTCTCTATATGTTGCCAACTTGTACTGCCCAAGCACTTAGTACAGTGCTCTGCGCACAGTAAGCGCTCAATAAATACAACTGATGATGACGATGACTGTCTCTATATGTTGCCAACTTGTACTTCCCAAGCGCTTAGTACAGTGCTCCGCGCACAGTAAGCGCTCAATAAATATGACTGATTGATTGACTGATTTCTGATTCCCAGGTCTGTGCTTTCACCACTCAGCCACGCCGCACTAAACACTTGAGCCCAAGTTCTAAAGTCTGGGGTAGAAACAAGTTAATCAGGTTGGACACGGTCCTCGTCTCCCATGGGGCTCATCATCATCAATCGTATTTATTGAGCGCTTACTGTGTGCAGAGCACTGTACTAAGCGCTTGGGAAGTCCAAGTTGGCAACGTATAGAGAAGGTCCCTACCCAACAGAGGGCTGATGGTATTGACTATGGGATGCCCAAATGTTCCAAGGAGAGGAGGCTACCATACAACAGAGTTGGTAGACATCCCAGCTCTGCCAATTGTCAGCTGTGTGACTTTGGGCAAGTCACTTAACTTCCCTGTGCCTCAGTTACCTCATCTGTAAAATGGGGATGAAGACTGTGACCCCCCCCCGTAGAAAAACCTGATCACCTTGTAACCTCCCCAGCGCTTTGAACAGTGCTTTGCACATAGTAAGCGCTTAATAAATGTCATTATTATTATTATTTTATTATGATGCCTGCCCACAAGGAGTCTATATTCCACTCTGTTCAGAGCCCTGTACTAAGCACTTGGAAGAGAACAATTGAGTTAGTAGTCCTTTACTCTATTTACATTTATACCTGTACTATATATTCGTATGTACACCTGTATACATGTATATATCATCATCATCATCAATCGTATTTCTTGAGCGCTTACTATGTGCAGAGCACTGTACTAAGCGCTTGGGAAGTCCAAATTGGCAACATCTAGAGACAGTCCCTACCCAACAGTGGGCTCACAGTCTAAAAGGGGGAGACGGAGAACAAAACCAAACATACTAACGAAATAAAATAAATAGAATCGATATGTACAAGTAAAATAGAGTAACAAATATGTACAAACATATATAAGGCTCACACTCTTAATCCCCATTTTACAGATGAGGTAACCGAGGCCTTAGTGCAATGCTCTGCACATAGTAAGTGCTCAATAAATACGATTGATGATGATGATGAGGCCCAGAGAAATTAAGTGACTTGCCCAAGGTCGCACTGCAGATGTGTGGCAGGGCCGTCCACGGGGGCCACAAGCGTCCGATCTCTTTGCGCCGGCCCGCCACGGATGAGGATGGGCGCAGGCCCCCCGGATCTGGCCTTTTTTTGGTTGTCCCCCCAACAACGCCACAAGAGGATGAAAGGGTTCTGGGTAAATGAGCGGTTGACGCATTGCAGCATGACTTCTGAGGCGGCATATTTGTGAAACATTTCAATAAGCCTCTGAGCAGATGAGCGGAGCTTAATGAGAGTCAGATGGCGAGGCGGCCTTTGCGACTCGGAGCTAGGCCGGTTCGGGCTTTGGGGGAAACTCACCGGAGGGGAGTCTCAAGGGAGGGGATCCCAGCCTGGCGGGATCTGCTGGGGCCGGGGGGCTCCTCTCTGGGGTCTTTTGTAGGCGTAGCCCCCCATCAGGGGAGATCTGTGAGCCGTCTTCTGATCCTGGGTGGAAGAGGCGCTTGTGGTGGGGGGCTTGCCAAATCATTCCTTCCCTACCACATGAGAATCATCAAGGCCTAGTGTTTAGAGCCCGGGCTGGGGCATTGGAAGGGCCTAGATTCTAGAGAAGCGGCGTGGCTTAGTGGAAATAATAATAATAATAATAATAATAGCATTTATTAAGCGCTTACTATGTGCAAAGCGCTGTTCTAAGCGCTGGGGAGGTTACTGGAAATAATAATAATGATGGCGTTTATTAAGCACTTACTATGTGCAAAGTACTGTCCTAAGCCCTGGGGAGGTTACAAGGTGATCAGGTTGTCCCAAGGTGGGCTCACAGTCTTAATCCCCATTTTACAGATGAGGGAATTTAGGCCCAGAGAAGTTAAAAGTGACTTGCCCAAAGTCACACAGCTGACAATCGGAAGAGCCGGGATTTGAACCCATGACCTTTGACTTCAAAGCCCGGGCTCTTTCCGCTGAGCCACGCTGCTTCTCCACACAGGAAAGAGCACGGGCTTTGGAGTCAGAGGTCGTGGGTTCTAATCCCAGCTCCGCCACCTGTCAGCTGTGAACCGGGATTGGAACCCATGACCTCTGACTCCACTCCCAAACCCATGGTCTTTCCACTAAGCTACACTGCTTTGTAACTGCTACTTATTCTATTGTATTCTTCCAGACCCTTAGCTCATTCATTCATTCAATCATATTTATTGAGCGCTTACTGTGTGCAGAGTTCAGAGCTCTACACATAATCTGTAAGGTCTTTGAAGGGAGGTACTCTATTGTTCTCACTCAAGTGCTCATTACAGTGCTCTGCACACAGTAGATTGTATATGTATATATGTTTGTACGTATTTATTACTCTATTTATTTTACTTGTACATATTTATTCTATTTATTTTATTCTGTTAATGTTTTGCTTTGTTCTCTGTCTCTCCCTTCTAGACTGTGAGCCCACTATTGGGTAGGGACCGTCTCTATATGTTGCCAACTTGTATTTCCCAAGCGCTTAGTACAGTGCTCTGCACGCAGTAAGTACTCAATAAATATGATTGAATGAATGAATGAATGAATGAATGAATGAATGAATGAATGAAAAGGGTCCAGTCCACGAACTCCATGGTAATCTCCCAAGTGCTAGTAGACTGTAAGATCCTTGAGGGGAGGGATGGCATCTACTAACTCTATCATACTCTCCCAAGCGCTCAGTACAGTGCTCTGCAGGCAGTAGACTGTAAATTCCCACAGGGCAGGGATCATTTCCATTATCTCTATTATATTCTCCCAAATGCTTAGTACAGTGCCTGGCCAGTAGCAGATTGAAAGCTCCTTGAGGGCAGGGAGAGTTTTGAGGAGGTTTTAGGGGAAGGGAGTGGTGCGTGCTGAATCACTGTTTAGAAGATAATTCAGGCAGAGGGGTGGAGGACATTCTGAATCACTGTTTAGAAGATAATTCAGGCAGAGGGGTGGAGGACATTCTGAAAAGGGGAGAGGCTGGAGGCAGGGAGGCCAGAGAGGAGGCTGATGAAGAGCAGCCCAGCCTGGCGGGGATGAGGGTTTGGACCAGGGAGCTAGTCAAAACGGAGGGAAGGAAGGGTGAAACCAGGATATGTTGTGGAGGTGGAACTGGCAGGATTTCGGGACAGACTGAATGTGGGAGGTGAAAGACGGAGAGGAGTCAAAGACCATCTTTTCATCGGCAGAACGGGGGCCCCGGGTGGGCGGCTTCACCCCCGTGATGGGGGGCCTGGGGACGGGGGATGGCACGATTGAAGGAGGATTAGTTAGTTGAAGGGAAGGGGAGAGGGAGGGTTGGGGAGGGGGACACCGGTGCTGGCAAAAGTGGAAACGAACGGTGGCCCAGGAGCTAAATGACTCGCCCATGGTGGCTAAGAGGAGGGGAAGGTCAGGGAGGTGGACCAGCTAAAGGAAGGGTTAGAGATCCATTCGTGGATGACACTTGGACTGTCTTCCCCCCCTCTGGATAGGAAGTTCCTTGTAGGCAGGGACTGTGTCTACCAACTCTGTCGCACTGACTCTCCCAAGTGCTTAGTATAGCGCTCTGCACACAGTAGACTGTAAGCTCACTGAAGGCAAGGACTACTAACTCAATTGTTCTCTTCCAAGTGCTTAGTACAGGGCTGTGCACAGAGTGGACTATAAACTCCTTGTGGGCAGGCATCATAATAAAATAACAATAATAATGGCATTTATTAAGCGCTTACTATGTGCAAAGCACTGTTCTAAGAGCTGGGGAGGTTACGAGGTGATCAGGTTGTTCCACGGGGGGGTCACAGTCTTTATCCCCATTTTACAGATGAGGTAACTGAGGCACAGGGAAGTTAAGTGACTTGCCCAAAGACACACAGCTGACAATTGGCAGAGCTGGGATGTCTACCAACTCAGTTGTATGGTAGCCTCCTCTCCTTGGAACATTTGGGCATCCCATAGTCAATACCATCAGCCCTCTGTTGGGTAGGGACCTTCTCTATATGTTGCCAACTTGGACTTCCCAAGCGCTTAGTACAGTGCTCTGCACACAGTAAGCGCTCAATAAATATGATTGAATGAATGAATGAATCACACATCCCAATACCACCATTTCCATCGCTATTACCATCACCACCACCACCGTGATCACCACTATCCTCATCATCAAGAGCATTTTCTGAGTGCCTACTGAGGGCAAGGAGCTATACTGAGCCCTTAAGAGAGTAAAACCTGAGCGGGCAGCAGTGTCATCGACGGGAAAGAGACCTCAGTCGTTTTTAACCTTAGTTTCCTCATCTGTAAAATGGGCTAAACTAGATGGCGAGCCCCACGTAGGAAAAGCATAGCATCTGAGCTGTTAGCCTCGCATCTACCCCAGTGCTTAGCACCTAGTAGGTGTTTAATAAATACTTTTAAAGAGATGCCCAATTCCCGGCCCTCCAGGAGTTTCCAATCATGTGGGGCGGACGGACAGAGGAAAATTATTTAGAGAGAGAGGGAGCAGGGGAAAGGCCAGGATGCAACGGGAAGCATCATTAGTATATCGGGATGGAGATTGCGGAATAAAATACAAAAAATCTAAATGAATATACAGTGAAATATTCGTAGGTGCATAAATGCTCAGGTTAAGAATGATATTGTAAAGTTTCAAACACCCAATAGTTCTTTCGCCCCAAAGTGGATCCCAGAGGGAGTGAAAATTTTCCATCTGCATTATCCAGAGAACTGACTTGTTCTGAACTGGCATTCTCATAATAATAATAATAATACTTGTGGTATTTGTTTAGCTCTTACTATATGACTAGCACTGTACTAAACAGCAGGGTAGCGTGGCTCAGTGGAAAGCGCACGGGCTTTGGAGTCAGGGGTTCAAATCCCGGCTCCGCCAATTGTCAGCTGTGTGACTTTGGGCAAGTCAACTTCTCTGTGCCTCAGTTACCTCATCTGTAAAAAGGGGATGAAGACTGTGAACCCCCAGTGGGACAACCTGATCACCTGTAACCTCCCCAATGCTTAGAACAGTGCTTTGCACATAGTACATAGTAAGCGTTTAATAAATGTTATCATTATTATTATTATTAGGGTAGATATTGTAGGAATTGAACATGTCTGTTTATTGTTGTATTGTACTCTCCCAACCGCTTAGGACAGTGCTTTGCACACAGTAAGTGCTCAATAAATACCATTGAATAAATGAATGAATGAATACAAGTTTATCAGGTCGGACACAGTCCCTGCCCCACATGGAGCTCCTAGTTTTAGAGGGAGGGTGAACGGGTGTTTTATCCCCATTTTAGAGCTGAGGTAACTGAGGCCCAGGCAACTGAATAATAATAATAATTAATAATTATGGTATTTGTTAAGCGATTACTCTGTGCCAAGCACATAGCAAGTGACTTGCCCAGGGTCACACACCAGACAAGTGGCAGAGCTGAGATTAGAAACTCAGCCCTACTGAGAGCTCACCTCCTCCAGGTGGCCTTCCCAGACTGAGTCCCCCTTTTCCTCTGCTCCTCTTCCCCTCCCCATCACCCCTACTTCCTCCCTCTGCTCTACCCCCTTCCCCTCCCCACAGCACTTTTGTATATCCCCGTTCTGCCACCTGTCTGCTGTGTGACCTTGGGCAAGTCATTTCACTTCTCTGTGCCTCAGTTACCTCATCTGTAAAATGGGGATTAAGATTGTGAGCCCCATGTGGGACAACCTGATTACCTTGTATCTACCCCGGCACTTAGAACAGTGGTTGATTGGCACATAATAATAATAATAATAATAATAATGGTGTTTGTTAAGCTCTTCCTATGTGCAAAGCACTGTTCTAAGCGCTGGGGAGGTTACAAGGTGATCAGGTTGTCCCACGGTGGGGCTCACAGTCTTAATCCCCATTTTCCAGATGAGGTAACTGAGGCACAGAGAAGCTAAGTGACTTGCCCAAAGTCACACAGCTGACAGTAGGCGGAGCCAGGATTTGAACCCATGACCTCTGACTCCAAATCCCGGGCTCTTTCCACTGAGCTACACGGCTTCTCTGTTAAGCGCTGCACATAGTAAGCACTTAACAAATACCAACATCATTATTATTATTATTCCATATATATTACTCAATTTTATTAATGATGTGTATATATCTATCATCATCAATCATCATCAATCGTATTTATTGAGCGCTTACTATATTCAATAAATATACTAAGCACTGTACTAAGCGCTTGGGAAGTACAAATTGGCAACATATAGAGACAGTCCCTACCCAACAGTGGGCTCACAGTCTAAAATCTATAATTCTATTTATCTATTTTGATGGTATTGCCACCTGTCTACTTGTTTTGTTTTATTGTCTGTCTCCCCCTTCTAGACTATGAGCTCATTGTAGGGTAGGGACTGTCTCTACCTGTTGCCGAATTGTACTTTCCAAGCACTTAGTACAGTGCTCTGCACACAGTAATGCTCAATAAATATGATTTAAATGACGGTCCTGCGGTTCCCAGGCCGGGGCTCTTTCCACTAGGCCACACTCTTTCTCCAGCCTGGGGCTCTTCTTCCTGCGTGGGACTCAGGTGTCTCCATCATCATCATCATCATCAATCGTATTTATTGAGCGCTTACTATGTGCAGAGCACTGTACTAAGCGCTTGGGAAGTACAAATTGGCAACATATAGAGACAGTCCCTACCCACCACCTCCCGATTGAGGAGAAGCCCATTGCCCCCGGGGAAGTGGCTTCTTCCAGGAAACTCCGGGTCAGGCCTGGGGCTCCCCACAAAGCCGGCTCTGTGCTCCGTTTCCCCAGAACCGAGGTTCCCAGGAGAGGTCCCGCTCCCCGTCTCCCGGGATCCAGTGTCTCTCCGGTTATCTTCACCAGGTCACACTCCAGGCCTTTCCCTTTAGGGAAGCAGCGAGGCCTAGTGGAAAGAACCCAGGCCTGGGGGGTCAATCAATCAATCAATCAATCAATCAATCGTATTTATTGAGCACTTACTGTGTGCAGAGCACTGTACTAAGCGCTTAGGAGGTACAAGTTGGCAACATA
The DNA here is from genome assembly GCF_015852505.1 of Tachyglossus aculeatus. NCBI lineage: Eukaryota > Metazoa > Chordata > Mammalia > Monotremata > Tachyglossidae > Tachyglossus > Tachyglossus aculeatus. The sequence continues at coordinate 54,786,107 of NC_052079.1, forward strand.
TAGAGACAGTCCCTTCCCTTCCTTTTCCCCTTGTCCCCCTCTCCTTCCCCCACATCTTACCTCCTTCCCTTCCCCACAGCACCTGTATATATGTATATATGTTTGTATGTATTTATTACTCTATTTATTTTACTTGTACATATCTATTCTATTTATTTTATTTTGTTAGTATGTTTGGTTTTGTTCTCTGTCTCCCCCTTTTAGACTGTGAGCCCACTGTTGGGTAGGGACTGTCTCTAGATGTTGCCGACTTGGACCTCCCAAGCGCTTAGTACAGTGCTCTGCACACAGTAAGCGCTCAATAAATACGATTGATGATGATGATAAAAGGGGGAGGGCCTGAGTTGTAATCCCAGCTGCGCCATTTGTCTGTTGTTTGACCTTGGACAAGTCGCTTAACTTCTTCGTGCCTCGTCTGTAAAATGGGGATTCAATTTCTGTTCTCCTTCCTACTTAGACTGTGAGCCCCATGTTGGACTGTGTCCAACCTGATTATCTTGTAACTACTACTACTACTACTACTACTACTACTACTACTACTACTACTACTGATGGTATTTGTTAAGCGCTTACTATGTGCCAAGCACTGTTCTAAGCGCTGGGGAGGTTACAGGGTGATCAGGTTGTCCCACGTGGGGCTCACAGTCAATCAATCAATCGTATTTATTGAACACTTACTGTGTGCAGAGCACTGTACTAAGCGCTTGGGAGGTACAAGTTGGCAACATATAGAGACGGTCCCTACCCAACAGTGGGCTCACGGTCTAAAAGGGGGAGGACCTGAGTTGTAATCCCAGCTGCGCCATTTGTCTGTTGTTTGACCTTGGACAAGTCGCTTAACTTCTTCGTGCCTCATCTGTAAAATGGGGATTCAATTTCTGTTCTCCTTCCTACTCAGACTGTGAGCCCCATGTTGGACTGTGTCCAACCTGATTATCTTGTAACTACCCCACCGCTTAGTACGGTGATTGGCACCTAATAAGCCCTTAAAAATACCACAGTTATCATCATTATTGTTAGACTGTCAACTGCTTGAGGGCAGAGATTGGGTCTTCTAATTCTATCGTACAGTCCCGTGAGTACTTGTTAAGCATTACTGTGTGCCACCTGTATATATGTATATATGTTTGTACATATTTATTCCTCTATTTATTTATTTATTTATTTATTTTACTTGTACATAACTATTCTATTTATTTTATTTTGTTAGTATGTTTGGTTTTGTTCTCTGTCTCCCCCTTTTAGACTGTGAGCCCACTGTTGGGTAGGGACTGTTTCTATATGTTGCCAACTTGTACTTCCCAAGCGCTTAGTACAGTGCTCTGCAGCTCAATAAATCGAATCCCAGCTCTGCCAATTGTCAGCTGTGTGACTTTGGGCAAGTCACTTCACTTCTCTGGGCCTCAGTTACCTCATCTGTAAAATGGAGATTAAAACTGTGAGCCCGCTGTGGGACAACCTGATCGCCTTGTAACCTCCCCAGCGCTTAGAACAGTGTTTTGCACATAGTAAGCGCTTAATAAATACCATTATTATTATTATTATTAATAAATATGATTGATTGAGAGCTCAGTAGAGAGCTGTGCACTGATTCTGTTTCCCCCCCAAGACTGTAAGCTCATGTGGGCAGGCAATGTCACTGTTTCTTGTTATACTGTACTTTCCCAAGTGCTTAGTACAGTGTTTTGCATACAGTAAGCGTTCAATAAATACAGTACAATAAATACAATATCCTAATACAATTGAAGCAGCATGGCTCAGTGGAAAGAGCACAGGCTTGGGAGTCAGAGGTCATGGGTTCTAAATCCCGGCTCCGCCACTTGTCAGCTGTGTGACTTTGGGCAAGTCTCTTAACTTCTCTGTGCCTCAGTTACCTCCTCTGGAAAATGGGGATGAAGGCTGTGATCCCCATGTGGGACAACCTGATCACCTTGTATCCACCCCAGCGCTTAGAACAGTGCTAGTCTTCTAGACTGTGAGCCCACTGTTGGGTAGGGACCATCTCTATACGTTGCCAACTTGGACTTCCCAAGCGCTTAGTACAGTGCTCTGCACACAGTAAGCGCTCAATAAATACGATTGAATGAATGAATGATAGCTTGGCACATAGTAAGCACTTAACAAATGCCATTATTGCTATTATTATTATTACAATCGATTGAATGAATGATTTGGCACTCAGTACATTCTACTGATGGAAGGTTTTTACTGTTGCTTAGTACAGTTCTCTGCACACAGTAAGAGCTCAATAAATACGATTGAATGAATGAATGATAGCTTGGCACATAGTAAGCGCTTAACAAATGCCATTATTGCTATTATTATTATTACAATCGATTGAATGAATGAATGATTTGGCACTCGGTACATTCTACTGATGGAAGGTTTTTACTGACGCTTAGTACAGTTCTCTGCACACAGTAAGCGCTCAATAAATACGATTGAATGAATGAATGATAGCTCGGCACATAGTAAGCGCTTAACAAATGCCATTATTGCTATTATTATTATTACAATCGATTGAATGAATGATTTGGTAGTCAGTACATTCTACTGATGGAAGGTTTTTACTGATGCTTAGTACAGTTCTCTGCACACAGTAAGCACTCAATAAATACAATTGAATGAATGAATGATAGCTTGGCACATAGTAAGCGCTTAACAAATGCCATTATTGCTATTATTATTATTACAATCGATTGAATGAATGATTTGGCACTCGGTACATTCTACTGATGAAAGGTTTTTACTGTTGCTTAGTATAGTTCTCTGCACACAGTAAGCGCTCAATAAATATGATTGAATGAATGAATGATAGCTTGGCACATAGTAAGAGCTTAACAAATGCCATTATTGCTATTATTATCATTACAATCGATTGAATGAATGAATGATTTGGCACTTGGTACATTCTACTGATGGAAGGTTTTTACTGACGCTTAGTACAGTTCTCTGCACACAGTAAGCGCTCAATAGATACGATTGAATGAATGAATGCTTTGGCACTCAGTATATTCTGCGGATGCATGGTTCTGGTCAACGAATTGAAAGAAGAAGGGCCTCCTCACCCGACTCCTGCGGGCTCCGTTGTGGGGAAGCTGAACTGAGAAGTAAAATTCTGCTCAGGGGAAAGGCTTTTTTGTTCCCAAAACATGTTCCACAAGTTTAGTACAGTGCTCTGCACATAGTAAGCGCTCAATAAATACGATTGATTGATTGATTGATTAAAGGGAAAAAAAAAAGCAAGAGAGCAACCTCCTCCCCTGCCGTCCGTCCGCACCCCGCCAACCCACAAACACACACACACACACACACACACACACACACACACACTCCCGTTTCAGTTGAAGAAGGGCTGGCATTCGGCCTTCCCAGGCCGTAGCTTCTGTGAGGATACGGTCGGCGGTCAGGAGGAGCCCGGGCTTTGGAGTCAGAGGTCATGGGTTCAAATCCCGGCTCCGCCGACTGTCAGCTGGGTGACTTTGAGCAAGTCGCTTCATTTCTCCGTGCCTCAGTTCCCTCATCTGTAAAATGGGGGTTAAGACTGTGAGCCCCACGAGCGACAACCTGATCACCTTGTAACCTCTCCAGCGCTTAGAACAGTGATTTGCGTGTAGTAAGCGCTTAATAAATGCCATCATTATTATTATTATTACTATCGAAGCTGTGGCCTAAATCCAGCAAAGGCCCAACTGTCCCTCCTCACATCCCCCACAATCAAACACCACTGTGGTGGTCTCTCAGTCGCGGGGGCGCTCAGCTCAGTGCCAACTGGGAGCAAGGGGGTGGGCAGGGGGTGGGCATTTATTGTACCTCAAACTCGTCAATCTTTTTTTTTATAGTGTTTGTTAAGCATTTACTATGAGTCAAACGCTATTCTGGACACTGGGACAGATACAAGTCAAATACATGATGCAGTGGATAGAACCCGGGCCTGGGATTCAGAAGGTCCTGGGTTCTAATCCCTGTTCCACCACTCGTGTGCTGAGAGGCCTTGAGCAAGTCACTTCACCTTTTATAATTACATTTATTAGGTGCTTACTATGTGCAAAGCACTGTTCTAAGCTCTGGGGAGGTTACAAGGTGATCAGGTTGTCCCACGGGGGGCTCACAGTCTTAATCCCCATTTTACAGATGAGGGAACTGAGGCCCAGAGAAGTGAAGTGACTTGCCCAAAGTCACACAGCTGACAGTTGGCGGAGCCGGGATTTGAACCCATGACCTCTGACTCCAAAGCCTGGGCTCTTTCCATTGAGCCACGCTGCTGCTCAGTGGAAAGAGCAAAGTGGAAAGACCACGCTGCTCCTCCTTCACTTCTCTGGACCTCAGTTCCCTCATCTGTAAAATGGGCATTGAGACCGTGAGCCCCACATGGGACAGGGACTGTGTCCACCTCAATTTGCTTGTATCTGCCCCAGTGTTTAGTACAGTACCCAGCACATAATAAGCGCTTAACAAATACCACCATTATTATTCTTCTTATTAGTTTGGTTGGACACAGTCCCTGTCCCACATGGGGCTCACAGTCTATGTAGGAGGGACTTTATCCCCTTTTTTCCTTTCCTCCTCCTCCTCCCACCCTACCTCCTTCCCCTCCTCACAGCACCTGTATATATGTTTGTACAGATTTATTACTCTATTCATTTTACCTGTACACATTTACTATTTTATTTATTTAGTTAATGATATGCATTTTGCTTTAATTCTTTTTGTTCTGACGACTTGACACCTGTCCACATGTTTTGTTTTGTTGTCTGTCTCCCCCTTCTAGACTGTGAGCCCATTGTTGGGTAAGGACTGTCTCTATATGTTGCCAACTTGTACTTCCCAAGCGCTTAATACAGTGCTCTGCACACAGTAAGCGCTCAATAAATACGATCGAATGAATGAATGAATACAAGATAATTGGGTTGGGTACAGTCCCTGTCCCACATAGGGCTCACAGTCTTCATCTCCGTTTTTCAGATGAGGTAACTGAGGCAGGTAGGAGTAAAGTGACTTGCCCAAGGTCACACAGCAGACAAGTGGAAGAGTCGGATTTAGAGCTCCGGTCCTTCTGACTTCTAGGCTTCTTAGAAGCAGCGTGGCTCAGTGGAAAGAGCATGGGCTTTGGAGTCAGAGGTCATGGGTTCAAATCCTGGCTCCGCCAATTGTCAGCTGTGTGACTTTAGGCAAGTCACTTAACTTCTCTGGGCCTCAGTTACCTCATCTGTAAAATGGGGATTAAGACTGTGAGCCCCCCGTGGGACAACCTGATCACCTTGTAACCTCCCCAGCACTTAGAACAGTGCTTTGCACATAGTAAGCGCTTAAAAAATGCCATTATTATTATTATTATTATTATTATTAGGCCCAGGCTCTAGCCACTAGACCACACTCGTGGCTCTGCCAACGAAAGGAGTTATGTGTTGCCGTCCTCCACGCCCATCTCTGTCCGGCTCCCATCCAACCCTGTCCGCCCAGCGACCATGGAGAGGGTCGAAACCCCTAGGACTGGTCCCTCTCCCTGGAAGGCCGGCCAGGGAGCAGGTGCAGCGTGGCTCAGTGGAAAGAGCCCGGGCTTTGGAGTCAGAGTTCATGGGTTCAAATCCCAGCTCTGCCAATTGTCAGCTGTGTGTCTTTGGGCAAGTCACTTAACTTCTCTGTGCCTCAGTTACCTCATCTGGAAAATGGGGATTAAGACTGTGAGCCCCCCGTGGGACAACCTGATCACCTTGTAACCTCCCCAGTGCTTAGAACAGTGCTTTGCACGTAGCAAGTGCTTAATAAATGCCATTATTATTATTATTATTACCTGGGAGGGTGCTGGGGGGGAAAGGCAGCCACAGAGGGGAAGTGGGTGTGATCCAGTCCAATAGGATCCGACTCAGTCCTGGTCCTGGCAAACAGAACTTTTTGTTTCCAGATATTGCTTTAACAAGGGTCATTTCACGGCATTCTCCCAACGGTCCTTTGAGGGAGGAAGAGGCAGATCTCATCATTTCCATTTTACAGAGGAGGAAACTGAGGCCCAGAGAGATGAAGCAACTTTCCCAAAGCCTCACAACGGGCCAGGGTACTCCATCAATCAGTCGTATTTACTGAGCGCTTACTGTGTGCAGAGCACTGAATTAAGCGCTTGGAAGAGGACACTAGATCAGAGTCGGTAAACACGGGTTCCCTGTCCTCAACAAGAAGCAGCGTGGTCTAGTGGAAAGAGCCCGAGCCTGGGAGTTAGAAGTACATGGGTTCCATTCCTGGCTCTGCCACTGGTCTGCTGTGTGACCTTGGGCCAGTCACTTCACTTCTCTGGGCCTCAGTTCTCTCACCTGTAAAACAGGGATTAAGACTGTGAGCCCCATGTGGGACAGGAAGCCTGTCCAATCTGATTTTCTTGTCTCTACCTCACTGCTTATAATAGTGCCTGGCATATAGCAAGCATTTTTCGATAGCAGAATTATTATTATTAATGAGTTTACAGTCAGTCTGGAGGGGCTTACCATCTAGAGGGCAGAGACAGGACCAGAACGCAGGTCTCCTGACTCTCAGTCCCGTCCCCCCGAGGCTAACCAGAGATGGGACCGATTCTTCTCCCAGACAGGCCTTCACGTCTCTCTGCCAAAGTTTTATGAAAGGGGAGACCCTCCCCCCGCACCTGCCAGTTTGATTAGCCATTTCCATTGTGAGCCGGGAACTCCACTTTCGCTCGAAACACAAAAACCATTGTGAGGGTTGAAGAGGAGAAGTCAAAATTCAGATGCATTTTGCTCCGTGACTCTTCAGCTTGATTGGCGTTTTAGCCATCTGAACGACTCTGTGCATTGTCACTCGGAGAGACGGAGACAAAAGACGCCGCTGTGATGGCTTTTGATGGGGAGGAAGAAGAGTGGAGATGGAAGCTGAGGTCTAATGAAGTGTTTTATTGGATATAAATATGGAAAACTCAAGCCCGGAGGAGCTGCTAGGATCCAGCTGTGAGGATGAGAGGTAAAAGGTGAATGTCTTCCTCTGTCTCTGACTGTCTCTCAGTCTCTTAATTCTCCCTTGTCTTTCTCAGCCTCTCTGTCATCTCTCTCATATGCAAATACCTTTCCCTTTATGTTGTTTTCTTCTGCCACCAGGAACCTTTATAGGTGCTGGTAAATGCAATAATTAATAATAATAATAATAATAGTATTTGTTAAGCACTTACTATGGGCAAAGCACTGTTCTAAGTGCTGGGGGGATACAAGGTGATCAGGTTGTCCCACGGGGGGCTCACAGTCTTCATTCCCATTTTACGGATGAGGTAACTGAGTCCCAGAGAATTTAAATGGCTTGCCCAAGGTCACACAGCTGACAAGTGGCGGAGCCGGAATTTGAACCCATGACCTCTGACTCCCAAGCCCGCGCTCTTTCCACTGAGCCATGCTGCTTCTAATAGTAGTAAGTGTGACATTGGCATGCTAAAATGCTGGAGTAGAATCTGTTTCCTCCATTAGAGTGGAAGTTCCTCATTGGCAGGAAACAGGGCACCTAAAAATAAAATACCTTGGAGAGGCCTTCACATCCCTCTGAATACTGAGGGATTTCTTTTCTTTCATTCTCTTCTGCATCGCCCTGACTTACTCCCTTTATTCATTCCCGCTCAGAGCCTCACACCGCTTATGTCCATAACTGTCATTTCTTTTTTTATATGAATGTCTGTCTTCCCCTCTAGACTGTAAGTAGGCTGTGGCAGGGGATGCGTCTTGTAAATTGTTGTGTCATACTCTCCCAAGCGCTGAGTACAGTGCTGTGCACACAGTAAATCCTCAATAAATACAATTGACTGACCGACTACGATAAGGCCGTCATTTTTGTGAGACCGCGCGTTTGGCTGCCATCTTTGTAAAGGACCACACCGTTACCCCAAATCTGGCACGATGCCCCCAGGAAACGGCTTACCCAGCTCACATCTGAAGCCCTTCCATCTTGGGAGATGATGATGATGATGGCATTTGTTAAGCGCTTAATAAATGTCATCAATAATAATAAATAATAAGCACTGGGAACATCCATCTTCTGATTCATCCCCTACCTGGATGGTGGGGCGCCCCTGAGGAGGAGGGGCCCCGGTTTCTGGCTCTGACTGTAAGCTCTCCCTCTAATTAGGGTTAGGGTGAGGGTGAGGGTTAGGATTAGGGTTAGAGTTAGGGTTAAGGTTGTGGTTACGGTGAGGGTTAGGGTGAGGGTTAGGGTTAGGATTAGGGTTAGAGTTAGGGTTAGGATTAGGTTTGGGATGAAGGTTAGATTTAGGGTCAGGGTTGTGGTTATGGTGAGATTTAGGATTAAGCTTAGGGTTACAATTAAAAGCAGAGTGGCTTAGTGAATAGAGCACGGGCCTGGGAGTTAGAAGGACCTGAGTTCTAGTCCCTGCTCCCCCACTTGCCTGCTGTGTGACCTTAGGCAAGTCACTTCACTTCTCTGCACCTTGGTTACCTCAACTGTAAGATGGGGATTGAGAGTGTGAGCCCCACGTGGGATAGGGACTGTGTCCCACCTGATTAACTTGTATCTTCCCCACTGCTTAGAAGCGCTTAACAAGTACCATAATTACTATTGGTTAGGGTTAGGGTTAGGATTAGGGATAGGGTTAGGGTTACAGTGAGGGTTAGGGTTAGCGTTACAGTTAGGGTTACGGTCAGGGTCAGCATTATGGCTAGAGTTGGGGTTAGGGTTAGGGCGAAGTGATGGTTTACTCCGTTTATGTTTGAAGTCGGCCTGGCTTGGGAAATGCCCATCTTTCGATTCATCCTCTACTTGGAGGGTGGGGTATCCTCCCAGGAAGGGTGAGAGTGGGGCTCCTGCACTTGTCAGCTGTGTGACTTTGGGCAAGTCACTTCTCTGTGCCTCAGTTCCCTCATCTGTAAAATGGGGATTAAGACTGTGAGCCCTACATGGGACAACCTGATTGCTTGGTATTCTCCCCAGTGCTTAGAACAGTATTTTGCACATAGTAAGTGCTTAACAAATGCCATCATTATTATTATTATTGGTGGGCAAGCTGCTGGTTTTTGATTGAGTTTCCACCCCAATCCTGTGGTTAGTCAGTCATATTTATTGAGCACTTACTGTGTGCAGAACACTGTACTAAGCACTTGGGAGGGTACAATATAACGATAAACAGACACATTTCCTGCCTACAGTGAGATTACAGTCTAGAATTAGGGAGTCCAGTATAGCACTCCACATACAATTAGGGGTTTGGTATTATTAGCAATAATAATGATTGTGGTATTTGTTAAGCACTTACTATATGCTGGGATAAATGCAAGATAATCAGGTTGGACACAGTCTCTGACCCACTTGGAGCTCAAAGTCTATTGGAGAAGGAGAATAGGGGTTTCAACCCATTTTACAGATGAGGAAACTGAGGCCCAGAGAAGTGAAGTGACTTTCCCAAGGTCACACGGCGGACAAGTGGCGGAAATAGGATTAGAACCCAGGCCTGTGCTCTTTCCACAAAGGCCAGGCTGATCGGCCCCCAGAGGGAGTCCAGTAGAGCACTCTGCTCCCAGAAGGCACTCAGCACAGCGTTCTGCACTCAGAAGACACTCAGAACAGCATTATGCAAATAGTGGGCACCGAGCCCAGTGTTCTGCATACAGTTGGCACTCAGCACAGCATTCAGCAAAAAGCAGGCGCTGAGTCTAGTGTTCTACACCCAGTAAGCACTCAGCACAGCGTTCCGCACCTAGTAAGCGCTCAGCTAATATTCCTAATAGCAACTCTGATATCGTAGGCCCAGGCTCTGAGGCAGGTGGATCGGGAAGGTCTGTGTTATCCAAAGAGCTCGGTTTTCCCAGTCTCTCCGACGGCCAAAGTCCGGGTTGGGAGGAGTCAGGGTTGGGAGCCGGTCTGTCCCCTCGCCAACGGGATTGGTCAGAGCAGAGCCGGCTTGGTTGGGAGCCAGGCCTGCGTCTTCTCCTCGGTGAAACCCTGTCTCCAAGCACGTCATCATCAGGACACGTTTCAGGCCCTGCCGTCGGCTCAGGCCGTTTTCAGGGAGCTGAGATTTTCCTGGAAAATCCACCCTTCTCCGAAAATCACCTCGACACGGTGGCAGGCCGAGAGCCACCTGGAAAGCCAATTCAAGTGGAGGCGGAAGAGCCGTGTGCTGAGTCGGGGTGTGGAGAGGGAGCCAAGATCCCTCCCCTCCGAGCTCCGGGCCTCAGCCCCGCCGGACAGGGGAGAGTCCATCAGCTGGACACCAGTTAGCCAGACCGTTTGGGGCCTGAATCCAAGAAATGGAAAAGGAGCCCCGATTTGACCTATAACCTGACACCCCCTGATATTCACCCCAACACCATGCAGAAGGGCACGATCTAACGACCAACCAATTAATGGTATTTATTGAGGCTTGTAGGCCAAACACTTGGAAGAGAACAATACCATAGAAGTGGCCAACACATTCCCTGCCTTCAAAGAACTTATCGTCCAGATGGGGAGACGGACATGAAAATAAATGACAGATAAGGGAAGCCACAGAGTCTAAGGATAATGGACTTAAATGCTATGGGGCTGGGGTAGGGTGAATATCAAAATGCTTAAGGGGTCCTTATCAAGTGTAAAGGTGACACAGAGAGGAGAGTGAATATGGTGGGGAAAAGAGATAAATCAGGGAAAGAGATAATAACAGTTATGGTATTTGTAAAGAGCTTAATATGTGCCAGGCACTGTACTCAGCACTGGGGTAGATACAAGCAAATCGGGTTGGACACAGTCCCTGTCCCACGTGGGGCTCACAGTCTTAATCCCCATTTTACAGCTAAGGTAATTGAGGCACAGAAAATAATAATAAAAATGATGATATTTCTTATGCACTTACTATTTTCCAGGCCCTGTTCTAAGCACTGAAGTGGATACAGGCTAATCAGGTTAGACACCTTCCCTGTCCCACATGGGACTCTCAGTCTCAATCCTCATTTTACAGATGAGGCATCTGAGACACAGAGAAAAAAAATGATGGTATTTGTTAGGCGCTTACTAAGTGCAAAGCACTGTTCTAAGAGCTGGGGGGAATACAAGGTGATCAGGTTGTCCCACGTGGGGCTCACAGTCTTAATCCCCATTTTCCAGATGAGGTAACTGAGGCACAGAGAAGTGAAGTGATTTGCCCAAAGTCACATAACCGATAAGTGGCAGAGGCGGGATTAGAACCCGTGACCTCTGACTCCCAAGCCCGTGCTCTTTCCACTGAGCCACGCTGCTACTATAATAGGTAGATACTGTAATAGATTATAATAGATGTGATGTTAGGAGGGTTTTATGGTTGGGGGAGGATAGTAGTTTGTCGTATGTAGAGGGAGAGGGAGGATCATCATCAATCGTATTTATTGAGCGCTTACTGTGTGCAGAGCACTGTACTAAGTGCTTTGGATGAGGGGTCAGGAGGGGAGGATGTGGATGAGGACCGGATCTTACCTCCTTCCCTTCCCCACAGCACCTGTATATATATGTATATATGTTTGTACATATTTATTACTCTAATTATTTATTTATTTATTTATTTTACTTGTACATATCTATTCTATTTATTTTATTTTGTTAGTATGTTTGGTTTTGTTCTCTGTCTCCCCCTTTTAGACTGTGAGCCCACTGTTGGGTAGGGACTATATCTATATGTTGCCAATTTGTACTTCCCAAGCGCTTACTACAGTGCTCTGCACACAGTAAGTGCTCAATAAATACGATTGATGATGATGATGATGATGATGAGGGGTCAGTGGTGAGATAGACGAGATGAAAGGACGGCAAGGAGGTTGGCATAGGAGATTACGGAGCCAAGGTTGATAGAGTGCCTTAAAGCCGACGGTGAAGAGTTTCTGATTGAGGTGAGATGGGTGGGCAACCACTGGAGGTTTCTGAGGAAAGGGGAGACATGTGCAGGATGGATCTTGATAAACGTCTTCAATAAAGTGCAGTTGATGCCACTGTGGGGAAAAGAAAAATACAGGGAAGAGGAGAAACTCCTTCTCTCAGGCCCTTCTAAAATCCCACCTGACTCCAGTGGCAAAAGAAAAAACAATAATGGTACTTGTTAAGGCCTTACTGTGTGCCAAATTCTAAGTGCTGGCGGGGAGATACAAGTTGATCAGGTTGGACACAGTTCCTGTCCCACATGGGGCTCACACTCTTAATCCCCATTTTTACACGTGAGGTAGCTGAGGCCCAGAGAAGTGAAGTGACTTGCCCAAGGTCACCCATCAGACAAATGGTGGGGCTGGGATTAGAACCCAGGTCTTTCTGATTCCCAGCCCCGTGCTCTAGCCACTAAGCCACGCTGTTTCTCTAAAAGAAGAGGTGGGGTTGGTCACATTGAGATTTAGGACGCGCAACAATCTAGGAAAAAAAACCCAAAGCACCCAAATATTTGAGATTAAAGTACATTTCAGGGCCTGATATCCTTCTTCATTTGCTTGGAGAGACCCTGGCTTTAACCCTGGCCAGGCTGATGTGAACAAATTACCTGGATAATTGAAGCCAAGAAATGTCCTTGGCTTGGAATAGGGGGCCCAAATCCCCTAACCTGGGTTTTTCCAGAAAGACTCTGCCAATTGAGGCCCAAGGTCCTTTGCCCAGTGAACCAGGCCCCAAGTTGGTGGAGTTAATAATAACAATAATAATAATAATAATAATAATAATAATGGCATTTCTTAAGTGCTTACTATGCACAAAGCACTGTTCTAAGTGCTGGGGAGGATACAAGGTGATTAGGTTGTCCCACGTGGGGCTCACAGTCTTAATCCCCATTTTACAGATGAGGGAACTGAGGCACAGAGAAGTTAAGTGACTTGCCCCAAGTCACACAGCTGATAATTGGCGGAGCCGGCATTTGAACCCATGACCTCTGACTACCAAGCCCATGCTCTTTCTCAGAGCCTTACCTGTCTTCGTTTATTTCTGACCGAATTTTGGAAAAGCAGTGTGGTCTAGTAGATAGAAGATGGGCATGGGAGTCAAAAGGACCTGGGTTCTAATCCCGGCTCTGCCTCTTGCCTGCTGTGTGACTTGGGGCAAGTCACTTCAATTCTCTGGGCCTCAGTTACCTCATCTGTAAAAAATGGGGATAAGAGTGTGAGCCCCATGTGGAACAGTGACCGTGTGTGTCCAACCTGATTAACTTGAATCTACCCCAGTGCTTGGAACAGTGCTTGGTATATAGTAAGCGCTTAACAAGTACCATAATTATTATTAGTAGTAGTAAATTCGCTTCCCACCGGTTCCCCGCATGATTAGGGGAAGCAGCGTGGCTCAGTGGAAAGAGCATGGGCTTTGGAGTTGGAGGTCATGGGTTCAAATCCCGGCTCCGCCAATTGTCAGCTGTGTGACTTTGGGCAAGTCACTTCATTTCTCTGGGCCTCAGTTACTTCATCTGTAAAATGGAGGTTAAGACTGTGAGCCCCACATGGGACAACCTGATCATCTTGTATCCTCTCCAGAGCTTAGACCAGTGTTTTGCACATAGTAAGCGCTTAATAAATGCCATCATCATAATCATCAACCGTGTCCACGAATTCTACTGCACTGCAGCCTCCCAAATGCTCAGTAATAATAACTGTGGTATTTAAGTGCTTACTCTGAGCCAGGCACTGTACTAAGCGCTGGGGTGGATACAAGAAATCGGGTTGGACACAGCCCCTGTCCCATGTGGGGCTCACAGTCTCAATCCCCATTTTACAGATGAGGGAACTGAGGCACAGAGAAGCGAAATTATTTGCCTTAGGTTGTCACCCAGCAGCAAGTGGTAGATCCGGGATTAGAACCCATGACCTTCTGATTCCCAGGGGCATGCTCAAACCACTAGGCCGTGTACAGAGCTCCTCACAGAGCAAGTGCTTAATAAATACCATCGGTTGGTGGCCTGGCGGGAACATATTTCCCCCAGGGGGAGATTGGTGGGTGAGCTCATTGAGGGGAGGTAATGTGTCTGATGTTATATTGGACTCTCCCAAGTGCTTAGTACAGTGCTTTGCATACAGTAAAGTATGCAAAGTATGCATACAGTGCCTTGCATACATACAAGGTCACCTTGTAACCTCCCCAGCGCTTAGAACAGTGCTTTGCACGTAGTAAGCGCTTAATAAATGTCATTATTATTATTATACAGTAAGCGCTCAATAAATAGGATTGAGTGAATGAATGGGGTCAGGAACTTCAGGGTCATTCCATCCCCTCATCCTGCAACCTCCTCTCTCCCATGCCAGCATGCGCTGGGCTGGACCGCTTGGTCCCTGCAGATAGCAGGTTAATGATCTGCCGGGGGGCCGTGTACAAATGAGTTCCCGGGAAGCCTCTCCCCATTATCTGGGACAAATACCCGGCTTCCCCATAAAACCCCAGACAGCTGGCCAGCTGCTGGACTGGCACCTGCCAACCCTCGGCTCTGGGCCAATCCCCTGCTCCCGCCCCCGACCGGGCCGGGGACGGGGCGGGCGGCACCGTGGCTTGGCAGCCATCTGCGGCCCCTGGATCGGCTTCCCCATCTCTGCTGGGGGAAGAAGGAGAGGGGAAGGGAATGACCCATCTCTCCCACTCCTGGAAATCCGCCCGGAAGTACTCCGCATCCCATGGGCCAGGGCCCAGGAACAAGAAAACCTTAACTTTCCCATGGAGGGTGGCAGTTTGGACTAGTGGAAAGAGCCCCGGCCTGGGAATTGGGGGACGTGGGTTTGAATCCTGGCTCTGCCGCTTGCTTGCTGTGTGACCTTGGACAAGTCACTCAACTCCTCTGGGCCTAGTTTCCTCATCTGTACACTTCCCTTCCCCACAGCACCTGTATATATTTATATATGTTTGTACATATTTTTTACTCTATTTATTTTATTTGTACATATCTATTCTATTTACTTTATTTTGTTAGTATGTTTGGTTTTGTTCTCTGTCTCCCCCTTTTAGACTGTGAGCCCACTGTTGGGTAGGGACTGTCTCTGTATGTTGCCAATTTGTACTTCCCAAGCACTTAGTACAGTGCTCTGCACATAGTAAGCGCTCAATAAATGCGATTGATGATGATGATGATGTACAAAGAGGATAAAAAACCTGTTCTCCCTCCTACTCAGACTGTGAGTCTCATGTGGGACAGGGACTGCGTCTGACCTGATCATCTTGTCTCTAACTCAGTGCTTACTTGGCACGGAGCAAGTGGTTCATGAACACCCTGCTTCTTTTATCATTACAGTTACTGTTTCAGGTGCTTGGAATCATGCAATAGGGAAGAATCGTGTCTACCAACTCTGTTGTACTGTAATAATCATAATTGTGATATATGTTAAGCACTGTATTAAGCGCTGAGGTCAATGGAAGATTATCAGGTCGGTTGCGGTCCCCACCCAATATAAGGCTCACAGTCTAAGTAGGTAGGAGAAAAGTTATTGGATTCCCTTTTTTACACATAAAGCCCTAATAATAATAATAATAATAATAATAATAATAATAGTGGTATTTGTTAAGCGCTTAGTTGTTCGAAGCACTGGGGTAAGTACTAGGTAGTCAGGTTGTCCCACGTGGGGATGCCAATCTTCATCCCCATTTTACAGATGAGGTAACTGAGGCACAGAGAAGTTAAGCGATTTGCCCAGGGTCACACAGCTGACAAGTGGTAGAGTCGGAATTAGAACTCAGGTCCCCTGACTCACAGGCTCATGCTCTTTCTACTGGGCCACACTTTTTACCCTCTCGAACGCCTTGTATAGTGCTCTGCCCACATTAAGCTCTCAATCAATGTCACTGCTTGATTGTTTGAAGTCACTTAGCAGTTAAACAATCATAATCTCCCTCTGCACTTTTGAACATATTCACTCCACTAATCAAGTACTTCTTCTCCTAGCGTTATATCATTTTGTGTTTATCTCCCCAATTAGACTTTAGGATCCTTGTGAGCAGGAATTGTGTCTTCTGCCTCCTTTTTCCTTTCTCTTAAACGCTTAGCACAGTTGCTCTGCACACAGTATGTGCTCAAAAAATACGAACAACCGATTGATCGGTTGTTTGATTTTTTTTTTTAAAGTCTCGATTCCTGCCTTTGGGGAGTTTATAGTCGATCGCTCAAACAGCTTGGGAGAGTCAAACATAGCAGCGTGGGTAGACATGTTTCCTTGCCCACGTGGAGCTTACAGTCTAGATGGGTAGACAGACATTAATAGAAATAAATAAATTACGAATAAGGACATAAGTGCTGAGGGGCTGAGGGTGGGGTGAATAAGGGTAGAAAATCCAAGTGCACAGATGATGCAGAAGGGAGAGGGAGGAGAGAAAAGAAAAGTTGGAGAGGTCTCTTGTACAGTGGGGAACAAGTCTGTCAGTCGGTCAGTCAGTCAATCGTATTTACTGTGTGTAGAGCACTGTACTAAGCACTTGGGAGAATACGATATATCACAATGTAACAGCACATTTCCGGCCCACCGCGAGCTTACAGTAAGTTTAATGGAATAATGAGGCGACACGGATTGTATCTGGGTCTTTTCTAGGGCCTGAATAATCTGGTACCAGCGATGTGCTCTAGCCATTATGCCACTCCGCTTCCCACTCCAGTCTCCATTCCTGGGTTTCTGTGGGGAAGACTTGGGCTCAGCCTCCATTCATTCATTCAATCATTCATTCATTCAATCATATTTACTGAGCGCTTACTCTGTGCAGAGCGCTTACTCTCTGCAGAGCTCTCCAGCCGGCCTGCGGTGAGAAGCAGCGTGGCTCAGTGGAAAGAGCCCGGGCTTTGGAGTCAGAGGTCATGGGTTCAAACCCTGGCTCCGCCAATTGTCAGCTGTGTGACTTTGGGCAAGTCACTTAACTGCTCTGTGCCTCTGTGACCTCATCTGTAAAATGGGGATTAAGACTGTGAGCCCACCTTGGGACAACCTGATCACCTTGTAACTTCCCCAGCACTTAGAACAGTGCTTAGCACATAGTAAGTGCTTAATAAATGCCATCATTATTATTATTCCTGTCCGGGATGGGGTTGGCAGGGGCTGGCTCCAGCCTCCTCCCTTCCCTCCTCCACCACCATCATTCCCTCTCCCCACGGTGGAGAGAGAAACAGAGAACGCACTCGGAGGGAGAAAGAACCCATTCTCTTGGGCTGCCATCCTTCACCCTGGCAGATGCCCTCCATGAATAGGCCAATAAATGCTTTAAACCGGGGTACCTCCCTCCCCGCCCCCTGCCAGTCCAGCCGCGCAGAAGACAGGCAGCGTCAAACTCTGCATTTCTGATCCTGGCAACTTCACTCCTTTGTCCTCAGAACAAGAAACCCTTCCAATTTCCTGAAAGAATTTCCCTCCTGTCCATCTCCTCAGGGACCACTGCTGATCATTCAGACCCTAGGAAAGACCCCGATACAATCTGCGTCACCTCGTTGTTCCATTAAACTTACTGTAAGATCACAAGAGGCTGGGAATGTGCCATCATACTGTGTTGTATCATATTCTCCCAAATGGTTAGTACAGTGATCCGCTCTCGGGAAGCACTCAGCGATCGATCGATCGATCGATGGACAAGGACTGTGTCCAACCTGATCTGCTTGTATCCACCCTAGTGCTTAGTACAGTGTCTGGCACATAGTAAGTGCCTAACAAATACCACAATTATTATTCTTATCGTCCTGTCCGGACAGATGGCCCACTGCCCCCAGCTTCCTCCAGCGTGCCGGTCCAAAGGCAAACACCTTCGGACGCTGTGGGGCTGGGTGACTTGGGTGATGGGGCGGGGGTGAGGGGGGTTCGCCCTGTTCCGTTTGTCTCTAAACATTGGTAAATCCAAGCTGTAAATAGCCTCGGGCTTCCCTGCAAGGGAAAGGCGAACTGAAATTTACTTTAGACGATTAAGTTTGGATGCAGAGGAGATTTATCCCTCGGGCGGGCTGCTTCCGCTTTAAAGTAAATGAGGACTTCTGGGGTTATTATTAGCCACGCAAAGGTCATTCCTGCACCCCACGCCCCTCCAGAGGCCAGCGGGATCGCGGGCCTGGGCTAGGACGCTCCCTTCCTTAATGGGGATCACCCCCGGGAGGTTCCGACAGCTTGGCTTCGATCGATCGATGATATTTATCGAGCGTTGACTGTACTTGGCGCTTGTGAAAGTCCAGTACAACACAGTCGGTACACAGGATCCCAGGCCACAACGAGCCTACACTCTAGAGGGGAAGAGCTTGTAGAAGCAGCAGCATGGGCCTGGAAATCAGAGGGACTAGGAAAAGTTTGGGGACCCCCGAATAATAATAATGATAATTGCGGCATTTGTTAAGTGCTTAATATGTACCAGGCAATTGTACTAAGGGCTGGGGTGGTTACAAGCAAATCGGATTAGATGCAGTCCCTGTCCCATGTGAGGCTTATAGCCTTATTCCCCATTTTACAGGTGAGGCACAAAGAAGTGAAGTGACTTGTCCAGGGTCACACAGCAGACAAATGGTGGAGCTGGGATTGAACTAAAGAACAGTGCTTTGCACATAGTAAGCGCTTAATAAATGTCATTAAAAAAAAAAAAAACTAAGCCATCTCTTTTGGGTTGGGGATATCTCCACCCCCTACTCCTCCAGACCCCCAAGCAGCCTTCTGTGGTCGCCCCCCTCCTACCCGCTTGGGGGCTTCGGTCACATATTTCAATGAGCATTCGGGCTCCGGAATGTCGGCGCACATGCTCGCCAACGTGGATGCCGGCAGAAGGTGGTCACGCCGATTCTCGGGGCCCAGCAGAGGAGCCCCCTGAGTGAAGGCCTTTTCCCTGAAGGGCAGGTGGGCCGGGTGGGCCAGACCAGGGGAAATCGATATTTCCCAGGGGAGTTGAGGTGTGTCACTTTTCAGGATTGCCCGTGGCACTGGTGGCAGTGGGCAGGGACCCCCGGCCTGCCAGTGAGTGAGCAGCGTAGTGGGCAGAATGGGCTCTCCCCTAGGCCTTTGCGGGTGAATAATAATAAATATTATGGTATTTGTTAAACGCTTACTATGTGCCAAGCACTGTTCTAAGCACAGGGGTAGATACAAGGTAATGAGACTGTCCCATGTGGGGCTCACAGTCTTGATCCCCACTTTACAGATGAGGTAACCGAGGCACAGAGAAGTTAAGTGACTTGCCCAAAGTCACACAGCTGATTAATGGCGGAGCCGGGATTCAAACCCACGACCTCTGACTCCCAAGCCCGGGCTCTTTCCACTAAGTTGGGCTGTGAATATCACCTGTGGCCCAGAGTGGGGACCGGGAACTGTCTCTAGGAGGATTTGTCACTTGGAGAAGGGGTGTGGGGGACGCACTGGCACCATCTCATTCTTCTCATTCCCTTCTCTGCTCGGAGCAAATGTTCAGCAAATACTATTGATTGATAGTCTGCTGGATTCTAACCAATCCATCGAACCAAAGCCAAGCCTTGGACAAAGCTGTGTCCCATCTGAACACTGGGAGTGGATTTGATACCTGTTCTCCCTCCCCTTTAGACGGTGAGCCCCAGAATAATAAGAATGGTAACTGCGGTATTTGTTAAGCACTTACTGTGTGCCAGGCATTGTACTAAGCGCTGGAGTGGATACAAGCAAATCGGGTCCCTGTCCCACCTGGGCTCACGATCTTAATCCCTACTTTACAGATGAAGGAACTGAGGCACAGAGAAGTGAAGTGACTCACCCAAGGTCACAGAGCAGATAAGGGCCGGAGCTGGGATTAGAACCCATGACCTTCTGATTCCCAGGCCTGTGCTCTGTTCACTACGTCTTGCTGCTTCTCTGTACTAAATACTTAGGAGAGGACAAGAGAATGTAATGCTGTCGTTATAGTGTCTGTTAAGCGTTTGCTATTATAATAATGGTGAGATTTTGTTAAGCGCTTACTATGTGCCAAGCACTGTACTAAATATTGGGATAGATACAGGATAATCAGGTCAGACGCAGTCTCTGTCCCTCATGGGGTTCATCGTCTAATGGGGAGGGAGAACAGATATTTCCTTCATCCCCATGTTACGGATGGTGAAACTGAGGCACAGAGAAGTGAAGTGACTTGCCCTAGGTCACCCAGCAGGCAAGTGGCAGAGCCAGGGTTAGAACCCAGGTCCCCTGACTCCCGGCCTCACACTCTTTCCACTAGGTTAAACCGCCTCCCTATGTGCCGAACACTACGCTGAGCACTGGGATACAGTGCTCTGCATATAGTAAGCGCTCAATAAATACGATTGATGATGGGATAGGTGTAAGATCATCAGATCAGACACAGTCCCTGTCCCAGTCCCACCTGGGACTCCCAGTATTGAATCTGTTCTATTCTAATAGAATAGATTCTATTCTACTCTATTCTATTCTATTTATTTTGTTAATGATGTGCATCTAGCTTTATTTCTATTTATTCTGATTCATTCATTCATTCATTCAATCGTATTTATTGAGCACTTACTGTGTGCAGAGCACTGCACTAAGTGCTTGGGAAGTAAAGTTGGCAACATATAGAGACGGTCCCTACCCAACAACGGGCTCACAGTCTAGAAGGGGGAGACGGACAACAAAACAAAACACATAAACCAAATAAAATAAATAGAATAAATATGTACAAGTAAGATAAATAGAGTAATAAATACGTACAAACATATATACATATATACAGGTGCTGTGGGGAGGGGAAGGAGGTAAGGTGAGGGGGATGGGGAGGGGGAGTAGGGGGAGAGGAAGGGGGGGGGGGCTCAGTGTGGGAAGGCCTCCTGGAGGAGGTGAGCTCTCAGTAGGGCTTTGAAGGGAGGAAGAGAGCTAGCTTGGCGGATGTTCGGAAGGAGGGCATTCCGGGCCAGGGGGAGGACGTGGGCCGGGGGTCGACGGTGGGACGGGTGAGAACGAGGCACAGTGAGGAGATTAGCGGCAAAGGAGCGGAGGGTGCGGGCTGGGCTGGAGAAGGAGAGAAGGGAGGTGAGGTAGGAGGGGGCGAAGGGATGGACAGCCTCCTGATGCGTCCACATGTTTTGTTTTGCTGTCTGTCTCCCCCTTCTAGACTGTGAGCCCATTGTTGGGTAGGGACCGTCTCTATGTGTTGCCAACTTGTACCTCCCAAGCGCTTAGTACAGTGCTCTGCACAAAGTAAGCGCTCAGTAAATATGATTGAATGAATGAATGAATCCACCTGGAGTTCAGCTGGGACCCAGCTTCATCCGAATCTTGGCTTAACCGTTTCCTTGGAATGCTTCCTCTGTCCTCCCAGCTTCCAGTTTGTGGATTTCAGGCCTCCACCAGGCAGCCGTCTGGGTTCCCCGCTGTCCATCCTTCTCCTCACACGACCCACCCAACGGGGATGTGTGAAGGGGAGCAAAGCCTCGACGCCGCGAGTCTGATGATGTACCCCAACTTCCTCGTTCGGGCTCTTGCCTTACCACTTGCTGTGCCTTCTCTTCACATGGAATAATGAGAGTGAATAATTGGACCGAGAATTTAAAAAACCCCAATTTCCAACCCCATTTTCCTTCCTAGCATTTCTGAGCAGGTAAACTTGGACTCAGGAAGCCCAGATAATAATTCTGGTATTTGTTAAGCGCTTACTATGTGCCAAGCACTGTTCTAAGCATGGCTAGATAATAATAATGATGATGGCATTTTTAAGCACTTACTATGTGCAAAGCACTGTTCTAAGCACTGGGGAGGTTACAAGGCAATCAGGTTGTCCCACGGGGGGCTCACAGTCTTCATCCCCATTTTACAGATGAGGGAACTGAGGCACAGAGAAGTTAAGTGACTTGCCCAAAGTCACACAGCTGACAAATGGCGGAGTCGGGATTTGAACCCATGACCTCTGACTCCAAAGCCCATGTCCTTTCCACTGAGCCACAAGTTAGTCAGGTTGGACACAGTCCCTGTCCCACCTGGGCTCACAGTCCTAATCCTCATTTTACAGATGAGGTAACTAAGGCCCAGAGAAGTGAAATGACTTGCCGAAGGTCACACAGCAGACATGTAACAGAGCCAGGGTTAGAACTCATGACCTTCTGACTCCCAAGCCAGTGCTCTATTCACTAAGCCACACTGCTCCCGGATGCTGCCCTGTCATGCTGCCCCCCAATCCTTGGGCCCCTTCCCCTTGCCAAGCGCTTAGTACAGTGCTCTGCACACAGTAAGCGCTCAATAAATACGATTGAATGAACGAATGAATGAATGCCAGCTCTCACTGGAAATGGGAACCAGCTCATAGTAATAATAATTGTATCTGATAAGCGCTTACTATGTGCCGGTCACTGTACAAAGTGCTGGGGTAGATACAAGGTAATCGGGCTGGACACAGTCCCCGTCCCACATAGAGTTCGTAGTCTCAATCCCCATTTTCCAGATGAGATAGCCGAGGCCCAGAGAAGTGAGGTGACTTGCCCAAGGTCACACAGCAGATGAGTGGAAGAGCCGGGAGTAGAACTCAAATCCTTCTTGACTCTCAGGCCCATCCTCTATCCAGTAGGTCACTCTGCTTCACGGGCCGAACCCGGGCACAGAAGGTCCGGGGCCCCCGTCTGTGTATGGCCTAGATTCTGGCCCGTTCTCCAAGTCCCGGGCCCGCTCCCGCCACGGCCGGAGATGAGAATTAGGCCACAGGCAGATAAAGTCTTGGGGGATAAAAGGGGATTACCTCACCTGGCCATTTGCTAATTAGGTTCGTGTTGTCCCTGTGCGGGGCATGGGCTATCTGTCTGATCCTGAAATTAAAGACCAACAGGGAGGGTGGGGCCGGGCGAGGGACACAGACCCGGCAGCGGGGCTGTGCCCGCTGAGATGGGCATGAGAACGTAAGACGATGAGGAATGCCATCTGGGTCGGCCCAGCCCAAGACGCTGCCTCCCACAGTGGCACCGAGGTGCCTGCTGACCGCCCTCCTGGGCACCCACCCTCATGGTCAGGGATGGACCATCCCACACCCCTGACTCTCCCCTCTCCATCCCTGACTCTCCCTTCAGTGACCCAGCTAGGACCATCCCACATCCCTGACTCTCTCCTCTCCATTCCTGATTGTTCCCCAGTGACCCAGCCTGGACTGCTCGCCCACGGATCCATCCAGCCTCCATTGGGAGCGGCTGGAATTTCTGTCTGCACAGCTCCCTGTGGGAAGAAGATGGGGGAAGACGCGTCTCCTCGTGTCGGGTTTGAGCCTGTCGCCCTCAGGCTCCTGGTGGGGTGGATTTGGGGGAGCAGCAGTTCCATGTTCACCCCCCAACCCCCTCCCTGCTTCTGTGATCCCCAACCCTGCCATCATTTCTCCCCACTCAGCCGGCAGAGAGCTCTGATCTCTCCAGTCTCTGCTGTTCTGGAGACACTCCGTCTCCTTGATCACCCCGGTCTTCCAAAAGGACAATCCAGAGGGTGGAAGCGGAATGTTGGGAGATCGGTCAAAGGACCATTCCGAGTGCCTGATTCATTCATTCATTCATTCAATCGTATTTATTGAGCACTTACTGTGTGCAGAGCACTGGACTAAGAGCTTGGGAAGTACAAGTTGGCAACAGCGGGCTCACAGTCTAGAAGGGGGAGACAGACAACAAAACAAAACATATTAACAAAATAAAATAAATGGAATAAATATGTACAAATAAAATAAATAGAGTAATAAATATGTACAACATATATACATATACACAGGTGCTGTGGGAAGGGGAAGGAGGTAAGGCAAGGGGATGGGGAGGGGGAGAAAGGGGAGAGGAAGTAGGTGAGCTCTCAGTAGGGCTTTGAAGGGAACCTTCAAAACTTGATTGGTACCTGACGGAGGATTCGAAGATTAGGATCGGTTGGAAACGGTTTTCCAGTGGCTTGGATGTCTGGTCAGTGATCCCCAGGGCTGTCAGCCGGCCCAGCCCCAGTGAGGACTTCTGTTTCGTTTTTGTTTCAGATGGTATTCGGCAAGCGCTTACTATGTGCCAGCCGCTGTACTAAGCACTGGGGTAGATACACGCTAATCAGGCTGGATGCAGTCCGTGTCCCACGAGAGGTTTACAGCTTTAATCCCCATTTTACAAATGAGGTAATTAAGGCCCAGAGAAGTGAAGTGACTTGTCCGAGGTCACACAGTGGACAAGTGGTGGAGTTGGGATTAGAACCTAGGTCCTTCTGGTTCCCAGGCCCAGGCTGATGCCCTGTACAGTGCTCTGCACACAATAGGTGCCCAGTACAGTATTTTGCACACAGTAGGAGCCCATTACAGTCTTCTGCACAGAGTAGGCTCACAGTAAAGTGTTCTGCACACAGTAGGTGCCTAATACAGTGTTGTGCATACAATAGGTGCCCAGTACAGAGCTCAGCCCTCAGTGCTTCAGAAGCAGCATGGTATAGTGGAAAAGAGCACGGGCTTTGGAGTCAGAGGTCATGGGTTCAAATCCCGGCTCTGCCAATTGTCAGCTGTGTGCTTTGGGCAAGTCACTTAACTTCTCTGGCCCTCAGTTACCTCATCTGTAAAATGGGGATTAAGACTGTGAGCCCCCCATGGGACAACCTGATCACCTTGTAACCTTTCCAGCGCTTAGAACAGTGCATTGCCCATAGGAAGCACTTAATACATGCCATTATTATTATAATAGTGGATAGAGCATGAGCCTGAGAGTCAGAAGGACATGGGTTCTAATCCCAGCTTCCCCACTTGTCTGCTGTGTGACCTTAGGCAAGTGACTTCATTTCTCTGGGCCTGAGTTACCTCATCTATAAAATGGGGATTAAGACTGTGAGCCCCACGCGGAACAGGGACTGTGTCCAACCTGATTACCTTGTATTGTCTGTCTCCCCCTTCTAGACTGTAAGCCCACTGTTGGGTAGGGACTGTCTCTATTTGTTGCCAACTTGTACTTCCCAAGCGCTTAGTACAGTGCTCTGCACACAGTAAGCGCTCAATAAATACGATTGATTGATTGATAGTGACCCCAGTGCTTAGAACAGTGCCTGGCACATAGTAAGCGCATAACAAATGCCATCATTGTTATTATTATTATTATTAGATGCCCAGAGCTGGAGTCAGGTCATCAGCATCCAGCCCTGACTGCCCTCTGAAGCCCTTTCTGGACAGTCCGAGTTCTCCTCAGCCCTGAGCTCATGGGGACCGCTCTTTGCGGGCAGGGAGCGCGTCTACCAATTCTGCCACACTGTATTCTCCCAAGCGCTTAATACAGTGCTCTGCACACAGTAAGTGCTCAATAAACACCACAGACGGATTGATGGACACGCAGATGACGACGAGGCCCCGCCACTCAACCGGAGCGTCTCGTTGGCCGGGGCATCTGATGCCACCACGGCGGAGCGAATCTCCGGAGCGAACGTGGCGCTGTCGGGGGGCAACCGTCCCACCCACGCAGACGCAGCCGGGCCCAGATTTAAGCGGGCGAATGGAAGGGTTGTTCAGAGAGGAACGTGGCCGTCCATCTGGAGGCGGTGTAGCCGGCAGGAATTCTAACTATTTGACAACCAACCGAACTTCGTTCAGACACAGCCAACATGAAAGGCACCGGCCGGATTCTCATTATCCAAGGGCTTGGGGCTTCTGAGGCACTGGGTGAATGGAATGTGGAGACGAGGCTTCGTGCTCCTTGCTTTGGAATTCGATAACTTGGGGGCGGGAGACTCTCCCCAGCCTCATCCTTGGACAATGAAAATAGCTCGGATCCCTCCCCAAAATACAAATCGCACTGACCGCCCAGCCCAGAGTCACCGCTATCTCTCCGTTTACTCCGCTCCTTCAATTCATTCATTCAATCGCATTTATCGAGCGCTTACTGTGCGCAGAGCACTGTACTAAGCGCTTGGGAAGTACAAGCTGGCAACATAGAGAGACAGGCTCTACCCAACAACGGGCTCGCAGTCTAGAAGGGGGAGACAGACAATCAGTCAATCAATCGTATTTATCGAGTGCTTAAGAAATACCACTGATGGACTGATTGATTGATAGGAAGTCTGCCCTTTCAGAGACTTGGGGCGAGCCGCTGTAGTACAGTGCTCTGCACACAGTAAGCGCTCAATAAACACGATTGACTGATTGACATTGTATTGTAATAATAATAATAATGATGGTATTTGTTAAGTGCTCACTATGTGCGAGGCACTGTACTGAGTGCTGGGCACTATAGTAGCATTGGAACTCTTCCAAGCGTTTAGTACAGTGCTCTGCACACAGTAAGAGCTCGATAAATACATTTGAATTGAATTGAACTGATCAGGGACTTCATCTATATGTTGCCAATTTGTACTTCCCAAGCGCTTAGTACAGTGCTCTGCACATAGTAAGCGCTCAATAAATACGATTGATGATGATCATGGTAGCTCATTCTACCTGGGGCAGGGAGGGAGGGACGAAGGGAGAGGGGGTGACGGAACTGTGAGTATGTCGGGGGTGGGGGGAGGCAGGGAGGTGCATAGCAGGGGTCCAATTCATCCCAATATCCTGGGAGAGTTCAGGCCTTCAGAAAGCCTTCCCAACGCCCTCGCACCATGCCTTTTCGTCAGTTTATGCATCCCTGCTTCAACGACAACAGAGAGGGAGACCGCAGGAGAGGGAGAAAATTAACCAAAATGAAAAATGCCCTGCGTCAACGGCGAAGCAGCAGCAGCGAGGGTGTTGATTAAGGACCTATAGGGTGCAGAGCACTGTTCTAAGCGCTGGGAAAATATATGTGGGAGAATTAGATCCGTTTCCTCTCCCTTAGAGAGCGGGGAGGGGCTGGCGACCCACATTAAGGATAGATGAAGCAATAAAGACACAACATAAAAGAGGAGGCCGATGATAAATACGGCCAGATCAATAGGGCACTGTGGGATACTCAGTTTGACGGAGGCGGCCCAGCCGATGAGGGAGGCAGGGATGGATGGAGGGAAGGAGGGAGGGAGGGAGAGAGGGGGTGCGGGCCACCACTTGTGAAGCTTGGGACGGGAAGCAGAAGAGAAGTGCCCGTCTTCCGCTCTTTGGGGTGCTAAAAAGTTGGAGAGGGTTCTCTGACACAAAACCCCTTTCTGGCCCAGAGAAAGAACCAGCTATGAGAAGCTTGCTTTTCTCTCTCTGGAAGTGTGAATCGTTAATCCTGGCCTGCCCAGCATTGCGAGACTGTCATAATTGCTCAGTTCTGGCTCGGAATCCAGACTTCCCAGAGTCGGGGAATATTCCAGCGACAGAGGCCCAGTTGGCACATCTGGTGTCTTCAGGCTCCCGTCCCCCCGAGGGATCCCCTGACTGAGGACCAGGGTTCTGAAAAGCAGTGTGGTCTAGTGGAGAGAGCCTGGGCTTGGGAGTCAGAAGGACCTGAGTTCTAATCCCGATTCTTCCATTTGTCTGCAGTGTGACCTTGGGCAAGTCAGTTCATGTCTCTGTGCCTCAGTTCCCTTGTCTGTAAAATGAGGATTAAGACTGTGAGCCCCGTGTGGGACAGGAACCTGATTATCTTGGATCTACCCTTGGACTTAGGATAGTGTCTAGCACTTAGTAATCGCTTAACAAATAAATAAATACCATTAAAAAAAAAAAAGCTCTGAAGCGAAATGCAGTCCATGATGAAGACAGTAGCTTGTCCCAAGTCCTTGAAAGGGGCAGAATTCCTGTCATTAAATCAATCTATCAGTGGTATTTATTGAGCCCTTATTATGTGCAGAACACTGTACTAATTCCTACTTCAAGAATCCCAGCTCCAGGACATTCTCAGGGGGAGAATTCTTTGAGTCCATTTTCCTCTTGATTTGCTCCCTTGAGGGATGAGAATAATGATAGGAATAATCCATAATAACATCTGTGGCTTTTGTTAAACGCTTACTATCAATCAATCAATCAATCGTATTTATTGAGCCCTTACTGTGTGCAGAGCACTGTACTAAGCACTTGGGAAGTCCAAGTTGGCAACATATAGAGACATTCCCTATCCAACAGTGGGCTCACAGTCTAGAAATGCCATCAATCAATCAATCAATCAATCGTATTTGAGCGCTTACTGTGTGCAGAGCACTGTAGTAAGCGCTTGGGAAGTCCAAGTTGGCAACACATAGAGACAGTCCCTACCCAACAGTGGGCTCACAGTCTAGAAGGGGGAGACAGAGAGCAAAACCAAACATATTAACAGAATAAAATAAGTAGAATAGATATGTACAAGTAAAATAAATAAATAAATAAAGTTGGCAACATATAGAGACACACATGTCAAGTGCTGGGGTAGACACATGCTGATCAGGTTGGACACAGTCCCTGTCCCACATGGGACTCACAGTCTTAATTCCTATTTTACAGATGAGGTAACAGCGGCACAGAGCAGTTAAGTGGCTTGCCCAAGTTCGCACAGCAGGGGAGTGAAGAAGCGGGGATTCTTCACTCACTCCCCAGCCTGTGTTCTTTCCACTAGGCCACATTGCTCCGCAAGAGAAGGAGCCATACATCCCACCCAGGGATCTTTACCTGGATGTTTGGAGTCAGGATCAGAGCAGAGCACCTAGCGTATTGAAACACAGACCAGAAGCAGCCTTCCACCTGCCGGCTGTGCGACCTCGGGCAAGTCACTTCATTTCTCTGGGCCTCAATTTCCTCATCTGTAAAATGGTGTTTCGATACCCGTTCTCCCTCCCCCTTACATCATAAGCCCCATGTGGGACAGGGAATGGGCCCAACCTTTCATTTATTCATTTAATGAATGAATTAAACGATTGATTGATTGATTGATTAATCGTATTTATTGAGCGCTTACTGTGTGCAAAGCACTGCACTAAGCGCTTGGGAAGTACGAGTCGGCAACAAAAAGAGATGGTCCCTACCTAACAACGGGCTCACAGTCTAGAAGGGGGAGACAGACAACAAAACAAAACATGCGGACAGGTGTCGAGTCATCAGAATAAATAGAAATAAAGCTAGATGCACATCATTAACAAAATAAATAGAATCGTAAATACGTACAAGTAAAATAAATAGGGTAATGAATCTGTACAAACATATATACAGGTGCTGTGGGGAGGGGAAGGAGGTAGGGCGGGGGGATGGGGAGGAGGAGAGGAAAAAGGGGGCTAAATGTGGGAAGGCTTCCTGGAGGAGGTGAGCTCTCCATAGGGTTTTGAAGGGAGGAAGAGAGTGAGCTTAGCAGATGTGTGGAGGGAGGGCATTCCAGGCCAGGGGGAGGACGTGGGCCGGGGGTCGACGGCGGGACAGGCGAGAACGAGGTACAGTGAGGTAACAACCTGATTATCTTGTATTTCCCACAGCGCTTAGTACAGTGCTTTGCAAGCACGTGATAAGCACTTCACATAGACCACAATTATATTATACCATTACATTATCGTTTATCACAATTGGAAGAAGCAGCATGGCCCAGTTGGAAAAGCATTCCCACAGAAATCAGTCAGTCAATCATTGGTATTTATTGGGCGCTGACTACTTGCAGAACGCTGTACTGAGCGCTTGGAACAGTACATTACGGCAGAATTACTGAGGACTTTTCCTGAGCATAGCACGCTTGCAGACTAGAGGAGGAGACAAACATTAATATAAATAAATAATTTATAATGTATAATTTAAAGACACGTCCATAAGTGCCAATGCACAGGCTGAGTCCAAGATAAAGATGGGACACCTCTGTGGATTTTGAAATATAGAAGCATCCTTACTTTGAAGAGAGATGATGCTGATTTTGATGATAATGGTATTTGTTAGGCCTTACTATGTGTCAAGCACTGTTTTAAGCGCTGGGGTAGACACAAGCTAATCAGCTTGGACACAGTCCCTGTCCCATATGGGACTCACGGTCTTAATCCCCATTTTACAGGTGAGGTAACTGAAGCCCAGAGAAGTGAAGTGACTTGCCCAAGGTCACACAGCAGACAGGTGGCTGAGCCGGGATTAGAACCCAGGTCCTGCTGACTCCAGGCCCGGGCTCTAGCCACTAGGCCATGCTGTTTCGGCAACGCTGACGGAAAGATTGGCCAATTTGTGTGTCTGTGTGTAGAGAAGCGGTGTGGTGTGTCTGTGTGTAGAGAAGCAGTGTGGCTCAGCGGAAAGGGCCTGGGCTTTGGAGTCAGAGGTCATGGGTTCAAATCCCAGCTCCGCCACTTGTCAGCTGGGTGACTTCGGTCAAGTCACTTAACTTCTCTGTGCCTCAGTTCCCTCAGCTGTAAAATGGGGATTAAGACTGTGAGCCCCCCCGTGGGACAACCTGATCACCTTGTATCCTCCCCAGCACTAAGAACAGTGCTTTGCACATAGTAAGCGCTTAATAAATGCCATTATTATTATTATTATTATGAGAAAAGCAGACCCCCACCCCACCATAGCAGAGCCAGGACGTTCAAACTTGCGGGAACCAGCTCGGGCAGGTTTGGGTGGTTCGGTTACGATGCCACCGACGTGGATTGGTGTTGTGAGTGACGTGCAGGATGAGACAGTGTCTCACAACGCAACTGTCACTCGAGCGATGAAAAACAAGTGAGGTTTTGAGCCTGGGCAACTCTCGGGCTACACGAGACCAAATTGCGGACTTGTACTTCCCAAGCACTTAGTACAGTGCTCTGCACACAGTAAGTGCTCAATAATTACGATTGATTGGTTGATTGATTGATTGATATGAAATGACCCAGGAGACTCAAAGAAAGACTCCGTCGGGGATGCCAAGACCCTTGGGAGAACAGTAGTAGTAATGTCCCGACAGTAGCTCGGTTCCCTCATCTGCAAAATGGGGATTAAGACTGTGAGCCCCACGTGAGACAACCTAATCACTTTGTATCCCCCCCAGCGCTTAGAACAGTGCTTTGCACATAATAAGCGCTTAATAAATACCAGCATTACTATTATTATTATTAAGTAACAATTCTAATTGCCTGGCTCTCCAGAAACATTATTACGGTGAAGTACCTGGTTATTAGCTTTTCTCGGTTTCACGAATCTCTATTAGGGGATGGGACATGCTTAAGAACAGAATGAAATATCCAGCAAAAACAATTAGAAGTGAATTCCCCACCCCACTCAGATTCTTTGGTCTCAGACTGAGCTCTTAGAGTGCTTACTTTGTGCAGGGCACTGCACTAACCCCTTGGGAGAGTAGAGTACAGTGGAGGGGCTAGAAATGTTCCCTACCTACAGGGCGCTTGCAGTCTAGAGGGGAAGACAGACATTAAAATAGGCTCAGGATTGGAAATCCCCTCTAGACTGTCAGCTCTAGACTGTGGGCAGGGAATGTGTCTGTTATATTGTACTTTCCCAAGAGCTTAGTACAGTGCTCTGCACATAGTAAGCGCTCAGTAAATATGACTGAATGACTAATTCCCCGGGGGACATGAGGAGTTACAGCGTGGTTTGAGGTGGTGGGCTAGGTTCTGGGGGCCAGGACAGCTATCAACACTGGGTAGAAGGGACCGCTGCCCCAATCAATCAATCAATCGTATTTATTGAGCGCTTACTGTGTGCAGAGCCCTGTACTAAGCACTTGGGAAGTACAAGTCGGCAACACATAGAGACAGTCCCTACCCAACAGCGGGCTCACAGTCTTGGGGAACCCACTCCTTCCCCCACAGCCCTCCAGAGAGCACCCATTTTAAAGATGAAGAAACTGAGAAACAGAGAAGTGAAGTGATTTGTCCAAGGCCACTCAGAAGGTGAGTGGCAGAGCCGGGATTAATAATAATTAATGATAATTGTGGTTCGTGCTAAGGACTTCTAATGTGCCAAGCGCCGTTCTAAGCGCCTGGGAAGATACAAGTTAATCAGTTTGGACAGAGGCCCTGTCCCATACGGGGCTCACAGTCTAAATAGGCGAGAGTAGGATTTAATTTAGAGGAGCAGCGTGGCTCAGTGGAAAGAGTACGAGCTTTGGAGTCACAGGTCATGAGTTCGAATCCCGGCTCCACCACATGTCTGCTGTGTGACCTTGGGCAAGTCACTTAACTTCTCGGAACCTCAGTTACCTCCTCTGTAAAATGGGGATGATGACTGTGAGCCCCACGTGGGACAACCTGATCACCTTGTATCCCCCTAGCGCTTAGAACAGTGCTTTGCACATAGTAAGCGCTTAACAAATGCCATCATCATCATCATCCCCATTTTAGAGATGAGGTGCCTGAGACACAGAGAAGCGAAGCGGCTTGCCTGAGGTCATTCAGGCAAGAACTGGGATTCATTCATTCATTCATTCAATCGTATTTATTGAGCGCTTTCTGTGTGCCGAGCTTGGGAAGTACAAGTTGGCAACATCTAGAGACGGTCCCTACCCAACAGCGGGCTCACAATCTAGACAGACAACAACACAAAACATATTAACAAAATAAAATAAATAGAATAGTAGGTAAAATATATAGAGTAATAAATCTGGGATTAGAACTCACATCCTCTGCCTCTCAAGCCCAAGCCCTTTCCACTAAACTGAAACGGAGAAAGCCAGAGGGGCGTCCAGGAAAGGCAGGAGAGTTTGGGCCAGTCTGAGTTCTGAGTTTTCTGAGAGACGGGGGTGTTGGGGGCGAGGAGGAGAGCGGCCTAGGCTCGGAGTTAAGGTTAGGAGGAGGGGCGGGGAGTGGAATCTCACCATTGGGAAGGTTGGGAATGGAGAGTGGGGATCCAACCTGTGTCCCAGCTGACATTTGGGGTAGAGTGAGAGGTTGGGTAAAGGATGGAGGTGGGACGTGGCTGGGGAGGGGGGAGTCTGCAAGGTCACCGAAGAGGCGGGGTGGGCCGGGTGGCTCAGCGAAGACCTTGGAAAGATGATGATAATGGCATTTGTTAAGCGCTTCCTATGTGCAAAGCAGTGTTCTAAGCGCTGGGGGGGATACAAGGTGATCAAGTTGTCCCACGTGGGGCTCACAGTCTTAATCCCCATTTTACAGATGAGGTAACTGAAGCTCAGAGAAGTTAAGTGACTTGCCCAAGGTCACACAGCAGATATGTGGCAGAGCTGGGATTCGAACCCATGACCTCTGACTCCAAAGCCCGCGCTCTTTCCACTGAGCCACACTGCTTCTGTATGTGGAAAGAGAAGAAGAAGAACCGCCAGTTGGTCACTCCCACCGGCTAGGTTTCGAATCCTGGCTCTGCCACGTGTCTGCTGGGTGACCTTGGACGAGTCACTTTGCTTCTCCGCGCCTCAGTTCCCTCATCCGTAAAATAATAATAATAGTAATAATAATGGTGTTTATTAAGCACCCACCATGTGCAGAGCACTGTTCTAAGCGCCGGGGAGGTTACGAGGTGATCAGGTTGTCCCACATGGGGCTCACAGTCCTAATCCCCGTTTTACAGATGAGGGAACTGAGGCCCAGAGAAGTGAAGTGACTCGCCCAAAGTCACACAGCTGGCCATTGGCGGAGCTGGGATCTGAACCCATCATCAATCGTATTTATTGAGTGCTTACTGTGTGCAGAACACTGTACTAAGCGCTTGGGAAGTACAAATTGGCAACATATAGAGACAGTCCCTGCCCAACAGTGGGCTCACAGTCTAAACCCATGACCTCTGACTCCAAAGCCCGGGCTCTTGAGCCCACTGTTGGGTAGGGACCGTCTCTATATGTTGCCAACTTGTACTTCCCTAGCGCTTAGTACAGTGCTCTGCAATAGTAAGCGCTCAATAAATACGATTGATTGATTGATTGATTGATTGATTTCCACTGAGCCATGCTGCTTCTCTAATGGGAGTGAAGGCCGTGAGCCCCAGTTGAGGCAGGGACTGTGTCCGACCCAAGTACCTTGTAACGACCCCAGCACTTAGAACAGTGCGTGGCGCCTAGTAAGCACCAAATAAATACCACAACCAGAGGCCCCAGCTGGCCGAACCCCCGGGTCCGGGGCCTCCCGCTGAGGTCGCCTCAGCCTGGTTCCCTCTGGGGTGTCCAAACGATAGTATCCAATTGGCAAGATCGTTCTTGGTGGGGGCGTGGGGATGGAGAAGTTCGCCCATGAAAGTCCGTGCCCTTCGCCACCCCCGGTGCGGAGCACACCTTCTGTTTTTATTTTTCCAGCTTCCCGGCGGAGAGGGCAGGACGGTACAGGAACAATCTTAATCCGGCAAACGCGGAGTACACTAATCCCACGCTGACCTCGGAGGGAAGCAGCGGTTCTGTTTATTTATGAAAAGTGTTTATCTTGAGTAAACTCCCTGGGCACACCCGGAGGACGGGATGGGCAGCTGAGTTTGCCATGTGACCCCAAGCCAGGGAGCGGGGTTACTAACGGACACCGTCTCTGTGGGTGACGGGGTGGGGAGCCGGAGACCCCGCCATCATACTGGGATGAGGGGAGGCCGGGAACGAGCCATGGATTCTCGCGCCATCATCGCGACGGTTGTCCGCTCGTTCATTCGCGGTCGATCGTATTTATTGAACGCTTACTGTGGGCCGAGCACTGAACTAAGCGCTTGGGACAGTCCAATAAAACCTTAAACAGACACGTTCCCTGCCTACAAGGAGCTTCCCGTCTAGAGGGAGAGACAGGCATGAACAGAAGTCAATTCATTCATTCCATCGTATTTATTGAGCGCTTACTGTGTGCAGAGCACTGGACTAAGCGCTTATCAAGCGCAATACACTAAGTTAATACACTGAAGCTATGGACATAAGTGCTGTGGGGCTGGTTGCCAAATCGTATTTATTGAGCGCTTACTGTGTGCAGAGCACTGGACTAAGCGCTTATCAAGTGCAATACACTAAGTTAATACACTGAAGCTATGGACATAAGTGCTGTGGGCCTGGTTGCCAACGTGTACTTCCCAAGCGCCCACTGTTGGGTAGGGACCGTCTCTATATGTTGCCAACTTATACTTCCCAAGCGCTTAGTACAGTGCTCTGCACACAGTAAGCGCTCAATAAATACGATTGATTGATTGATTGAAGAAAGGGAGCAAGTCAGCGGGACACAGAAGGGATTGGGAGAAGAGGAAAGGAGGGCTTAGTCAGGGAAGGCCTCTTGGAGGAGACGGGCCTTCAGTAAGCCTTCGAATAGGAGGGAGAGTCATCCCCACTGTTGCGTAGGGACTGTCTCTATATGTTGCCAACTTGTACTTCCCAAGCGCTTAGTACAGTGCTCTGCACACAGTAAGTGCTCAATAAATACAATTGATTGATTGATTGATTGATTGATTGAGGAGGTTCCAGGAGAGGGGTGCCACGTGGGCGACGTGAGGACATCAGTCAGTCAGTCGATTGTATTTATTGGGCCCTTACTGTGTGCAGAGCACTGTACTAAGCGCTTGGGAGAGTGTACGAAAACAAAATAAACACTTTTCAGGCCCACAACGAACTTACAGTCTAGAGGTCAGATAGGTACTCGTCCGTCTACATCTCCGCTTTACAAAGGAGCAGCATGGCCTAGTGGAAAGAGCTCGGGCCCGGGAGTCAGAGGATCTGAGTTCTAATCCTGGCTCTGCCAGTTCATTCATTCATTCAATCGTATTTATTGAGCGCTTACTGTGTGCAGAGCACTGGACTAAGCCCTTGGGAAGTGCGAGCTGGCAGCATATAGAGACGGTCCCTACCCAACAGCGGGCTCACAGTCTTGCCTGCTGCATGTGACCTTGGGTAGGTCACAACTTCTCTTAGTTTCATTCATTCAATCGTATTTATTGAGCGCTTACTGTGTGCAGAGCACTGTACTCAGTGCTGTCCTCATCTGTCAAATGGAGATGAAATACCCCGTCTCTCTCTCCCTGACTTCTTGTCCTTAGGTGGGGCAAGGGTCTATGCCTGATCTAATTGCATATCTACCCCAGCGCTTAGCACAGTGCTTGGCATGAAATACATGCTTAGCAAATACCCCAACGATTATCCTTTAAAGAGGTGAAGTGACTTACCCAAGGTCACCCTGCAGGCTAAGGGGAGAGGGGGGATTCATTCATTCATTCATTCATTTAATCGTATTTATTAAATGCATACTGTGGGCAGAGGAGTATATTAAACGCTTGGGAAAGTACAATATAACATGAAACAGTGACAATCCCTGCCCACAATGAGCTTACAGTCTAGAGGGTTTTTGAGCCGGGGACTCCTTACTTCCAGCCCTGTGAATTTTCCACTATAAATAAATCAATCAGTGGTATTTACTGAGCGCTTACCGTGTGCAGAGCACTGTACCGAGCACTGCTTGGGAGAATGCGATATAACAATATAACAGACACATCCCCTTCCCACAGTAAGCTCACAGACTAGGCCACACTGCCTCAGTGTGGCTCAGTGGAAAGAGCCGGGGCTTGGGCGTCAGAGGACATGGATTCGAATCCCAGCTCTGCCACTCGTCTGCTGTGTGACCCTGGGCAGGCCACTTAACTTCTCTGTGCCAAAGTTATCTCATCTGTAAAATGGGGATTAAAACCGTGAGCCCCTCGTGGGACAACCTGATCACCTCGTATCTACCCCAGGGCTTAGAATCCAGATTTTCATAGGAGAATGGAAAACCATCCTCATGAACCAGAATGTTATACCAGCATGAAACTTTGTTAAGCAGTCAAATGTGAACACTGATTTAGATTTGGTAGACATTAAAGCATTTGAAAAATACTTAGGAAGGTCTGGAATCCAGCAAATATATATGTATATATATATATATATATATATATATATATATATATATATATATATATATATATATATATATATATATATATGTATGTATACACTTTAAACAGAACAAATAAATGTATTGTAGAAAAATTTGCGCATATAGTAGCAGTGAAAGTAGGGTGGCCCTGGGCCCAATTTCAGCGGTCTGTCCCCCATCTAGTTCCGATTTGACTCAGTTGCATTTATGTGTGGTTTCTTTATTTCAAGCACCCAACCCGTCCCCCAGCAATGCTCAGGACCTCCTTCCCTTCCCCACAGCACTTGTATATACGTATATATGTCTGTACATATTTATTACTCTATTTATTTATTTATTTTACTTGTCCATATCTATTCTATTTTATTTTGTTAGTATGTTTGGTTTTGTTCTCTGTCTCCCCCTTTCAGACTGTGAGCCCACTGTTGGGTAGGGACTGTCTCTAGATGTTGCCAACTTGTACCTCCCAAGCGCTTAGTCCAGTGCTCTGCACACAGTAAGCGCTCAAAAAATACGATTGATTGATTGATTGATTGATTGATTGGAACAGTGCTCGGCACATAGTAAGCGCTTAACAAATACCATAATTATTATCTTATTATTAATCCAGCCTTGGGCAGGACAGAGGGGTGGCATCCCTGCCTCCTGCAGCCCCTCCAGGCCTTCCGCTGAACCAGGGTCACCCCAGGTCTCGGGCTTCATCATCGTCATCATCATCAATCGTATTTATTGAGCGCTTACTATGTGCAGAGCACTGTACTAAGCGCTTGTGAAGTACAAATTGGCAACATATAGAGACAGTCCCTACCCAACAGTGGGCTCACAGTCTAAAAGGGGGAGACAGAGAACAAAACCACGCATACTAACAAAATAAAATAAATAGGATAGATATGTACAAGTAAAATAAATAAATAAATATATAAATAAATAGAGTAATAAATATGTACAAACATATATACATATATACAGGTGCTGTGGGGAAGGGAAGGAGGTAAGATGGGGGGGATGGAGAGGGGGACGAGGGGGAGAGGAAGGAAGGGGCTCAGTCTGGGAAGACCTCCTGGAGGAGGTGAGCTCTCAGCAGGGCCTTGCCGAGCCTCCAGGGGTGGGGCGAGCGGACCGGGCTAAGCCCTCCAAAGGTTTCCAGGCCCAAAGTCATCATCATCATCATCATCATCATCATCATCAATCGTATTTATTGAGCGCTTACTATGTGCAGAGCACTGTACTAAGTCACCAATCGCGTCGCTCTCCCTTGACTTCCGAAAGGCTGGCTACACAACACGGGCCTCCGGGAGATTATCCCAGAGGGCTGTTTTGGCTTCGGCCGGGCTGGGAAAAGTTAAGATAATAAACTCGAGATTCCTCCCCGGGCTGTGGGCTGGTTAGCCCCCGGGATACTGCGTGGGCCCGGGATTGGCTTGGGCACGTGTATGTGTGCACGTGTGTGTGTGTGTGTCGGCCCTTGCTACACACTCTGTCCTCACATTCTGTGCCCCCTTGTTCGAAGCGCCTGGTGACCTTTAGTTTGTGAGTGCGGGTTAGTTTTTCCAAAAATAATCCATAATAAATCCTGGCAGCTAAAGTAAATATCAGACTATCGGAGGGAAGCGTCCGTGGCCCCGAGGCGGGGAGGGCTCGGAGTCGGCCCGCTGCCAGTCCGGGCTCCGGGAGGGTCCAGAAGGCCGACGGCCCAAGGGGCCCGACTAGGGCCGCTGCCTGCCACGCTCATTCATTCTTTCATTCATTCGTTCAGTGGAATTTATTGGACACTTACTGTACGCAGAGCGCTGTACTAAGTGCTTGGGAAGGCATAACAGAACAATAAACAGACACTTTCTCTGCCCACAACGAGCTGAAAGTCTAGGGACAGGGAGACAGACAAGAATGGAAATAAATAAATAACAGATATGGGCATTCATTCTTTCATTCATTCGTTCAGTGGAATTTATTGGGCGCTTACTGTATGTAGAACGCTGTACTAAGCGCTTAGGAAGGCGTAACAGAACAATAAACAGACACTTTCCCTGCCCACAACGAGCTGAAAGTCTGGGGACGGGGAGACAGACAAGAATGGAAATAAATAAATAACAGATATGGGCATTCATTCTTTCATTCATTCGTTCAGTGAAATTTATTGGACGCTTACTGTATGCAGTGCGCTGTACTAAGTGCTTGGGAAGGCGTAACAGGACAATAAACAGACACTTTCCCTGCCCACAATGAGCTGAAAGTCTAGGGACGGGGAGACAGACAAGAATGGAAATAAATAAATAACAGATATGGGCATTCATTCTTTCATTCATTCGCTCAGTGGAATTTATTGGACGCTTACTGTATGCAGAGCGCTGTACTAAGCGCTTGGGAAGGCATAACAGAACAATAAACAGACACTTTCCCTGCCCACAACGAGCTGAAAGTCTGGGGACGGGGAGACAGACAAGAATGGAAATAAATAAATAACAGATATGGGCATTCATTCTTTCATTCATTCGTTCAGTGAAATTTATTGGACACTTACTGTATGCAGTGCGCTGTACTAAGTGCTTGGGAAGGCGTAACAGGACAATAAACAGACACTTTCCCTGCCCACAACGAGCTGAAAGTCTGGGGACAGGGAGACAGACAAGAATGGAAATAAATAAATAACAGATATGGGCATTCATTCTTTCATTCATTCGTTCAGTGAAATTTATTGGACGCTTACTGTATGCAGAGCGCTGTACTAAGCGCTTGGGAAGGCGTAACAGAACAATAAACAGACACTTTCCCTGCCCACAACGAGCTGAAAGTCTAGGGACGGGGAGACAGACAAGAATGGAAAAAATAAATAACAGATATGGGCATTCATTCTTTCATTCATTCGTTCAGTAGAATTTATTGGATGCTTACTGTATGCAGAGCGTTGTGCTAAGTGCTTGGGAAGGCGTAACAGAACAATAAACAGATACTTTCCCTGCCCACAATGAGCTGAAAGTCTAGGGATGGGGAGACAGACAAGAATGGAAATAAATAAATAACAGATATGGGCATTCATTCTTTCATTCATTTGTTCAGTGGAATTTATTGGACGCTTACTGTATGCAGAGCGCTGTACTAAGCGCTTGGGAAGGCGTAACAGAACAATAAACAGACACTTTCCTTGCCCACAACGAGCTGAAAGTCTAGGGACAGGGAGACAGACAAGAATGGAAATAAATAAATAACAGATATGGGCATTCATTCTTTCATTCATTTGTTCAGTGGAATTTATTGGATGCTTACTGTATGCAGAGCGCTGTACTAAGCACTTGGGAAGGCGTAACAGAACAATAAACAGACACTTTCCCTGCCCACAACGAGCTGAAAATCTGGGGACGGGGAGACAGACAAGAATGGAAATAAATAACAGATATGGGCATTCATTCTTTCATTCATTTGTTCAGTGGAATTTATTGGGCGCTTACTGTATGCAGAGCGCTGTACTAAGCGCTTGGGAAGGCGTAACAGAACAATAAACAGACACTTTCCCTGCCCACAACGAGCTGAAAGTCTAGGGACGGGGAGACAGACAAGAATGGAAATAAATAAATAACAGATATGGGCATTCATTCTTTCATTCATTCGTTCAGTGAAATTTATTGGACGCTTACTGTATGCAGAGCGCTGTACTAAGCGCTTGGGAAGGCGTAACAGGACAATAAACAGACACTTTCCTTGCCCACAACAAGCTGAAAGTCTAGGGACGGGGAGACAGACAAGAATGGAAATAAATAAATGACAGATATGAGCATTCATTCATTCTGTCATTCATTCAATCGTATTTATCGAGCACTTACTGTGTGCAGAGCACTGTACTAAGTGCTTGGGAAGCACAAGTTGGCAACATGTAGAGATGGTCCCTACCCAACAAGGGGCATAAGTGCTGTGTGGCGGGGAGACATCACACGGGTTGCTCCGTGACATCACCCCCGCTGTTGGGTAGGGACCGTCTCTATATGTTGCCAACTTGTACTTCCCAAGCGCTTAGTCCAGTGCTCTGCACACAGTAAGCGCTCAATAAATACGATTGAATGAGTGAATGAATGAATCACCCTCACGGTCTGGCTTTGGAGTCAGCTCGCGGCTCACCCCCAGGCCGCCCCCTGACCGACAGCTCCGGGGGTACCCCTATCCCCCTGGGCCCTCACCCCCCCAGCCCTGGGGTAGATCCAAGATAATCGGGTTGGATCCAGTCCCTGTCCCACACGGGGCTCCCAGTCTTCATCCCCATTGTACAGATGAGGGAACTGAGGCCCAGAGAAGTGAAGTGACTTGTCCAAGGCCCCACAGCAGACAAGTGGCAGAGCTGAGATTAGAACCCATGACCTTCTTACTTCCGAGCCCTGGCTCTTTCAATCAATCAATCAATCGTACTTATTGAGCGCTTACTATGTGCAGAGCACTGTACTAAGCACTTGGGAAGTACAAATTGGCAACATATAGAGACAGTCCCTACCCAACAGTGGGCTCACGGTCTAAAAGGGGGAGACAGGCCCACTAGGCCATGCTGCTTCTCTACACAGGAGGTCCCGGTCGGGGCCATGCGGTGTGGGCATCAAAGGGCATCCAAGGCCTTCTCGTGGCCGACCCCTCCCCGTTGGCATGTCAGCGGGCGATCGCCTGCGTCACGGCAAGGAGGAGGAAGCGGCTCCCGGCTCAATGACGCTGGTGGCTCTGCCCCTCCCGTCCCCCGCCCTCGGGCCCCGTGGATGGTTGGCACGCTCGGGCCTTGGCAAACAGTCGGCGGGCACGAGAGGCCCGGGGCGCCGGGATTGCGACAGCAGGTCTGCCCGCGTGCTGCCAGCCTGCCCTGCCTACCTGCCGGAAGTTTCTGGAGAAGGGACTGTCTCTATATGTTGCCAACTTGTACTTCCCAAGCGCTTAGTACAGTGCTTTGCACACAGTGAGCGCTCAATAAATCCGATTGAATGAATGAATGAATATGTTGCCGACTGACAGACAGTCTTTTAGACTGTGAGCCCACTGTTGAGTAGGGACTGTCTCTGTATGTTGCCAATTTGTACTTCCCAAGCGCTTAGTACAGTGCTCTGCACATAGTAAGCGCTCAATAAATATGATTGATGATGAAGTGAGAGCAGGAGACCCATTCCCGGCCGTCCTGGGCATCCCTGGGGAAAGCCTGCAGCTCCTGAGTCTATGCTCAGCATCGTTACGCTGATGCTGAGAGAGGACATCATTCAAGCGTATTTACTTCTCTGGGCCTCAGTTCCCTCATCTGTCAAATGGGGATTTAAAGTGTGAGCCCCACATGAGACAACCTGATAATAATAATAATGATGTGGCATTTGTTAAGCGCTTACTATGTGCAAAGCACTGCTCTAAGCACTGGGGAGGGACACAAAGTGATTAGGTTGTCCCACGTGGGTCTCACAGTCTTAATCCCCATTTTACAGATGAGGTAACTGAGGCTCAGAGAAGTTAAGTGACTTGCCCAAGGTCACACAGCAGACATGTGGCAGAGCTGGGATTCGAACCCATGACCTCTGACTCCAAAGCCCGGGCTCTTTCCACTGAGCCACGATCACCTTGTATCTACCCCACCCTCTAGCTTAGAACAGTGCTTGGCTCATAGTAAGCGCTTAACAGATACCATCATTATTACTATTATTATTAACCCAGTGCTTAGAACAGTGCTTGGCACAGAGTAAGTGATTAATAGATACCATCATTATTATTATTATATTACTGTACATATTTACTATTCTATTTATTTTATTTTGTTAATATGTTTTGTTTTGTTGTCTGTCTCCCCCTCCTAGACTGTGAGCCCATTGTTGAATAGGGACCGTCTCTGTATGTCGCCAACTTGTACTTCTCAAGCGCTTAGTACAGTGCTCTGCACACAGTAAGCACTCAATAAATACGATTGAATGAATGAATGAATATTGAGCACCTGCTGTGTGCGGAACACCGTTTTAAATGCTTGGGATAATATTGTGCTATTTACTGAGTGTGTGCTATGGGCCAAGCACTATGCTAAGGTAGCTAATGGATCATCAATGTTCCACATTAATTAATTCATTCATTCAATCGTATTTATTGAGCGTTTACTGGGTGCAGAGCACTGGACTAAGCGCTTGGGAAGTACAAGTTGGAAACATATAGAGACGGTCCCTACCTAATAGCGGGCTCACAGTCTCAGAGCAGCAGTGTGGCTCAGTGGAAAGATCACAGGCTTTGGAGTCAGAGGTCACGGGTTCAAATCCCGGCTCTGCCAATTGCCAGCTGGGTGACTTTGGGCAAATCATTTCACTTCTCTGAGCCTCAGTGACCTCATCCGTAAAATGGGGATGAAGACTGTGAGCCCCACGTGGGACCAACTTGATTACCTTGTTTCCCCCCCACCATTCATTCATTCATTCAATCGTATTTATTGAGCGCTTGCTGTGTGCAGAGCACTGTACTAAGCACTTGGGAAGTACAAGTTGGCAACACAGAGAGACGGTCCCACCCAACAGCGGGCTCACCAGCGCTTAGAACAGGGCTTGGCACATAGTAGGCGCTTAACAAGCACCAACAACATTATTATTATTATTATTATCCTGCACTGTGCCCCCTCTTTCCCACCCAGAGGGTCCCCAGGAATTTGTTCTTTGGGGCCAGAAAAGGATGTGTGTGTGTGTGCAGGGCTGGAACAGGTGGGGATTTGAGGACCCCCCCTCCCCACCAGGTATTATCATCTGTCACATGGGCCCAGTGGCCCGAGCGGTGGCCAGTGGCCAATATATGTTGCCAATTTGTACTTCCCAAGCGCTTACTACAGTGCTCTGCACATAGTAAGCGCTCAATAAATACGATTGATGATGATGATGGGCGGGGATGAGTTCTCCCTTGCAGGCCCACTCTGGGCCAGGTCCCCTCCGCCTCAGCAGCCCAGGCTGGCGGGGCTACCACCCGGGCGGTACTCGGAGCCCCGCTACCGTGGCTCCCCCGGAGCGGGGGGCACCGGACATGTCTGCTTTCCCGACATCCCCCGGAGTGGGTGGCAGGACTGACGGCCCCGGCCTGGGCCCAGTTCCGGCCCTGCCGGCCCCCACCGACCGGGCGGGAGGTGGAAAGTCAAACATAAAACAGTGGAAACTATGGTCAGCTGGCGAGGCTCTCACGGGCCGAAGGCCCCAGAGGGGTGCGAGGGGGCAGCCGGGCCCGGGGCCCTCCCCTACCCCCCACCCTAAGGCCTGTCCTGCTCTCCCTAAGCAGAAGAGAGAAGACCGTCCTATCGAAACAAGTTTATTTGAAGCCCAGAATTCCCAAGTTGATGGATGAGCTAACTGAGGCCCAGAGAAGTTGGGTAACTTGCCCCAAGTCACAGAGCTGACAAGTGGCGGAGCCGGGATTTGAACCCACGGCCTCTGACTCCGAAGCCCAGGCTCTTTCCACTGAGCCACGCTGCTTCTCTACAAGCCACGGCTTTTTTTTATCATTTATCTGGTTCGTGGGGCTGTTGCCGACTTGTGCTTCCCGAGCGCTTAGTACAGTGCTGTGCACACAGGAAACGCTCAACAAATATGATTGAATGAATGAATGTTTTGCTTTGTTGTCCGGCTCCCCCTTCTACACTGTGAGCCCGTTGTTGGGTAGGGACCGTCTCTAGATGTTGCCAGCTTGTACTTCCCAAGCGCTCAGTACAGTGCTGTGCACACAGTAAGCGCTCAATAAATACCATTGAATGAATGAATGAATGAATGAATGAAGACCGGGCCCCCCCCCCCAACCCTCCAGCCCGCTGATCACATGCCTCCCCCAACTCACAATCCCCCTTGACCCCACGGTACCCCAACTCCACAATCCCGTCCCCGCCCCGACAGCTCCACAACCCCACAATACCCTGGACCCCTGCTCCTTTCTACAAATTAAATAATCAAAATAAATGATTAACGGTACAACCGATTAAACATAATCAATATAATCAATAGGACAGAACAGTGACTGTCCTATTGATTATATTGATTATGTAAATATGTACATGTGCTTTTATATATGTGT
Organism: Tachyglossus aculeatus; assembly: GCF_015852505.1. Classification (NCBI taxonomy): domain Eukaryota; kingdom Metazoa; phylum Chordata; class Mammalia; order Monotremata; family Tachyglossidae; genus Tachyglossus; species Tachyglossus aculeatus. The sequence continues at coordinate 54,830,575 of NC_052079.1, forward strand.
GCGTGTGTGTGTGTGTGTGTGTGTGTGTGTAGACACTGAGCCCACTGTTGGGTAGGGACCGTCTCTAGATGTTGCCAACTTGTACTTCCCAAGCGCTTAGTCCAGTGCTCTGCCCACAGTAAGCGCTCAATAAATACGATTGAATGAATGAACGAAAGTGCTGAGAAAGTTAATAAAGAAATATGGAGAGGGCTCCTAGGTGATTTCTAGAACTGGGCGCCTACCCCAGAAGGAGAAGGAGAAGCAGCGTGGCTCAGTGGAAAGAGCACAGGCTTTGGAGCCAGAGGTCATGGGTTCGAATCCCGGCTCCACCACAAGTCTGCTGTGTGACCTTGGGCAAGTCACTTCACTTCTCTGAGCCTCAGTTACCTCATCTGTAAAAATGGGGATTAAGACTGTGAGCCCCACGTGGGACAACTTGATCACCCTGTATCCCCCCCCCCCCCAAGCACTTAGAACAGTGCTTTGCACATAGTAAGCGCTTAACAATGCCATCATTATTATTATCATTACCCCAAGTGAAGCACTGTACTGAGCGCTCCTGGATGCCGAGAACTGTGCCGAATGCCTACTGTGAGCAGGGCAGGGTTCTGGGTGTCTGCCGGGGGCAGGGCACTCTACCAGGCACCTGCTGGGGACAGAGCACTGTAATAAGCTTCTGACTTTTCCAGTGGAAAGTGGAAAATTGACCGAGCATTGCTGGAAGATAAGCTTCCACGGAATGTTTGGGTTTTATTTTTGGAGCAAAAACTTTCCACTGTCCAAGGTCTGTCTCTAACATAAAACTATATCTTCGCTGGCACAGTCTCTAACGACCTCAAAGGCCTCCCCTCGCCGGACCAGCGACCCCCCGCCGTGCGCGACTCCCTCGACACCAATCAATCAATCAATCAATCGTATTTATTGAGCGCTTACTATGTGCAGAGCACTGTACTAAGCGCTTGGGAAGTACAAATTGGCGATACATAGAGACAGTCCCTACCCAACAGTGGGCTCACGGTCTAAAACTGTGACACCACAGACACCAACGGAGAAGCAGCGTGGCTCAGTGGAAAGAGCCCCGGCTTTGGAGTCAGAGGTCGTGGGTTCAAATCCCGGCTCCGCCCCTTGTCAGCTGGGTGACTTTGGGCAAGTGACTTCACTTCTCTGGGCCTCGGTGACCTCATCTGGAAAATGGGGGTTAAGACTGTGAGCCCCAGGTGGGACAACCCCATCACCTTGTATTCCCCCGTCCCAGCGCTTAGAACAGTGTTTTGCACATGTGAGCCCACTGTTGGGTGGGGACTGTCTCTATATGTTGCCAACTTGTACTTCCCAAGTGCTTAGTACAGTGCTCTGCACACAGTAAGTGCACAATAAATACGATTGATTGATTGATTAATTAAAAAAAAAAAACGGAGAGTCCGGGCCTTCGACTTCAAGACTCGCTGTCTCCCTGTTTCCGCTCTCCTTTCCCACTGCGCTTCAGCTCACACTCTACCCTCCTATCCCACTCGCTTCCTGCCCTTTCTCCACTCTTTGGTCCCAGACCAAAGCTGGAAAATGGGCCGGGGGGAGGAGAGGGAGGAACTGTTGCCCCCCTTCACTCCCGCTCCCCACCCCAATCCGGACTCTGGCTCCTACTCTCTCTCAGACCCGAGCAGTGCCAGATGGAGGGGGTAGATGGGGGGATAATAATAATAATAATAATTTTGGTATTTATTAAGCGCTTACTCTGTGCAAAGCCCTGTTCTAAGCACTGGGGAGGTTACAAGTGATCGGGTTGTCCCACGTGGGGCTCACGGTCTTCATCCCCATTTTACAGATGAGGTCACTGAGGCTCAGAGAAGTGAAGTGACTTGCCCAAAGTCACACAGCTGACAATTGGCCGGAGCCGGGATTTGAACCCATGACCTCTGACTCCAAAGCCCGGGGAGTGGGAGTGGGATATTGAGAAGCAGTGTGGCTCAGTGGAAAGAGCCCGGGCTTGGGAGTCAGAGGTCATGGGTTCAAATCCCGGCTCCGCCACTTGTCAGCTGTGTGACTTTGGGCAAGTTACTTGACTTCTCTGGGCCTCAGTTCCCTCATCTGTAAAATGGGGATTAAGTCTATGAGCTCCACGTGGGACAACCTAATCACTTTGTATCCTCCCCAGCACTTAGAACAGGGCTTTGCACATAGTAAGCATTTAATAAATGCCATTATTATTATTATTTTTATTAGAGGACCCGAGTTCTAATCCCCCCTTTGCTATTTTTCTGTTGTGTGACCTTGGTTGGGTCACATAGCTTTTCTGGCCTTCAGTTGCTTCCATTGGTAAAATGGGGCTATAACCCTAACCCTAATCTCAACGTCAACTCTAACCCAACCCCAGAATCCAACCCTCTTCGACGGGAACAGGGAAGTGAGGAGCAGAGGCCTCATGGAGTCTGGAGGGATTGGGGATGAAAGGTCCGAAGGCTGCAGCTTCCAGCTCACTCACAGGGTGGTGGGACTCCCGGTACACATTGTGTGCACGTGTGTGCGTAATAATAATGATAATAATGGCATTTATTAAGTGCTTACCATGTGCAAAGCACGGTTCTAAGCACTGGGGAGGTTACAAGGTGATCAGGTTGTCCCACGGGGGGCTCACAGTCTTCATCCCCATCTTACAGGTGAGGTAACTGAGGCTCAGAGAAGTTAAGTGACTTGACCAAAGTCACACAGCTGACAAGTGGCGAAGCCGGGATTTGAACCAATGACCTCTGACTCCAAAGCCCGGGCTCTTTCCTTTTAGACTGTGAGCCCACTGTTGGGTAGGGACTGTCTCTATATGTAGCCAACTTGTGCTTCCCAAGCACTTAGTACATTGCTCTGCACACAGTAAGTGCTCAATAAATACTGATTGATTGATTGATTGATTTCCATTGAGCCATGCTGCTTCTCACAGTGCGTGTGCGTGTGCGCACGCAGGGGGGTGAAATATAATAATAATAATAATTTTGGTATTTGTTAAGCGCTTACTACAAGCAAAGCACTGTTCTAAGCGCTGGGGAGATGCAAGTTGATCAGGTTGTCCCATGTGGGGCTCACAATCTTCATCCCCATTTTCCAGATGAGGGAACTGAGGCCCAGAGAAGTGAAGTGACTTGCCCAAAGTCACACAGCTGACAAGCGGCGGAGCCGGGATTTGAACCCACGACCTCTGACTCCAAAGCCCGGGCTCTTTCGAGTGTGTTTGCTGTGAGCCCACTGATGAGTAGGGACCGTCTCTATGTGTTGCCAACCTGTACTTCCCAAGTGCTTAGTACAGTGCTCTGCACACAGTAAGCGCTCAATAAATACGATTGAATGAATGTTTACGCCTCCCTGCATTTGAGCACAGATGTGCAAGTTGAGTGTGCATGAAAGGGGGTGTTTGGGGGATGCATTCGCATGTTGCCAACTACCCAAGCGCTTAGTACAGTGCTCTGCACACAGTAAGCGCTCAATAAATATGACGATGATGATGATGATGATGTGCCTCCAGGAACTGGTGGGAGGGGTTGCCCCTGGGCATCAGGCTCCCCACGCCCCAAAGCGTTTCTATTTCCAGAATGAATGAAGACACTTGTAGTAATAATAGTGATAATAAAAATAGTAATAATAACTGTGGTATTTGTTAAGCTCTTACTATGTGCCAGACATTGTACTAAGCGCTGGGGTGGATACAAGCAAATCAAGATAGACACAGTCCCTGTCCCATTTGGGGCTCACGGTCTCAATCCCCATTTTACAGAGGAGGCAACTGAGGCCCAGAGAAGTGAAGTGACTTGCCCAAGGCCACGCAGCAGACAAGTGGCGGAGAAGGGATTCGAACCCACAGGCCCGGGCTCTAATAATAATAATGATGGCATTTGTTCAGCGCTTACTATGTGCAAGTACTATGAACTATCTGCGCTGTTCTAAGCGCTGGGGAGGATACAAGATGATCAGGTTGTCCCACGGGGGGCCTCACAGTCTTCATCCCCATTTTACAGATGAGGGAACTGAGGCCCAGAAATGTCAAGTGACTTGCCCAAGGTCACACAGCCGACAATTGGCGGAGCCGGGATTTGAACCTATGAGGGCCTCACGGTCTTCATCCCCATTTTACAGGTTAGGGGACCGAGGCACCGAGAAGATAAGTCAGAGAGAGAAGCGCTAACTGAGAGAGAAGCTGGAGAGAAGCAGCGTGGCTCAGTGGAAAGAGCCTGGGCTTTGGAGTCAGAGGTCATGGGTTTGAATCCCTACTCCGCCACGTCTGCTGTGTGACCCTGGGCAAGTCACTTAACTCCTCTGAGCCTCAGTTACCTCATCTGTAAAATGGGGATTGACCGTGAGCCCCACATGGGACAACCTGATCGCGTTATATCCCCCCAGCGCTTAGAACAGCGTTTTGCACATAGTAAGCGCTTAACAAATGCCATCATTCATTTTTTTATAAGTGACTTGCCCAAGGTCATCATCATCATCAATCGTATTTATTGAGCGCTTACTATGTTAAGCGCTTGGGAAGTACAAATTGGCAACATATAGAGACAGTCCCTAGCCAACAGTGGGCTCACAGTCTAAAAGGGGGAGACGGAGAACAAAACCAAACATACTAACAAAATAAAATAAATAGAATAGATATGTACAAGTAAAATAAATAAATAAATAAATAAATAGAGTAATAAATATGGACAAACATATATACATATATATATATATACACACATATATACATATATATATATATATGTATATATACATATACATGGTCAGGGAGCTGACAATTGGCAGAGCCGGGATTTGAATCCATGACCTCTGACTCCCGACCCCGGGCTCTTTCCACTGAGGCACGCTGCTTTTCTAGGCACGAGGCCACAGTGTTTCTCAGCCGTGGGGCCCAGCCCATCCCCACCCCCCACCCCCGGCCGGCTGGGCCCCGACACACCTGGTTGCCCGACCGGTCGGACGGGCCGGGCGCTGGCAGCGCCCCTGGCTCTGGGCCGCCCACCCCGGGGGGCTTGGGGCCGGCGAGCGGGCATCGGGGCCCTCCACCCTCCTGAGCTCTGCCAGTAGGAGCACTGAGCTCCGGGGGGGAGTGAGTAGGTGTGTAGTAGATAATAATAATAATGATGGCATTTATTAAGTGCTTACTCTGTGCAAAGCACTGTTCTAAGAGCTGGGGAGGTTACAAGGTGAGCAGGTTGTCCCGCGTGGGGCTCACAGTCTTCATCCCCGTTTGACAGATGAGGGAACTGAGGCACAGAGCAGTGAAGTGCCTTACCCAAAGTCACACAGCCGACAATTAGCAGAGCCAGAATTTGAACCCATGTTCCCAAGCCCTGGCTCGTTCCACTGAATCACGCTGCTTCTCTAAGCAGCCTCTCACAGGGCGGAATCAGAGGCTGGGCCATTTTGGAAGTCGACTCGGGGGACAGGGAGGGGCGTGAGGGTGAGCGGGGAGAAGGAGCACCCATTTGCCCACCTCCCTGAGGGCCCCCAGCGTGGGTGGGGGGGCCTTAGCTGAGACTTGAGGGGCAGCCCCCCAGGGAATGAGAGGCCGGTGGTCTTCTTAACTCCGACGAGCCCCACCATAGGCCCAAGAAGCGCAAGAACTACCAGTCGCTGCTGCTCTGTTCCATTCTCAGTTGGCATGGCCCCTGCTGGAAACTTTGCCTGCTAGCAGGATGGCTTTTCGGAAAGACACTTTTCCCTCAAGGAATCAATCGTGCCCCCTCAGGATTCCCTACCTATCTTCCCTCCCACTTAGACTGCGAGCCCCATGCGGGACAGGGACTGTGTCCGACCTAATTCACTTATATCTACACCAGCGCTTGGGACAGTGTTTGACACATAGTAAGCGCTTAACAAATACCTTCCAAAAAAAGAGCAGCAGACTCAAGGTGAAACTCCGGGCCAGCTCCCAACTCCCGCACCTCAGGGCTCTGCCTCTGACAGGGGCACCGGGACGCTTGGAGGAAGGCTGTGATGGTCACCTTTCTGGACATCAACCTTGACTCTCCCCTCGCCATCGCTGACTGTCCCTCAGTGACCCAGCCTGGACTATCCAACTCCCCTGACTCTCCCCTCTCCATCCCTCACTGTCCCTCAGTGACCCAGCCTGGACCATCCAACCCCCCTGACTCTCCCCTCCCCATCACTGACCGTCCCTCAGTGACCCATCCTGGACCATCCAACCCCCCTGATTCTCCCCTCTCCATCCCTGACTGCCCCTCAGTGACCCAGCCTGGACCATCCAACCCCCCTGACTCTCCCCTCTCCATCCCTGACTGTCCCTCAGTGACCCAGCCTGGACCATCCAACCCCCCTGACTCTCCCCTCCCCATCACTGACTGTCCCTCAGTGACCCATCCTGGACCATCCAACCCCCCTGATTCTCCCCTCTCCATCCCTGACTGCCCCTCAGTGACCCAGCCTGGACCATCCAACCCCCCTGACTCTCCCCTCTCCATCCCTGACTGTCCCTCAGTGACCCAGCCTGGACCATCCAACCCCCCTGATTCTCTCCTCTCCATCCCTGACTGCCCCTCAGTGACCCAGCCTGAACCATCCAACCCCCCTGACTCTCCCCTCCCCATCCCTGACTGTCCCTCAATGACCCAGCCTGAACCATCCAACCCCCCTGACTGTCCCCTCCCCATCCCTGACTGTCCCTCAGTGACCCAGCCTGGACCATCCAACGCCCCTGACTCTCCCCTCTCCATCCCTGACTGCCCCTCAGTGACCCATCCTGGACCATCCAACCCCCCTGACTCTCCCCTCTCCATCCCTTACTGTCCCTCAGTGACCCAGCCTGGACCATCCAACCCCCCTGACTCTCCCCTCTCCATCCCTGACTGTCCCTCAGTGACCCAGCCTGGACCATCCAAACCCCCTGACTCTCCCCTCTCCATCCCTGACTCCCTCAGTGACCCAGCGTAGACCACCCAACATCCCTTCCAACTCTTTCTCTTCCAACACCTCTCGTCTTCCTCCTTCTCCTCCCGCTGCTGCCGCCCTCCTTCCTTAGTGTGCTCTGGTGGCAGAAGTTCTGGAGAAGGTCACGGCTGCCCCAAACGCTCTGGTTTCCTTCCAGATCTCGGTAAATTCGGGACCCGGTCTCCTCTGGTGGCCTAAGAAGATGCAGGAGGGCCGGCGTCAGGACCCAGGCATCCGGCCCGGTTGAGCGCAGCTCCATGGGATGGTCTCTCCGGGCCAGATGGACGCCTCGGCGTCGAGAGCCTCTTTGGGAGGAAGTGGAAAGCAGCGACATCTGGCCAGGTTTCTGCCGTCGCCTCCGTGAGATGAGGATAGATGTGCGCTTCTACGGGGAATAATAATAATAATGGCATTTATTAAGTGCTTACTATGTGCAAAGCACTGGACAGGTTACAAGATGATCAGGATGTCCCAAGGGGGGGCTCACAGTCTTCATCCCCATTTGACAGACGAGGTAACTGAGGCCCAGAGATGTTAAGTGACTTGCCCAAAGTCACACAGCTAATCGGAGGAGCCGGGATTTGAACCCGTGACCTCTGACTCCAAAGCCCGTGCTCTTTCCCACTGAGCCACGCTGCTTCTCTAATGGCAGCATTCATTCACTCCTACTGGATGGCGTCTCCTCCAGCTCCCTCCCTCCCTCCCGCCTTTGCTGCTCTGTCAGACTACAAACAGTTTTGTCACTCCAGGACCCAATCATTCCCCTGAAAAACTGACCCACTGCCTATTCCTTGCTGGGTACTGGACACCTCCTGTGTGCAGAGAACTGTGCTCTGTTATCACAGAGAATGCCTGTGTGTAGAGAAGCAGTGTAGCTCAGTGGAAAGAGCCCGGGCTTTAATAATAATAATAATGGCATTTATTAAGCACTTACTATGTGCAAAGCACTGTTCTAAGTGCTGGGGAGGTTATAAGGTGATCAGGTTGTCCCAAGTGGGGCTCACAGTCTTAATCCCCATTTTACAGATGAGGTAACTGAGGCCCAGAGAAGTTAAGTGACTTGCCCAAAGTCACCCAGCTGACAAGTGGCAGAGCCGGGATTTGAACCCATGACCTCTGACTCCAAAGCCCGGGCTCTTTCCACTGAGCCACGCTGCTTCTCCAAAGCTGCTTCGCTGCTTTGGAGTCAGAGGTCATGGGTTCAAGTCCCAGCTCCACCAATTGCCAGCCATGTGACTTTGGGCAAGTCACTTCACTTTTCTGTGCCTCAGTGACCTCATCTGTAAAATGAGAATTAAGACTGTGAGCCCCCCGTGGGACAACCTGATCACCTTGTAACCTCCCCAGCACTTAGAACAGTGCTTTGCACATAGTAAGCGCTTAATAAATGCCATTATTATTATTATTATTAACTGAACAGAGCACCTCCTGTGGGCAGAGCACTGTCCTGGGCCCCTCCTTTATGCCGAGCCTTTTCCTGGGTGACTTCTGTGTACCAAAAGCTGTACTGAGCCCCTTCTGTGTGCAGAGCACTGTACTGGGCCTCACCTGTAGGCCTCCCTTCTAGACTGTGAGCCCACTGTTGGGTAGGGACCGTCTCTATATGTTGCCGACTTGTACTTCCCAAGCGCTTAGTACAGTTCTCTGCACACAGTAAGCGCTCAATAAATACGATTGAGCCCTACTCAAGGCCCTACTGAGAGCTCACCTACTCCAGGAGGCCTTCCCAGACTGAGCCCCTTCCCTCTTCTCCCCCTCGTCCCCCTCTCCATCCCCCCCATCTTACCTCCTTCGCTTCCCCACAGCACCTGTATACATGTATATGTTTGTACATATTTGTTACTCTATTTATTTATTTTACTTGTACATATCTATTCTATTTATTTTATTTTGTTAGTATGTTTGGTTTTGTTCTCTGTCTCCCCCTTTTAGACTGTGAGCCCACTGTTGGGTAGGGACTGTCTCTATATGTTGCCAACTTGGACTTCCCAAGCGCTTAGTACAGTGCTCTGCACACAGTAAGCGCTCAATAAATACAATTGATTGATTGATGGATTGATTGATTGATTGTAGGCCTCCCTTCTAGACTGTGAGCCCACTGTTGGGTAGGGACCGTCTCTATATGTTGCCGACTTGTATTTCCCAAGCGCTTAGTCCAGAGCTCTGCACACAGTAAGCGCTCAATAAATACGATTGAATGAATGAATGAATGAACCTGTGTGCAGAGCTGTGTCCTGGGTTCCGAGCGCTGTTCTGGACGTCTCTTGGGTGCAGAGCACTGTCTTGGATCAATCCTGTGCGGAGCACTGTTCTGGACATCCTCTGTACAGCAATTCCAAGGGTCCCAGAGGAGAGGCCACCGAGGAGCTCCGGACCCTGGAAGCCGGCACCATCCAACCGGACTTCCCACGCCCATCCCGACCACCTCCCCAGGCAGGATCAACTACTCTTAGTCCATGAGGGAGACCCTCCCCAGCGAGGGGGGCGGTCCAGCCTCCTAAACGCAACCCCCTTTCTCCCCCAAATCTCCACCCCATCCCACCGCCATCCCATTCCCCCATCCCAATCCCCACTGAGGAGCAGAGTGGTTTAGCGGAAGGAACCCCGGCTTGGGAGTCAGGCCTTGGGTTCTAATCCCGGCTCCGCCACTTGTCTGCTGTGTGACCTCGGGCAAGGCACTTAACTTCTCTGTGCCTCAGTTACCTAATAATAATAATGATGATAGCATTTATTAAGCGCTTACTATGTGCAAAGCACTGTTCTAAGCGCTGGGGAGGTTACAAGGTGATCAGGTTGTCCCATGGGGGGCTCACATTCTTAATCCCCATTTTACAGATGAGGTCACTGAGGCCCAGAGAAGTGAAGTGACTTGCCCAAAGTCACACAGCTGACAGTTGGCGGAGCCGGGATTCGAACCCAAAGCCCAGGCTCTTGCCACTGAGCCACGCTGCTTCTCTAGCCACGCTGCTACCTCATCTGTAAAATGAGGATTAAGACTCTGAGCCCCACGTGGGACAACCTGGTTACCTGGTATCTACCCCAGCGCTTAGAACGACAGAGAAGCAGTGTGGCTCAGTGGAACGAGCCCGGGCTTGGGGGACAGAGGTCGTGGGTTCTAGTTCCGGCTCTGCCACTTGTCTGCTTTGTGACTTTGGGCAAGTCACTTCACTTCTCTGTACCTCAGTTACCTCATCTGTAAAATGAGGATTAAGACTCTGAGCCCCACGTGGGACACCCTGATGACCTTGTATCTACCCCAGCGCTTAGAACAGTGCTTGGCACAAAGTGAGCCCTTAACAAATACCATCATCATCATCATCATCATCGTCATTCGTATTTATTGAGCGCTTACTGTGTGCAGAGCACTGTACTAAGCGCTTGGGAAGTACAAATTGGCAACATCATCACTCCAATCCTTTTCACAACCCACCCTCCATCTTATCCCTCTTCCCACCTCAACCCCCTCCCAAACCTACCCCCTCCCCATCCCATCCCCTTCCTATATACCCCCAACCCGGTAATCCGCATGGTAAGCAGCATGGCTCAGTGGCAAGAGCCCGGGCTTTGGAGTCAGAGGTCATGAGTTCAAATCCCGGCCCCACCACTTGTCAGCTGGGTGACTTTGGGCCAGTCACTTCACTTCTCTGTGCCTCAGTGACCTCATCTGTAAAATGGGAATTAAGACTGTGAGCCCCACGAGGGACAACCTGATCACCTTGTAACCTCCCCAGTGCTTAGAACAGTGCTTTGCACATAGTAAGCGCTTAATAAATGCTATTATATAACCCCCCTCAGTCTCCCGGCCTCCCTCCTCTCCAGCCGCCATCAGCTCCGGACCTTTTCTTGCGCCCTGAACCTAATCAATCAATATTCATAAATTAGAGCTCTCGAGGGAGGATTATGGAAAACAGGCATGAATTTAGATCAAATAATGCTAAAAGCCTTTCCGTCATAATGAGCGGCTGCTACTTCAACCGCTCAGGAGAAAAATGCTCCAGTGAGACCCTCCCCATCCCCCCAACCTCCTCCCCGCACCCCACTCTCTCACAGGAAGCCCGGGGGGGTCTCCCTCCATCCCGGAGACGTGTGCGGAGGCCTTGATCATCAGACTGATGATTTGTATTTTTAATTAAGGAGAAAAATGGGAGTCGATCGGACCTTGGGTGTAACGGAGCTAATCTAATTTCTTTCTTTTTTTTTTTTTATTATTTTTCTCTCGGTCGTTGTCACCCGGCCGTAATTAGGACTCTGGGTGTGGGAACTGCGAAAAATAAAAATGTCAAGCGCCTTTTCCTCGCCGATCGATATTAGGTGAACGCGTGGGTCGGGGGCTGGGATTGCGCATTCTGCCTGTGTGGGGGTGCGTGACTCTCTCTGGGACGGGAGGCAGCCTGTGAGTAAAAAAAAGACCCTATTTTAGCCTTCCATAAATAAGTCAAAAAACGGAAATCTTAAGAGGGAAAGCCGGAAAGGCTCCGAACTTCTCCAATCTCCTCCCGCCTGGCTCTCTGCCTCTCCACGTCTGCGCGTCTCTCTAGTAGTCCACAGTAATCACTGTGGTACTCAATAATAATAATAATGACAGTGCTTGTCAAGCAGTTACTATGTGCCAGACACTGTACTAAGCGTTGGGGTGGATACAAGCAAACCGGTTTGGACGCAGTCCCTGTCCCTCATGGGGCTCACGTTCTCCATCCCCATTTGATAGATGAGGTCACCGAGGCCCAGAAAAGTGAAGTGGCTTGGACAAGGCCACACGGCAGACAAGTGGCAGAGCCGGGATTTGAACTCATAACCTTCTGAATCCCAGGCCTGTGCTCTATCCATTCTTCTCGGGCTTCTCGGGCCACGTTAAGCACCCACTGTGGGTCAGATCCCCCCCATCCCTCGGCAGGGGAGGACTGAGCTGGGAGTGGCCGGAGGTTTTTAGGATTCCGGCTTCCCACTGAGTCCCAGAGATGTTTGAGCACTTCCTTCTCCAGGTGGGGTGCTGAAAGCTGAAGAACGGGCCGGGGATGATGTGGGGTACCAAAGCGGGAGGGAGCAATGGGGTGGAAGCCAAGCAGTATGGTGTAGTGGCTAGAGCGTGGGCCCGAGAGTCAGAAGGTCATGGATTCTAATCCCGGTTCCGCCACATCATCATCATCATCAATCGTGTTTATTGAGCGCTTACTGTGTGCAGAGCACTGTACTAAGCCACATGTCTGCTGTGTGACCCTGGGCAAGTCACTTCAATTCCCTGGGTCTCAGTTACCTCATCTGTAAAATGGGGATTGAGATTGTGAGCCCCACGGGGGACGGGGACTATGTCCAACCTGATTTGCTTGTATCCACCCCAGAGCTTAGTACAGTGTCCGGCACGTAGTAAGCACTTAACAAATACCATCAGTATTAATAAATACGATTGATTGAATGAATGAGTGAAAGGGGGCGGAAGACATATGGGATGGGGTCCTTCCCCGGGGAAGGATGCTGAGAGTCGGAGAACCCTGACAGAGAGGCTGGGGCGGGGTGCCAGAAGGGGGAGGGGAGGAGGACAAGTTGGGGTGGGGGAAACTTAGCTCTGACATTTCCTGTTTTTCTGCACCAGAGAGACCCCCGCCCCGCCCGGGCTATTTTCTGTTTGCTCTCCGGAGGGCATCCGGGAACTGACCCTTTTCAGGGTGGACAATAGGAAATCAGGGTCGCGTGTCTGGTCCTCAGTCAAATTCCAGGAAAGGCTATCAGCTCCGCGAGCCAGCCCAGACACCCCCAGGCCAGAAAAAAGGCCCTGAGATCGGACTGGGTCATCGGCCCATCCCGGGGCCCGCAGATTCGCCCGGTCCGGCCCACCCTCGGACACGCCTAACTGCAGCGCGGGCCGGCCTGCGGTCAGCTGGCTGTGGTCAGCGGATGTGGTCGGTTGGTGGGGTCGGTGGTGATGGTATTTGTTAGTGGTGATGGTATTCGCTAAGCACTTACTAAGTGCCAAGCGCTGTTCTAAGCGTGGACCGCTGTGGGCCACCACCACCATTTGAGACTGCTGCCAAACCAAGCCGGTGTGGGGTAGGCCCTGCTGGGTCACTGGGGGACGGTCGGGGATGGAGAGGGGAGAGTCAGGGGGGTCAGATGGTCCAGATTGGGTCACTGAAGAGAGTCATGAATGGAGAGGTGAGTCAGGGGGAGTGGGTGACCCACCTCTGACCATTAGGCCGGGCGTCTAGGAGATCCCTGGATGGACAAGGGTGGGCTCATGCTTCCATGGTCCTCCCTGAAACCAGCGTGATCAGGGCTCAGTTTGCCTGGAGATGACAGGGCCAAGAGAGAGAAACGAAACTCATAGTTGACAAAAGTAATTCAAGTACTCCTATAGCAAAGAGGGATGGGGGGAAGGAGAGGCAGAGACAGAGAATGGGAGAGATGGACAAAGTGAAAAACAGTGGGGCATACGGAGTGTGACAGAGGCAGAGAGACAGAGACAGAGGGACAGAGATAGAGAAAGAGACAGAAGCAGAGAGACAGATGGGCAGAGGTAGAGACAGAGGCAGAGACAAAGGTAGAAAGAAAGAGATACGGAGGCAGAGACAGAGATAGAGAAAAAGAGACAGAGGCAGACAGAGATAGAGAAAAAGAGATCGAGACAGAGAGAGAGAGAAAAGGACACAGAACTTGTGTCTAAACTCCAGTGTTTAGAACACAGTAAGTGCCCAACAAGTACCATAATTATTGTTTTTATTCTTTCTCCCAGTTCCTGGCAGAAAGCAGAGGCAGAGTTTCGGGAGAGATGTTCTCCACCTCTTCTGCTCTCTCTGTCTTTATCTTATGCTTGCTCTCTCTGTCTTACACTTCCCCTAGATCAGTCACTCTCTCCCTGTCTGCCTCTTCATTTCTCTGCCTGCCTCTAGGGATCTCTGACTCTCTAGGGCTCTGTCTCTGTAAACCTCTGATGCTCGGAGTCTCTGTCTCTACCTGTCTCTGTGGGTCTCTGCTCCTTTTTTTCCTGACTCTTTCTGCTTCTCCGTGGGTCTCTGACTATGCCTCTGCCTTACGTCTCTGCCTATCTCTGTCAATCTCTGATCTGATCCTCCGCGTCTCAGCGTATCTCTGACTCTCTGGCCTCTGTGGGTCTCCGACGCGCCGTGTCTCGGTCCGTGCTTCCGTCTCTCTCCGTGGGCCTCTGTCTTTTTGCACGCTGGGTCTCTCACCTTACGGTGAGGAGGGATCATTGAGCTCCTCAGCTCTCTGGTGTTCGGCGGGAAGAACAGTCTGGTCCTCAGCCAGAGTTTGGGTTGCTATAGCAACCCTGGGCGGGGGGGGGGGGGGGGCAGGGGATGCCAAGCGGATGCTTCAGGCGGGGTCTCTGGCCCAGATCCCGCATCCTTGCGTGCCCTGCCCTGTCCCGGGGACATCAGTGTGTGATTTCGTGTCTGTCAATCCATGTGCGTCTGTGTATCCTGGCCCACCCACCACCCCAAACCATGTGTGTGTCCTGGTTTGGGGTTTTTTTTTTCAGGGTCCTTGCTAAGCGCTTACCATCTGCCAGGTACTGGCGTAGTTACCAGCTAATCAGGTCGGACACGGTCCCTGTCCCACATGGGTCTCACGGTTTTAATCCCCATTTTACAGATGAGGGAACTGAGGACCAGAGAAGGGAAGCGACTTGCCCAAGGTCACACAGCAGACAAGTGTCAGAGGTGGGATTAGAACCCAGATCCTCTGACTCCCAAGCCCAGGCTCTTTCCCCTAGGTTGTGCCTGTCCGTTCTAAATCCGGCTCCACTGCTAGTCTGCTGTGTGACCCTGGGTAAGTCACTTCACTTCTCTGGGCCTCAGTTTCCTCATCTGTTAAATAGGGATTGAGACTGGGAGCCCCACATGGGATGGGGACTGTGTCCAACCTGATTTGTTGTACCTACTCCAGCACTCAGTACAGTGCCTGGCACATAGTAAGCACTTAATCAATCAACTGTATTTATTGAGCGCTTACTGTGTGCAGAGCACTGTACTAAGTGCTTGGGAAGTATAAGTTGGCAACATATAGAGACAGTCCCTACCCAACAGTGGGCTCACAGTCTAACAGGCTTAACAAATGCCATTATTATTGTTATTATTATTATTATTATTATTATTATTATTATTATCATTATCAGAGTGGCAGCTTGTGAGTGCATGTGTCTGCATGCACAGGGGTATGCGTGCATATTTGCATGCATGTGTCTGTGGGTGTATACGTGCCCATGCACGTGTGGGCCGTATGTCAATGTAAGTGCGTTTGTGTTTGCAATGTATGCACCTGCACATGTGTGTGAGCATCTGTGTTTGTGTGTCCGCAAGTGTGCGTGGGTGTGCCCACATCCATTTCCCGGTCCCCGGAGAGGACCGCGGCCATCTTTCACAGGACGATGAATGAACAGCTTCCTCTGCCTTTCTTGCTTTTTTTTTTTAATTGCTTTAAGTTTCTTAAAAGGCTCATTTTTTATCCATCCCCCTCTCCAGACTGCCAGGCCACTGCAATTTATAAAAAGCCACCCAGCGCATTAAGGCCCAGATGGCCTCAGCGGCCAGCAGACCGGACACCTCCCTGGGGGGGGCCCGGGGGGGGACGGGGCTGGAGGTGGTAGGGAGACTATGGTGGGGGGGCGGTTGATTCATTCATTCATCATATCTATTAAGCGCTTACTGTGTGCAGAGCACTGTACTAAGCGCTTGGGAAGTACAAGTTGGCAACAAAGAGAGCCGGTCCCTTCCCAACAACGGGCTCACAGTCTAGAAGGGGGAGACAGACAATAAAACCAAACATGTGGACAGGTGTCAAGTCGTCAGAACACATAGAATAAAAGCTAGATGCACATCATTAACAAAATAAATAGAGTAGCAAATATGTACAAGTAAAATAAATTCATTCATTCATTCAGTCGTGTTTATTGAGCGCTTACTGTGTGCAGTGCACTGTACTAAGTGCTTGGGAAGTGCAGGTTGGCAACATATAGAGACGGTCCCGACCCAACAACGGGCTCACAGTCTAGAAGGGGGAGACGGAGAACAAAACATATTAACAAAATAAAATAAATAGACTATGTACAAGTAAAATAAATAGAGTAATAAAGACGTACAAACATATATATATATATATATATATATATATATATAAACAGGTGCTGTGGGGAAGGGAAGGAGGTAGGGCATGGGGGATGGGGAGGGGGAAGAGGGGGAGAGGAAGGAGGGGGCTGAGTGTGGGAAGGCCTCCTGGAGGAGGTGAGCTCTCAGTAGGGCTTTGAAGGGAGGGAGAGAGCTAGCTTGGTGGATGGGCAGAGGGAGGGCATTCCGGGCCAGGGGGAGGACGTGGGCCGGGGGTCGACGGCGGGACAGGCCAGAATGAGGCACGGCGAGGAAATTAATGGCAGAGGAGCGGAGGGTGCAGGCTGGGCTGGAGAAGGAGAGAAGTGAGGTGAGGGAGGAGGGGGCGAGGGGATGGACAGCCTTGAAGCCCAGAGTGAGGAGTTTTTGCTTGACGATGGGGAGGGGGGCTGAGGGGCTGCCACCCCCATTGCCTCCTGCCAACTCAGAGCCGACGGGCTTGACTTGGGGACCGGGGGATCACTCAGGCCGGAGTCGAGAAATCCCAACGCCTCATCCCCAACCTGAAAGATTCTGACAGGGAAGGTTTGGGGGTCCAGCATTTTGCGGTGAAAGCCGAAGAGGCAGAAGGGAGGCAGCGTGGCCTAGTTGAAAGAGCCCGGGCCTGGGGGCCTGGGAGGACCTGGGTGCTAATCCTGCCTCTGCCACCTGTCTGCTGTGTGGCTGCAGAAAAATCACTGAATCCCTCTGGGTGGCAGGTTCCCAGTCTGTAAAATAGGGATGAAATATCTGCTCTCTCTCCCTCTTAGACCGTGAGCCCCATGGGGGGTTAGGAACTGTCCAACCTGATTGTTTTGTATCAATCCCAGGGCATAGCACACGTGCTTAGCACATAGTAAGCACTTTTTTAATGGTATTTAAATAAAAATAATTATTATGGTCCTTGTTAAGCGCATACCATGTGCCAAGCACCGTTCTAAGCACTGGGGTAGATACAAGCTAATCCATTTCGACACAGTCCCTGTCCCACATGGGGCTCCTAGTCTTAATCCCTGTTTTACAGATGAAGTAACTGAGGCCCAGAGACTTATAATAATAGTAATGGTGGCATTTATTAAGAGCTTACTATGGGCAAAGCACTGTTCTAAGCACTGGGGAGGTTACAAGGTGATCAGGTCGTCCCACGGGGGCTCACAGTCTTCATCCCCATTTTACAGATGAGGGAACTGAGTCCCAGAGAAGTGAAGTGACTTGCCCAAAGTCACCCAGCTGACAATTGGCAGAGCCGGGATTTGAACCCACGACCTCCGACTCCGGCTCTTCCCACTGAGCCACGCTGCTTCTCTTGCCCAAGGTCACACAGCGGACGAGTGGCAGGGCCGGGATTATGAACCCATATCCTTCTTACTCCACGTCCGGCCTCAGGCCACTGGCCCAAGCACTTAGTCAATAGCCTCACCCCGTCCCAACCAAGAAAAACAGGTGGAAGGTTTCTGATTCAAGGTCAACCTCCCCAGCAGTCACTCGAAAACAGCAGTCACTCGGTCGATGGATCGACGGTGTTAGTCGAGGCCCCTGGTCAAACTTCAAAGGAAGCTTTGGTCCACTGGTTGGCCTCTGGTCCTTTCATGCTACCTGGGGACTGAGATAAGGTCATCTGTCTTACAGGTAAGACTCCTCTTAATCAATCATCAATCAGTGGTATTTACTGAGCACTTACTTCGTGCAGAGTGCTGTACTAAGCACTTGGGAGAGCATAATACCGCAGAATTAGCAGACACGTTCCCTGCCCATAAAGAGCTCTATCCATAGTTTATTTATATGAATGCCTACCAACTCTGGTATATCAGACTCTCCCAAGCGCTTAGTAAAGTACTCTGCACGTATTAAGTGCTCAATAAATATGAACGATCGATTGCTCTAGAAGGATAACGGTAGACTTCATGACTCTCCACCCACCACTGACCAATTCCGGTCAAGCTAGAATGGAGCCCTTCTGAATCCAGACACCTAAACGATGGAGAATCTCCAGCCTCGGAGAGATTTAAAAATAGGTCCCGGCTCCGTCGCTTGTCCGCTGGGTGACCTCGGGCAAGCCACTTCACTTCTCTGTGCCTCAGTTACCTCATCTGTAAAAATGGGGGTGAAGATGGTGAGCCCCATGTGGAACAACCTGATTACCGCGTATCTCCCCCAGCGCTTAGAACTGTGCTGGGCACATAGTAAGTGCTTAACAAATAACACCATTATTAGTAGCATTGCAGTATTTCTTAAGTGTTTACTATATTGCCAAGCACTGGAATAGATTCCAGATCAGCCCACACAGGGCTTGCCGTCCAAGCTTTTGGGGGAATGGGTCATTCTCCATTTTACAGATGAGGAAACTGGGGCAAGTGGCAGAACTGGGATGAGAACCCAGGTGTCCTTCCTCCAAGGCCTGGGCTCCTTCCACGGGCTCCCGCCTCTTCTCGACCAGCCTGAGTTGGCACTGAATTTAGCACGGAGGCTGGGGGATGGCCCCATTGACCCTGCCTGGCTCCGCCCAGCCGGAGGATCCCGGGACCCTCAGGATGGAAGCCAGCAAGCTGACCTCTCCTCTGCTGCCATGCTGGATGCCCCCCAATGTCGGCTGCAGGGGGGCCACCCTTCTGGGGCCTCCCAGCTTGAGGTGTCTGGGCCTGACTGGGTTTGGCAGGGGGTGTTTCCCTCACGTCCCGCTGACGTCGGCCACCGGCCGGGAAGTGGCCGGGCAGGGGTTAAACGTTAACGGCACGAGAGCCGGGCGGCCCGGACTCTGCCCCCGTGGGCACCCGGGGAAGGTGGGGCTCGGAGCCAGAGGAGCGGGCAGCGGCCTGGACTCTGCGGGCACCTGGGGGGGGAATAGAGAAGCAGCACGGCTCAGTGGAAAGAGCACGGTCATGGGTTCGAATCCCAGCTCTGCCACTTGTCAGCTGTGTGGCCTTGGGCAAGTCACAACTTCTCTGGGCCTCAGTTCCCTCAGCTGTAAAATGGGGACTAAGACTGTGAGCCCCATGTGGGACAGCCTTGATCACTTTGTATCCCCCCAGCGCTTAGAACAGTGCTCGGCACACAGTAAGCACTTAAATACCACAATTATTATAAGCGCTTAGTACAGTGCTCTGCACAGAGTAAGCGCTCAATAAATACGATTGATGATGAATAATGGTCACCCAAGGACCAGCGAGCGACCGGACCGCTGGCGGAGACAGGCTGGACCGAGGCTGCTGCCGGCCCCGGGCCACACAATGGTCACACAGACACGTTCACAGAAACCATCACGCACAGAAACACACACAACCCACACAGAGACCCACATGCACAACTCCCCCCCACACATAGACACATAAACGCACACGCTCAATTGGCAAAGTTTGCATCCCTCAATTGGCATTTTAGGGCTCTCCCGAGCTCCTTGACTGGCACTGGTCCCTGGAGGCTGCCCATGACTTGCAAATAATAACAATAATAATAATAATAATAATAATACTGGCATTGGTTAAGCTCTTACTACGTTTCAGGAACTGTATCTAGCGATGATTATCTCCTGCAATGCTATCATAGCTCTAATTATTATGATTAAGCATTTATTTGTTTATATTTTCAAAGTGCTCCCTGGTCACTCTGTGGTGCAGGGGGTGGGCAAACGAGGGTGAGCAGCGTGGCTCAGTGGAAAAGAGCCCGGGCTTTGGAGTCACAGGTCATGGGTTCAAATCCTGGCTCCGCCAACTGTCAGCTGTGTGACCGTGGGCAAGTCACTTAACTGCTCTGTGCCTCAGTTACCTCATCTGTAAAGTGGGGATTAAGACTGTGAGCCCCCCCGTGGGACAACCTGATCACCTTGTAACCTCCCCAGTGCTTAGAAAAGTGCTTTGCACATAGTAAGTGCTTAATAAATGCCATAATTATTATTATTAATAATAATAATAATAATAAACCATCCCCCGACCCTCCCTCCCCTCCTCCCACAGCCCCATTGTGTTCCTCTGTGGGGTCCTAATGAAGGCAAAGTGGGGCCAGGCTGACCCCAGGATGGGTCAGAGGACCCTCAGATTGGGGTGGCCAGAAAAGAAGGGGTGTGTGACATCCTTCAGCCTGGGTCCTGTACTCTACATTTCATTGGAAACTCCTCTAGGGTTAGGGTTGTCCTTTTAATAATAATTATTATTATCATTATTACCATTATTATTACGGTATTTGTCAGCGTTAGGGTGGATACAAGCAAATTGGGTTGGATAAAGTCCCTGTCCCACGTGGGGCTCCCCCTCGCAATCCCCATTTTGCAGATGAGGTCACTGAGGCTCCGCATACAGTAGGCTCTCAGTGTAATGCTCTCTCCCCTGTAGGCTCCCACTAAGGTGCTGTTTGCCCAAAAGGTGTCCAGTACACTGCTCTGCACACAGTGGACACCCAGTATAGTTCTGTGCACCCAATAGGCACCCAATACAGTGGTCTCACAGTATAGGCGTTTGGTACAGCGCTCTGTACACAGTGGCTGCCCAGTACAGTATTCTGCAAAGAGTAATAATAATAATGCTGATGGTATTTGTTAAGCGCTTACTATGTGAAAAGCCCTGTTCTAAGCGCTGGGGGGATACAAGGTGATCAGGTTGTCCCACGGGGGGGCTCACAGTCTTAATCCCCATTTTACAGGTGAGGGAACTGAGGCCCAGAGAAGTGAAGTGACTTGCCCAAAATCACACAGCTGACAATTGGTGGATCACAGTATAGGCGTTTGGTACAGCGCTCTGTACACAGTGGCTGCCCAGTACAGTATTCTGCAAAGAGTAATAATAATAATGATGATGGTATTTGTTAAGCGCTTACTATGTGAAAAGCCCTGTTCTAAGCGCTGGGGGGATACAAGGTGATCAGGTTGTCCCACGTGGGGCTCACAGTCTTAATCCCCATTTTACAGGCGAGGGAACTGAGGCCCAGAGAAGTGAAGTGACTTGTCCAAAGTCACACAGCTGACAATTGGCGGAGCCGGGATTTGAACCCATGACCTCTGACTCCAAAGCCCGGGCTCTTTCCACTGAGCCACACTGCTTCTCTCTGCACACAGAAGACACCCAGTACAGCGCTCCGTATGGTATAGATGCCCCGAACACAGCTCTGTACTTAGGGGGAGCGGTGCGGCCAAGTGGCAGGGTGCCGGTCTAGAAGCCGGAGGAGCCGGGTTCGAGTCCGACCTATGCCGCTAGTCTGCCGTGCGATGAGGGCATGTCACAGCTTCTCTGAACCTCGGTTTCCCCATCTGTAAAAATGGGGTTAATCATACCCGCCTCGTCTCCCTAGCTCACAGGGTTGACGTGCAGGTTGAGAGGAACTAAGTGTGAGAGCGCTTTGGGAATAAAGGCCCTAGAGCAAACCTGAGGGACAGAAACTGGATCTAATTCTCTACTGTGTATTCTCTGTCAGTGCTTAGTACAGGGCTCTGAACCCAATAAGCGCTTAATAAATGTAAACAATTACTACTACTACACCCTCATTCTGCCCTGGAAATTCTGATTTTGCAACTTTAAACACGGCTTCACCATCTGAAAGCTGGTCGTGGGCAAGGGAATGCATAATAATAATAATAATAATAATAATAATAATAATAATAATAATAATGGCATTTATTAAGCACTATGTGCAAAGCACTGTTCTAAGCGCTGGGGGAGATACAAGGTGATCAGGTTGTCCCATGGGGGGCTCACAGTCTTAATCCCCATTTTACAGATGAGGTAACTGGGGCCCAGAGAAGTGAAGTGACTGGCCCAAAGTCACCCAGCTGACAAGTGGCGGAGCTGAGATTTGAACCCATGACCTCTGACTCCAAAGCCCGTGCTCTTTCCACTGAGCCATGCTGCTTCTCTTAACTGCTGTTCTCTTCTCTTGCCGCTTCTACCAGATCTGTTCCCTTAGCTCTCTCCCTCCCTTCAAGGCCCTACTGAGAGCTCACCTCCTCCAGGAGGCCTTCCCAGACTGAGCCCCCTCCTAACTCTCCCCCTCCTCCCCCTCTCCATCCCCCCATCTTACCTCCTTCCCTTCCCCACAGCACCTGTATATACGTATATATGTTTGTACATATTTATTACTCTATTTATTTGTTTATTTTACTTGTACATATCTATTCTAATTATTTTATTTTGTTAGTATGTTTGGTTTTCTTCTCTGTCTCCCCCTTTTAGACTGTGAGCCCACTGTTGGGTAGGGACTGTCTCTATATGTTGCCAACTTGGACTTCCCAAGTGCTTAGTACAGTGCTCTGCACACAGTAAGCGCTCAATAAATACGATGCATTGATTGATTGATATTGATTGATCTGTTGAATTATCCTCCCCCAAGCGCTTAGTACAGTCAGCGCTGGATAAACATCACTGACGATGAAAGCTTTGCGCACAGTAAGTGCCGCTCAATAAATACGATCAAGTGCCTGGGAGTCGGAAGGTCATGGGTTCTAATCCCGGCTCCGCCACTTGTCTGCTGGGTGACCCCGGGCAAGTCACTTCACTTCTCTGGGCCTCAGTTCCCTCCTCTGTAAAAATGGGGATGAAGACGGTGAGCCCCATGTGGGACAGGGGCCGTGTCCAACCCGATTATCCTGATTCTTTCCCAGTGCTTACAACAGTGCCCGGCACATAGTAAGTGCTTAACAAATAACATAATTATTACTATTATTATTACTTGAATGAACGAATGAAAGGTGATCCTAAAATCCCATCACCTCCACGAGGCCTTCCAGGACGATGCCCTCCCTCGCCGTCCCAAACCGGACTGTCCTTCCCAATGACCGCTGGTTTTCCCACCGAGGACGGCGGGTGTGTTCTTTTTAGCATTTTGCTATTCCACCCGCGGCTCCAGAGTCCCGCCGCCCGTATCCTTGTCATCATCAATCGTATTTATTGAGCGCTTACTGTGTGCAGAGCACTGTACTAAGCGCTTGGGAAGTCCAAGTTGGCAACACATAGAGACCGTCCCTACCCAACAGTGGGGTCCTCCTCTGCTTCCCCTCCCTGTATTTTAAAGTCCATCTCCCCCTTGCAGACTGGAAGTCCCCGGCGGGCAGGGATCGAGTCTTCCAACTCGTCCAACGCCCGGCTCTCTCCGGTGCTCGGTGCGGCGGTCGGCCCTCACGGCGAGCGCTCGATAAATCCCCCGGCTGGATTGAAAATCCTGAGAGGCCTGGGACGTTTGTGAAGACGAGCCCTTTGGGGAGTCACGGCAGTGGGGACGCCAGTGGGGGTTGGATGGGGCTCGAACACGTGGCCTAGGAGAGAGGCGGGAAGGATTCATTCATTCAATCAAATTTATTGAGCACTTACTGTGTGCAGAGCACTGTATTAAGCGCTTGGGAAGTCCAAGTTGGCAACATCTAGAGACGGTCCCTACCCAACAGTGGGCTCACCATCATCATCAATCGTATTTATTGAGCGCTTACTATGTGCAGAGCACTGTACTAAGCGCTTGGGAAGTACAAATTGGCAACATACAGAGACGGTCCCTACCCAACAGTGGGCTCACAGTCTAAAAGGGGGAGACAGGGAACAAAACCAAACATACTAACAAAATAAAATAAATAGAATAGATATGTACAAGTAAAATAAATAAATAGAGTAATAAATATGTACAAAATTCCTGGCCCCGGCTAAGCTAAAGAAAGGTACCGGACCAAGCGAAGCAGTGGGACGGGCTTCCCGCAGGGAGACGCGGGGCTGAAGGGTCTAAATCTCAACCTTTTCCAGAATGAAATACCTCCTCTATGAGCCGCTTCCCCTGTATTCTCCCTCCCTTCTGCCGCTCTGCCTCAAGCCTGGGTGCACAGTTTACAGGTGTGTGTAATCAATCAATCAATCATATTTATTGAGCGCTTTAAGGCTCACGGTCTAGAAGGGGGAGACAGGGAACAAAACCAAACGTATTAACAAGATAAAATAGAGTAATGAATACATCCAAGGATGGTGGGCCTTGGGCGGGTCTCAACTGGTCCCCGTCCCTCCCCACCTTGGCGCCTTGGGACGGACTCTGGCCTGCGCCTCTTGGCAGCCTTCTCAGCTTTTACAACCGCTTCTCGAAAACGGAACGGCCGGTGGAGGGGTGGGGAGGGCGGGGGCGGACGGGTGGGGAGGGGGCGGCCACAGAAAAGTTGGGGGGCAACGGGGAAGGAGGTGGCAGTCGTGGGGGAGGACGGCTGGGGCGTCCTTGGGGGAAAATAAACGGGCATCCGGTTTGGGCCGGCGGACCCCAGGGATGGCGAGAAACTGGGGGGCTTCCGAAGGGAAATGGAAAGCCATCCGAGTCCCTGAGAGGCCCGGAGCCAAGGGGTCCGGCCTGTCTGAGCAGGCCCCCCCTTGAAGGTCAGGGGGTTGGAAGAGGTCCCACCCCAAGACGCTGACCATGCGAGAGATTCTGCAACCCCAATCCAAGGCTGGATAATAATAATAATAATGATAATGGCATTTATTAAGCGCTTACTATGTGCAAAGCACTGTTCTAAGCGCTGGGGAGGTTACAAGGTGATCAGGTTGTCCCACGGAGGGCTCACAGTCTTCATCCCCATTTTGCAGGTGGGGTAACTGAGGCCCAGAGAAGTGAAATGACTCGCCCAAAGTCACACAGCCGACAAGTGGCGGAGCCGGGATTTGAACCCATGACCTCTGACTCCAAAGCCCGGGCTCTTTCCACTGAGCCACGCTGCTTCTCTTCACGCTGGATCCCAAGAGGCCTTCCCAGACTGAGCCCCCTTTTTCCTCTCCTCCTCCCAATCCCCCCCCACCCTACCTCCTTCCCCTCCCCGCAGCACCTCTATATATGTTTGTACGGATTTATTACTCTATTTATTTTACTTGCACATATTTACTATTCCATTTATTTTGTTGATGTGCATCTAGTTTAAATTCTAATTTGTTCTGACGACTTGACACCTGTCCACGTTTTGTTTTGTCGTCTGTCCGCCCCTTCTAGACTGTGAGCCCGTTGTTGGGTAGGGACCGTCTCCAGATGTACTAAGCGCTTGGGAAGCACAAGTCATCTCTATACGTTCCCATGCGCTTTAGTCCAGTGCTCTGCACACAGTAAACGCTCAATAAATACGATTGAATGAGTGAATGAATGGATGCGGGCATGGAGGGTGGTAACCGACCCACGGGGTGGGCAGGCTTCTGGAAGTCTGCGTTCTCTCCCCAGGTCTGTGAGAGCACGCTTGTGTGCGCGTGTGTGTGTGTGTGTGTGTGTGTGTGTGTGTGTGTGTGTGTACACACACGGTATCTGCCCCTTTTCCTCCACCGCATTTTCAGAACACACCCCTTTCTCTCCACCCCAATGGCTGCCTTTGGGATCCAGGCACTTGTCCTAACCTAGGGACTGTCTCTATATGTTGCCAACTTGGACTTCCCAAGCGCTCAGAGAAGCAGCGTGGCTCAGTGGAAAGAGCCCGGGCTTTGGAGCCAGAGGTCATGGGTTCGAATCCCGGCTCCACCACATGTCTGTTGTGTGACCTTGGGCAAGTCGCTTAACTTCTCTGAGCCTCAGTTACCTCACCTGTAAAATGGGGATTAAGACTGTGAGCCCCATGTGGGACAACTTAATCACCTTGTATCCCCCCTCCAGCGCTTAGAACAGTGCTTTGCACATAGTAAGTGCTAAACAAATACTATTATTTGTTTATTAGTACTATTATTATATTACTATATATAGTATATATAGTATATAGTATAGTATAGTATATACTATACTAGTATATACTATAGTATAGTATAGTATATACTATACTATAGTATATACTATACTAGTATATACTATAGTATAGTATAGTATATACTATAGTAGAGTATAGTATATATATATACTATATATATTACTATACTATACTATAGTATAGTATAGTATATATATATATATACTATATATATTACTATATATTATATATTACTATTATTATACAGTACTATTATTAGTAGTAATTCAGTGCTCTGCACACAGTAAGCGCTCAATAAATATGATTGAATGAATGAATGATCACTGTGACTTCTGCATCAGCCTCCTCACGGGCCTCCCTGCCTCCAGCCTCTCCAGTCCCCCCTTCCCTCTGTTGCCCGCCTCATTTTCCCCAAACATCTTTCGGCACAAATCTCCCCGCTCCTCAAAATCCTTCCCTCCTTCAATAGACCGGCACCCTCCCCACCTTCAAAACATTAAAGTCACACCTCCTCCAAGAGGCCTTCCCCGACCCCACTCCGCTTCCCGGATGTCCCTGCCTCTCACTGTTCCTCCGTCCCATCCGAACTTCGCTCCTGCTCTGGAAATGAAAAGGCGGAGGGGCAGGGGGTGATCCCCAGGGGATTCGGGGACTCCTGGCCTCCCGGTCCCCGGAATCCGTAGGCTCCAGGCTGAGCCTGGCCTGGGAAGAGGTCCCAAGCTGGATGACACCCCATCCGAGCATTCACGGTGAGGGAAAAGGGAAGGCCGGAGGGGTCGGGACAGGGCCAGCTGACCAGGATAGCCGGACGTCCGATCCCGCTTCTAGACTGTGAGCCCACTGTTGGGTAGGGACCGTCTCTATATGTTGCCAACTTGGACTTCCCAAGCGCTTAGTACAGTGCCCTGCACACAATAAATACGATCAAATGAATGAATGACGCCCTCCGGGATCAGGAGACAGGGCCCCTTCCCGCTCTAGACTCTATGCTCCCCTCTCTAGACTAAATTCACTGTGGGAAGAAATGCATCTAATAATACTAATAGTAGTCATTGTCATCATCAATCGTATTTATTGAGCGCTTACTGTGTGCAGAGCACTGTACTAAGCGCTTGGGAAGTACAAGTTGGCAACATATAGAGACAGTCCCTACCCAACAGTGGGCTCACAGTCTAAAATAATAATAATAATAATAATAATGGCATTTGTTAAGCGCTTACTATGTGCCAAGCATGGTTCTAAGCGCTGGGGGCGATACAAGGTCATCAGATTGTCAATCAATCAATCAATCGTATTTATTGAGCGCTTACTGTGTGCAGAGCACTGTACTAAGCGCTTGGGAAGTACAAGTTGGCAACACATAAAGACGATCCCTACCCAACAGTGGGCTCACAGTCTAAAATAATAATAATAATAATAATGGCATTTGTTAAGCGCTTACTACGTGCCAAGCACTGTTCTAAGCACTGGGGGGGATACAAGGTCATCAGGTTGCCAATCAATCAATCAATCGTTTTATTGAGCGCTTACTGTGTGCAGAGCACTGTACTAAGAGCTTGGGAAGTACAAGTTGGCAACACATAGAGACGATCCCTACCCAACAGTGGGCTCACAGCCTAGAAGGGGGAGAAGGGCTCACAGTCTTAATCCCCATTTTCCAGATGAGGGAACTGAGGCTCAGAGAAGCAAAGTGACTTGCCCAAGGTCACCTCGCAGACACGTGGCGGAGCCGGGATTAGAACCCATGACCTCCGACTCCCAAGCCCGTTCTCTTTCCACTGAGCCACGCTGCTTCTCTTATTTGTTATTGCTGTACTGTCCTCTCCCCAGCCCTGTGTGCTTAAGCGTTCAACAAATAGGACTGACTGACTTGTGAGTTGTACTTGTAACTTGTACGTCCCAAGTGCTTAGCCCAGTGCTCTGCACACAGTAAGCGCTCAATAAATACGATTGATTGATTGATCGATTGTGATCACCCCAACGTTCACGCTGCCGGAGTTTCAGCTACTCCGGGCGGGAGTCGGGTTTGGAGTGAGGAAGAATTTCCTGATGGTCCAGGTCTGTAAACACGAGGCTGAGTCATCGAGGGAGAAAGAGGAATTTCCTTTTCTGCGGGAATCTGAGGGCAGGAGAGATTCAGGCCGGGCTGGACTGGAGAGGAACCCCTCCTTTGAATTATTCCCGTGCTCAGTGCCGTACGTTCAATCAATCCATCGTATTTATTCATCATCAATCGTATTTATTGAGCGCTTACTATGTGCAGAGCACTGTACTAAGCGTTTAATAATAATAATGGCATTCGTTAAGCGCTTACTCTACGCAAAGCACTGTTCTAAGCACTGGGGATGTTACAAGGTGATCAGGTTGTCCCATGGGGGGCTCCCAGTCTTCATCCCCATTTTACAGATGAGGGAACTGAGGCCCAGAGAAGTGAAGTGACGTACCCAAAGTCACACATCTGACAACTGGCAGAGCTGGGATTTGAACCCATGACCTCTGACTGCCAAGCCCGAGCTCTTTCCATTTATTGAGCGCTTACTGTGTGCAGAGCACTGTACTAAGCGCTTGGGAAGTACAAGTTGGCACCTTCTAGAGATGGTCCCTACCCAACAGTGGGCTCACAGTCCAGAATTCAATTATTATACATTCAATTATTTATTTCCCTCACTGTATTTGTAAATACTTTGATGCCCGCTTCTCCCGTTAGAGTGTAAGCGCCTCCCGGGAAGGGAACACATCCCTTCTGCTTTACATTTTCCCAAGCCTTTCGTCCCGTCACTTGCCCAAAAAGTCCTAGATGAACTTCACCATTCATTCATTCAATCAATCAATCGTATTTATTGAGCGCTTACTGCGTGAGAGCACTGTACTAAGCGCTTGGGAAGTACAAGTTGGCAACATAGAGGGACGGCCCCTACCCAACAGTGGGCTCACAGTCTAGAATTCAACTATTATACATTCAATTATTTATTTCCCTCACTCTATTTGTAAATACTTTTATGCCCACTTCTCCTGTTAGAGTGTAAGCTCCTCCCGGGGAGGGAACACATCCCTTCTGCTTTACACTTTCCCAAGCGTTTCGTCCCGTCACTTGCCCAAAAAGTCCTAGATGAACTTCACCATTCATTCATTCAATCAATCAATCGTATTTATTGAGCGCTTACTGTATGAGAGCACTGTACTAAGCACTTGGGAAGTTCAAGTTGGCAACATAGAGAGACGGTCCCTACCCAACAGTGGGCTCACAGTCTAGAATTCAATTATTATACAATTATTTATTTCCCTCACTCTATTTGTAAATACTTTTATGCCCGCTTCGCCCGTTAGAGTGTAAGCTCCTCCCGGGGAGGGAACAGATCCCTTCTGCTTTACACTTTCCCAAGCCTTTCGTCCCGTCACTTGCCCAAAAAGTCCTAGATGAACTTCACCATTCATTCATTCAATCAATCGTATTTATTAAGCGCTTACTGTGTGAGAGCACTGTACTAAGCGCTTGGGAAGTTCAAGTTGGCAACATAGAGAGACGGCCCCTACCCAACAGTGGGCTCACAGTCTAGAATTCAATTATTATACATTCAATTATTTATTTCCCTCACTCTATTTGTAAATACTTTTATGCCCGCTTCTCCCGTTAGAGTGTAAGCTCCTCCTGGGGAGGGAACACATCCCTTCTGCTTTACACTTTCCCAAGCTTTTCGTCCCATCACTTGCCCAAAAAGTCCTAGATGAACTTCACCACTCATTCATTCAATCAATCAATCGTATTTATTAAGCGCTTACTGTGTGAGAGCACTGTACTAAGCGCTTGGGAAGTTCAAGTTGGCAACATAGAGAGACGGCCCCTACCCAACAGTGGGCTCACAGTCTAGAATTCAATTATTATACATTCAATTATTTATTTCCCTCACTCTATTTGTAAATACTTTTATGCCCGCTTCTCCCGTTAGAGTGTAAGCTCCTCCTGGGGAGGGAACACATCCCTTCTGCTTTACACTTTCCCAAGCTTTTCGTCCCATCACTTGCCCAAAAAGTCCTAGATGAACTTCACCATTCATTCATTCAATCAATCAATCGTATTTATTAAGCGCTTACTGTGTGCAGAGCACTGTACTAAGCGCTTGGGAAGTACAAGTTGGCAACATAGAGAGACGGTCCCTACCCAACAGTGGGCTCACAGTCCAGAATTCAATTATTATACATTCAATTATTTATTTCCCTCACTCTATTTGTAAATACTTTTATGCCCGCTTCGCCCGTTAGAGTGTAAGCTCCTCCCGGGGAGGGAACACATCCCTTCTGCTTTACACTTTCCCAAGCCTTTCGTCCCGTCACTTGCCCAAAAAGTCCTAGATGAACTTCACCATTCATTCATTCAGTCAATCAATCAATCGTATTTATTGAGCGCTTACTGTGTGCAGAGCACTGTAGTAAGCGCTTGGGAAACAGCATGGCTCAGTGGAAAGAACCCGGGCTTTGGAGTTAGAGGTCATGGGTTATTACTGTTGCCAACTTGTACTTCCCAAGCGCTTAGTACAGTGCTCTGCATACAGTAAGCGCTCAATAAATACGATTGAATGAATGAATTACTCTATTTATTTATTTATTTTACTTGCACATATTTATTCTACATTTTATTTTGTTAATGTTTTGCTTTGTTGTCTGTCTCCCCCTTCTAGACTGTGAGCCCACTGTTGGGTAGGGACCGTCTCTAGACGTTGCCAACTTGGACTTCCCAAGCGCTTAGTACAGTGCTCTGCATACAGTAAGCGCTCAATAAATACGATTGAATGAATGAATGAATTACTCTATTTATTTATTTATTTTACTTGCACATATTTATTCTACTGATTTTATTTTGTTAATGTTTTGCTTTGTTGTCTGTCTCCCCCTTCTAGACTGTGAGCCCACTGTTGGGTAGGGACTGTCTCTAGATGTTGCCAACTTGGACTTCCCAAGCGCTTAGTACAGCGCTCTGCATACAGTAAGCGCTCAATAAATACGATTGAATGAATGAATTACTCTATTTATTTTACTTGTACATATCTATTCTATTTATTTTATTTTGTTAATATGTTTGGTTTTGTTCTCTGTCTCCCCCTTCTAGACTGTGAGCCCACTGTTTGGTAGGGACTGTCTCTATATGTTGCCAACTTGGACTTCCCAAGCGCTTAGTACAGTGCTCTGCACACAGTAAGCGCTCAATAAATACGATTGAATGAATGAATGAATGGGCTCAAATCTCGGCTCCGCCAACTGTCAGCTGTGTGACTTTGGGCAAGTCACTTCACTTCTCTGTGCCTCAGTTACCTCACCTGTAAAATGGGGATTAAGACTGTGAGCCCCCCGTGGGACAGCCTGATCACCTTGTTACCTCCCCAGCGCTTGGAACAGTGCTTTGCACATAGTACGCGCTTAATAAATGCCATTATCAATCAATCGTATTTATTGAGCACTTACTGTGAGCAGAGCACTGTACTAAGCGCTTATTATTATTATTATTATTACAAGTTGGCAACATAAAGAGATGGTCCCTACCCAACAACAGGCTCACAGTCTAGAAGGGGGAGACAGACAACAAAACAAAACATGGAGACAGGTGTCAAGTCATCAGAACAAATAGAATTAAAGTTAAATGCACCAGGAGTGGAGACTTAATAATAACGATATTTGTTAAGTGCTATGCACCAAGCACTGTTTTAAGTGCTAGGGTTTAACCAAAGCCATCAGGTTGTCCCACTTGGGGCTCCCAGTCTTCATCCCCATTTTACAGATGAGGTAACTGAGGCCCAGAGAAGTGACTTGCCCAAAGTCCCACAGCTGACAAGTGGCGGGGCTGGGATTAGAACCCAGGACCATGCTCTATCCTCTATGCCATCCTTATTATGACTATTAGTGGAAAGAGCACATGTTGGGGAGTCAGAGGCCATGGATTCTTATTCCGGCTCCACCGCTTGTCTGCGGTGTGACCTTGGGCAAGCCACTTCACTTCTCTGGGCCTCAGTGACCTCATCTGTAAAATGGGGATGAAGACTGTGAGCCCCACGCGGGACAACCTGATCCTTTTGTAACCTCCCCCGCGCTTAAAACAGTGCTTTGTATATAGTAAGCGCTTAATAAATGCCATTATTATTACTATTATTATTATTATTCTCTGGCCCTGTTACCTTATGGGTGAAATGGGGATTGTTACTGTGATCCCCTTACTGATTACCTTGGATGACAACCTGATCATCTTGTAACCTCCCCTGCGTTTAAAACAGTGCTTTGCACATAATAAGCGCTTAATAAATGCCATTATTATTATTATTATTCTCTGGGCCTGTTACCTCATGGGTGAAATGGGGATTGTTACTGTGAGCCTCACAAGGGACAACCTGATTACCTTGTAACCTCCCCAGCACCTAGAACAGTGCTCTGCATATAGTAAGCGCTTAATAAGTGCCATTATTATTATTATTATTATTATTATTCTCTGGGCCTGTTACCTCATGGGTGAAATGGGGATTCTTACTGCGCATCCCACGAGGGACAACCTGATTACCTTGTAACCTCCCCATTCATTCATTCATTCATTCGTATTTATTGAGCGCTTACTGTGTGCAGAGCACTGTACTATGCGCTTGGGAAGTCCAAGTTGGCAACATATAGAGACGGTCCCTACCCAACATTCATTCATTCATTCAATCGTATTTACTGAGCGCTTACTGTGTGCAGAGCACTGTACTATGCGCTTGGGAAGTCCAAGTTGGCAACATATAGAGACGGTCCCTACCCAACATTCATTCATTCATTCAATTGTATTTATTGAGCGCTTACTGTGTGCAAAGCACTGTACTAAGCGCTTGGGAAGTCCAAGTTGGCAATGTATAGAGACGGTCCCTACCCAACATTCATTCATTCATTCAATCGTATTTATTGAGCGCTTACTGTGTGCAGAGCACTGTACTCTTGGAAGCTCTTGGGAAGTCCAAGTTGGCAACGTATAGAGACGGTCCCTACCCAACATTCATTCATTCATTCAATCGTATTTATTGAGCGCTTACTGTGTGCAGAGCACTGTACTCTTGGAAGCTCTTGGGAAGTCCAAGTTGGCAACATATAGAGACAGTCCCTACCCAACAGTGGGCTCACAGTCTAGAAGGGGAAGACAGAGAACAAAACATAGTAACAAAATAAAATAAATAGAATAAATGCCCAGCCCTTAGAACAGTGCTTTGCACATAGTAAGCGCTTAATAAGTGCCATCATCATTATTATTATTATTCTCTGGGCCTGTTACCTCATGGGTGAAAGGGGGATTGTTACTGTGAGCCCCACGAGGGACAACCTGATTACCTTGTAACCTCCCCAGCACTTAGAAGAGTGCTCTGCACAGAGTAAGCGCTTAATAAGTGCCATCATCATCATCATTATTATTATTATTCTCTGGGCCTGTTACCTCATGGGTGAAAGGGGGATTGTCACCTGTATATATGTTTGTACATATTTATTACTCTATTTATTTATTTATTTATTTTGCTTGTACATACCTATTCTATTTATTTTATTTTGTTAGCATGTTTGGTTTTGTTCTCTGTCTCCCCGTTTTAGACTGTGAGCCCACTGTTGGGTAGGGACTGTCTCTAGATGTTGCTAACTTGCACTTCCCAAGCGCTTAGTCCAGTGCTCCGCACACAGGAAGCGCTCAATAAATACGATTGATTCATTGATTGATTGATTACTATGAGCCCCTTACTGATTACCTTGGATCTCCCCAGGCGCTTAGGACAGTGCTTGGCACAGAGCAATGGCTTAACAGATGCCATCCTTATTATTGGTGTCTTTTCCCAAGCGCTCAGTACAGTGCTGGGCACACGGGAGGCGCTCAAACAAGAGGAGAGAGAGAAAGAAAGAAAGAAAGAAGGAAAGAAAGAAAGAAGGAAAGAAAGAAAGAAAGAAAGAAAGAAAGAAAGAAAGAAAGAAAGAAAGAAAGAAAGAAAGAAAGAAAGAAAGAAAGAAAGAAAGAATGAATGAATGAATGAATGAATGAATGAAGCTCCGTGGGGCACCATTAAGGAGGGGGCAGGAGTCCCTTACGTCATGCGTACGTCGTGCGTACGTCCTCCTTACGCCGTGCGTACGTCGTGCGTACGTCGCGCGCACGTGGCCCAGGCGGTGGCCGGCATTCCTTGCAGCCGCGGCGCCCTCTAGAGGCGGCGCGGAGCACGGCACGGCCCCTCCCCGCCCCCGCCGCCAGTCCTTCCCGGGGAACAGACACGCCAAGGAGGGAGCGCACATTCAATCAATCAATCAATCAATCATCAATCAATCAATCAATCGTATTTACTGAGCGCTTACTGTGTGCAGAACACTGTACGAAGCGCTTGGGAAGTCCAAGTTGGCAACATCTAGAGACGGTCCCTACCCAACAGTGGGCTCACAGTCTAGAAGGGGGAGACGGAGAACAAAACCAAACATATTAACAAAATAAAATAAATAGAATAGATATGTACTGGTAAAATAAATCAATAAATAGAGTAATAAATCCGTACAAACATCTATACATATATACAGGTGCTGTGGGGAAGGGAAGGAGGTAAGATGGGGGGGATGGAGGGGGGCTCAGTCTGGGAAGGCCTCCTTCAATTCATTCATTCATTCAATCAATCGTATTTATTGAGCGCTTACTGTGTGCAGAGCACTGGACTAAGCGCTTGGGAAGTCCAAGTTGGCAACATCTAGAGACGGTCCCTACCCAACAGCGGGCTCCCAGTCTAGAAGGGGGAGACAGACAATAAAACCAAACATGGGGACAGGTGTCATCATCAGAATAAATAATAATGATAATAATGGCATTTATTAAGCGCTTACTATGTACAAGGCACTGTTCTAAGCGCTGGGGGTATACAAGGTGATCAGGTTGTCCCACGTGGGGCTTACAGTCTTCATCCCCATTTTACAGATGAGGTAACTGAGGCCCAGAGAAGTTAAGTGACTTGCCCAAAGTCACACAGCTGACAAGTGACAGAGCCAGGATACGAACCCATGACCTCTGACTCCTTAGTCTGTGCTCTTTCCACTGAGCCACGCTGCTTCTCTATAATAATAGTGGCATTTGTTAAGCGCTTACTATCGTATTTCTTTATTCAATCGTATTGATTGAGCGCTTACCGTGGGCAGAGGACTGGGCTGAGCGCCCGGAAAGGACAATTCGAGGCAGTCCTTGCTCCTGTCAGACGCTGCAGGGCCCGTGCAGCCTGCCAAGTCGAGGGCGGCGGGGGGGACCCTCCCAATTCGGCCCTCGCCATCAATAAATCCACCTGGAACATGTGCATTTTGAACGTAAACTCAAAAAAGTTTATTTTACTGGTACATATGTACTATTCTATTTTGTTAATATGTTTTGTTTTGTTGTCTGTCTCCCCCTTCTAGACTGTGAGCCCGCTGTTGGGTAGGGACCGTCTCTAGATGTTGCCAATTTGTACTTCCCAAGGGCTTAGTACAGTGCTCTGCACACAGTAAGCGCTCAATAAATATGACTGAATGAATGAATGAATGAATGTTGGGTAGGGACCGTCTCTACATGTTGCCAACTTGGACATCCCAAGCGCTTAGTCCAGTGCTCTGCACACAGTAAGCGCTCAATAAATATGATTGAATGAGTGAATGAATGGGGAGGTTCATTCATTCATATATGTATATATGCTTGTTTGTATTTATTACTCTATTTATTTTACTTGTACATATCTATTATTTTATTTTGTTAATATGTTGTGTTTTGTGGTCTGTCTCCCCCTTCTAGACTGTGAGCCTGCTGTTGGGTAGGGACCGTCTCTATATGTTGCCAACTTGGACTTCCCAAGCGCTTAGTACAATGCTCTGCACACAGTAAGCGCTCAATAAATACGATTGAATGAATGAATGAATGTTGGGTAGGGACCATCTCTATGTGTTGCCAACTTGGACTACCCAAGCGCTTAGTACAGTGCTCTGCACACAGGAAGCGCTCAATAAATACGATTGAATGAATGAATGAATGTTGGGTAGGGACCATCTCTATGTGTTGCCAACTTGGACTTCCCAAGCGCTTAGTACAGTGCTCTGCACACAGTAAGCACTCAATAAATATGATTGAATGAATGAATGGGGAGGTTACAAGGTAATCAGGTTGTCCCTTGTAGGCAGTAACAATCCCCATTTCACCCATGAGGTAACAGGCCCAGAGAATAATAATAATAATGGCATTTATTAAGTGCTTACTATATGCAGAGCACTGTTCTAGGTGCTGGGGAGGTTACAAGGTAATCAGGTTGTCCCTCGTGAGGCTCACAGTAACAATCCCCATTTCACCCGTGAGGTAACAGGCCCAGAGAATAATAATAATAATAATAATAACAATAATAATGACATTTATTAGATGTTTATTATGTGCAAAGCACTGTTATAAGTGCAGGGGAGGATGCAAGATGATCAGGTTGTCATCCAAGGTAATCAGTAAGGGGCTCACCCATGAGGTAACAGGGCCAGAGAATAATAACAATAATAATAATTATTATTATTATTATTATGGCATTTATTAAGCGCTTACTATGTGCAAAGTACTGTTCTAATCGCCGGGGAGGTTACAAGATGATCAGGTTGTCCCACAGGGGGCTCGCACACTTAATCCCCATTTTACAGATGAGGTAACTGAGGCCCAGAGAAGTTAAGTGACTCATCCAAAGTCACACAGCTGGCAAGTGGCACAGCCGGGATTTGAACCCATGACCTCTGACTCCAAAGCCCGGGCTCTTTCCACTGAGCCACACTGCTCCTAATATGAATGAATGAATGAATGAGGGAAAGGGGCAGGGGAGAAGGCTCCCCAAATCAATCAATCAATCAATCGTATTTATTGAGCGCTGTGTGCAAAGCACTGTACTAAGCGCTTGGAAAGTACAAGTTGGCAACATATAGAGACGGTCCCTACCCAACAGGCCATTTTCGAGGCCCTCCCCGCCCACCCCCAACTTCCCCAACCCGGTCCTTTCGCGGTCGGGCCCCAATTCGTGATAATAATAATGGTATTTATTAAGCGCTTACTCTGTGCAAGGCACTGTTCTAAGCGCTGGGGAGGTTACAAGGTGATCAGGTTGTCCCACGGGAGGCTCACAGTCTTAATCCTCATTTTTCAGATGAGGTCACTGAGGCCCAGAGAAGTGAAGTGACTTGCCCAAAGTCACACAGCTGACAAGTGGCGGAGCCGGGATTTGATTTCGTCCTCTCGCCATCGAGCCCACCCAGCCCGGGCGCTGGAAAGCGGCCCTGCCCCAATTTACTCGGAGCCATTAGGGGAAGCAAAGTGGCTCGGCGGAAAGAGCCCGGGCTTGGGAGTCAGAGGTCATGGGTTCTAATCCCGCCTCCACCACTTATCAGCTGGGTGACTTTGGGCCAGTCACTTCACTTCTCTGGGCCTCAGTTCCCTCGTCTGGAAAATGGGGATGAAGACTGTGAGCCCCACGTGGGACAACCTGATCAATTTGTATCCCCCCAGCGCTTAGAACAGTGCTTGGCACATAGTAAGAGCTTAACAAATACCATCATGGGAGGGGGGGTCAGAGGTCATGGGTTCTAATTCCGGCTCCGCCACTTACCAGCTAGGTGACGTTGGGCAAGTCACTTAACGTCTCTGTGCACTTT
The DNA here is from genome assembly GCF_015852505.1 of Tachyglossus aculeatus. Classification (NCBI taxonomy): domain Eukaryota; kingdom Metazoa; phylum Chordata; class Mammalia; order Monotremata; family Tachyglossidae; genus Tachyglossus; species Tachyglossus aculeatus. The sequence continues at coordinate 54,867,898 of NC_052079.1, forward strand.
GGACAAGTCCCTTAATGTCTCTGTGCCTCAGTTATCTCATCTGTAAAATAGGATGAAGACTGTGAGCCCCATGTGGGACAACCTGATTACCTTGTATCCCCCCAGTGCTTAGAACAGTGCTTGGCACATAATTCGTGCTTAACCATCATTTTTTGGGGGGGTAGGGGGGAAGTCAGAGGTCATGGGTTCTAATCCCGATTCCGCAACTTATCAGCTGTGTGACTCTGGGCCAGTCACTTCACTTCTCTGGACCTCAGTTCCCTCATCTGTAAAATGGGGATGAAGACTGTGAGCCCCACGTGGGACAACTTGATCAATTTGTATCCCCCCAGCGTTTAGAACAGTGCTTGGCACATAGTAAGCGCATAACAAATACCATCATGGGGGGGGGGGGCAGAGGTCATGGGTTCTAATACTGGCTCCACCACTTACCAGCTGGGTGACGTTGGGCAAGTCACTTAACGTCTCTGTGCACTTTGGACAAGTCCTTTAATGTCTCTGTGCCTCAGTTATCTCATCTGTAAAATAGGATGAAGACTGTGAGCCCCATGTGGGACAACCTGATTACCTTGTATCCCCCCAGTGCTTAGAACAGTGCTTGGCACATAATTCGTGCTTAACCATCATTTTTTTGGGGGGTAGGGGGGAAGTCAGAGGTCATGGGTTCTAATCCCGATTCCGCAACTTATCAGCTGTGTGACTCTGGGCCAGTCACTTCACTTCTCTGGACCTCAGTTCCCTCATCTGTAAAATGGGGATGAAGACTGTGAGCCCCACGTGGGACAACTTGATCAATTTGTATCCCCCCAGCGTTTAGAACAGTGCTTGGCACATAGTAAGCGCTTAACAAATACCATCGGGGGGGGGGCAGAGGTCATGGGTTCTAATACTGGCTCCGCCACTTACCAGCTGGGTGACGTTGGGCAAGTCACTTAACGTCTCTGTGCACTTTGGACAAGTCCTTTAATGTCTCTGTGCCTCAGTTATCTCATCTGTAAAATAGGATGAAGACTGTGAGCCCCATGTGGGACAACCTGATTACCTTGTATCCCCCCAGCGCTTAGAACAGTGCTTGGCACATAGTACGTGCTTAACCATCATTTTTTGGGGAGATGGGGGGAGTCAGAGGTCATGGGTTCTAATCCCGATTCCGCAACTTATCAGCTGTGTGACTCTGGGCCAGTCACTTCACTTCTCTGGACCTCAGTTCCCTCATCTGTAAAATGGGGATGAAGACTGTGAGCCCCACGTGGGACAACTTGATCAATTTGTATCCCCCCAGCGTTTAGAACAGTGCTTGGCACATAGTAAGCGCATAACAAATACCATCATGGGGGGGGGGGGGCAGAGGTCATGGGTTCTAATACTGGCTCCGCCACTTACCAGCTGGGTGACGTTGGGCAAGTCACTTAACATCTCTGTGCACTTTGGACAAGTCCTTTAATGTCTCTGTGCCTCAGTTATCTCATCTGTAAAATAGGATGAAGACTGTGAGCCCCATGTGGGACAACCTGATTACCTTGTATCCCCCCAGTGCTTAGAACAGTGCTTGGCACATAATTCGTGCTTAACCATCATTTTTTTGGGGGGTAGGGGGGAAGTCAGAGGTCATGGGTTCTAATCCCGATTCCGCAACTTATCAGCTGTGTGACTCTGGGCCAGTCACTTCACTTCTCTGGACCTCAGTTCCCTCATCTGTAAAATGGGGATGAAGACTGTGAGCCCCACGTGGGACAACTTGATCAATTTGTATCCCCCCAGCGTTTAGAACAGTGCTTGGCACATAGTAAGCGCTTAACAAATACCATCGGGGGGGGGGGGGGCAGAGGTCATGGGTTCTAATACTGGCTCCGCCACTTACCAGCTGGGTGACGTTGGGCAAGTCACTTAACGTCTCTGTGCACTTTGGACAAGTCCTTTAATGTCTCTGTGCCTCAGTTATCTCATCTGTAAAATAGGATGAAGACTGTGAGCCCCATGTGGGACAACCTGATTACCTTGTATCCCCCCAGCGCTTAGAACAGTGCTTGGCACATAGTACGCACTTAACCATCATTTTTTGGGGAGATGGGGGGAGTCAGAGGTCATGGGTTCTAATCCCGATTCCGCAACTTATCAGCTGTGTGACTCTGGGCCAGTCACTTCACTTCTCTGGACCTCAGTTCCCTCATCTGTAGAATGGGGATGAAGACTGTGAGCCCCCCGGGGGACAACCTGATCATCATCATCATCAATCGTATTTATTGAGCACTTACTGTGTGCAGAGCACTGTACTAAGCGCTTGGGAAGTACAAATTGGCAACATATAGAGATCACCTTGTATCCTCCCCAGCGCTTAGAACAGCGCCTTGCATATAGTAAGCGCTTCCCAAAGGCCGTCATTATTATTGTTAGACTTCCTCCCGAATTCCTCAAATTCCAGGCCGACATTCTACCCGGAATCCCGCCGCTTCATCTGGATTCCGAGCACGAGCGGCTGAGGATGCGACGTCCCCCCACTGCCGAGGCTCCGGCCTGGTTCCTGCACCAGGGATTGGGGGGGTGGGCTTTGCTTCATTCATTCATTCAATCGTATTTATTGAGCGCTTACTGTGTGCAGAGCACATCATCATCATCAATCGTATTTATTGAGCGCTTACCGTGTGCAGAGCACTGTACTAAGCGCTTGGGAAGTCCCAGTTGGCAACATATAGAGACGGTCCCTACCCAACAGCGGGCTCACATTCATTCATTCCTTCAATTGTATTTATTGAGCGCTTACTGTGTGCAGAGCACTGTACTAAGCGCTTGGGAAGTCCAAGATGGCAACATATAGAGACGGTCCCTACCCAACAACGGGCTCACAGTCTAGAAGGGGGAAACAGACAACAAAACAAAACATAGTAACAAAATAAAATCAATAGAATAAATATGTACAAGTAAAATAGTGATAAATAAGTACAAACATATATACATCAACAAAACATAGTAACAAAATAAAATCAATAGAATAAATATGTACAAGTAAAATGGAGTGATAAATATGTACAAACATATATACATATAGACAGGTGCTGTGGGGAGGGGAAGAGGAAGGAGGGGGCTCAGTCTGGGAGGGCCTCCTTTGCTTCCTAAACCGTTCATTCATTTATTCATTCAATCCTATTTATTGAGCACTTACTGTGTGCAGAGCACTGGACTAAGCGCTTGGGAAGTCCAAGTTGGCAACATCTAGAGACGGTCCCTACCCAACACAGTCTAGAAGGGGGAGACAGACAACAAAACATATTAGCCAAATAAAATCAATAGAATAAATATGGAAATAGAGTAATAAATATGTACAAACATATATACAGGTGCTGTGGGGAGGGGGAGAGGAAGAAGGGGGCTCAGTCTGGGGAAGCCTCCTTTTTTTCCTAAACCATTCATTCATTCATTCATTCATTCAATCGTATTTATTGAGCGCTTACTGTGTGCAGAGCACTGTACTAAGCGCTTGGGAAGTACAAGTTGGCAACATATAGAGACAGTTCCTACCCAACAGTGGGCTCACAGTCTAAAAGGGGGAGACAGAGAACAAAACCAAACATACTAACAAAATAAAATAAATATGTACAAGTAAAATAGAGTAATAAATATGTACAACCATATATACATATATACAGGTGCTGTGGGGAAGGGAAGGAGGTAAGATGAGGGGGATGGAGGGGGGACGAGGGGGAGAGGAAGGAAGGAAGGGGCTCAGTCTGGGAAAGCCTTCAATCAGTCAATCAATCAGTCGTATTTATTGGGCGCTTACTGTGTGCAGAGCACTGTACTAAGCGCTTGGGAAGTACAAGTTGGCAACATATAGAGCCAGTCCCTACCCAACAGTGGGCTCACAGTCTAAAAGGGGGAGACAGAGAACAAAACCAAACATACTAACAAAATAAAATAAATACAATAGATATGTACAAGTAAAATAAATAGAGTAATAAATATGTACAACCATATATACAGGTGCTGTGGGGAAGGGAAGGAGGTAAGATGAGGGGGATGGACAGGGGGACGAGGGGGAGAGGAAGGAAGGAAGGGGCTCAGTCTGGGAAGGCCTTCAATCAATCAATCAATCGTATTTATTGAGCGCTTACTGTGTGCAGAGCACTGTACTAAGCGCTTGGGAAGTACAAGTTGGCAACATATAGAGCCAGTCCCTACCCAACAGTGGGCTCACAGTCTAAAAGCCTTCACTTCTCTGAGCCTCAGTGACCTCACCTGTCAAATGGGGATGAAGACTGTGAGCCCCCCCGTGGGACAACCGGATCCCCTTGCATCCCCCCCAGCGCTTAGAACAGTGCTTGGCACGTAGTAAGCGCCCAATAAATACGATTGCATGAATCTGTCAAATGGGGATGGAGACTGTGAGTCCCCTGGGGGACACCCTGATCACCTTGTAACCTCCCCAGCGCTTAGAGCGGTGCTTTGCACAGAGTAAGCGCTTAATAAATGCTATTATTATTATTATTATTATTATTATTATTATTATTATTATTATTATTTGCAAAGGGATCATGGCGCCCTGCTCAGCGTGGGCAGGAGGGGCGGGGGCTGCTGCTGTTCCTGCTCCACCCTCCTTTGCAGACGCCGCGTCTCCGGCCGGGAAAGAGTGACCTTTCCCAGCGCAGTTTGCAGGGGGAGACGGAGACAAGGAGGAGGAGGAGGAGGGAAAAATGGGAAAAAAAGGGAAAAAAAAAAGGCGCGCCAAGGAATTCCCGCCCCGCGAGCCCGGACTCCCTCGCGCGCCCCCCCTCATGCATATGCAAATCGCGCCGCTCCGGGATTGGCTGCGCCCCCGGGGCCGTTCGGAACGCCCGTCCCCGATTGGCCCCCGCGGCCCCGCCCTATGCAAATGAGAGAATCTTCGACCGGCCCGTTCGGGAGGGGGGCGGCTTTGGAGGGCGCGCGCGCGCGCGCACGCGTGGAGATGTGTGTGTGTGTGTCTTTTCAGACGGTGTAGCCGTGCGCGTCGCTTACTACAAGAAAAGTAGTCCCCTGGTCTCCGGCCTCCGCATCCCGCCCCTCCCACGGGGGGCGTCCAGTACGGTGGCGCGGCCGGCGGGGGGGGAGGTAAAGGGGGCAGTGAGGGGGTTCCCAGCCGGCCCCCCCCCGCACCGTCCTTGGTGGGTGGAAGGGGTCCCGGCGGCGGAGGGATACGACCGCGCGCCGCCCCACGCTATCGGGAGTTAAGAGGCCGCTGTTGTGTGTAAGGCGGCTCAGACGGGAGCGGGCGGGCGGACGGGAGGGAGGCAGGGCGGGAGGACGCGCATGCGCGGCGGGAGCGCGCCCGGGCCACCCCGCCGGCTTCACTGCGGCGGATCGGGGCGTCCTCTACGCCGCCCCCCATCCCACCTTGTTGCGTCCCGTTTGTCGTCGCCTTTGGCTCTGCTTTTCCCCCCCCCACCTTTTTTTTTCCTTTTTAGGAGGAGGGGTTGAGTGGCAATCCCTCCACGATCCCCCTTAGTGTTTCCCCCCCCCCATCGGGCTGACCCTTTTGGGGGGTTTGTTTTTACTTGGCATCGACCTTGCCGGAGGAGGAGCCTCGTGGTGGGGTGTTTGGGGGAGCGGCGGGGGGGGGGGGCAGGAAGGACCGCCCGCCCGCGGGGAGTGGGGATTGTGCGACGCCGGCCGTCGCCGGGGGCCGGGGGGGGAGGCCCCCCCCAACCGAAGCCCTGACCCCCGGGGAAAGATGCTGCTGTCCAAGTTCGGGTCCCTCGCCCACCTGTGCGGCCCCGCCGCCGTGGACCACCTGCCCGTCAAGATCCTGCAGCCAGGTCAGTGGGGGGCCCGGGGATGGGATGGGGGTGTCCCCCCCCGCCCCCTAATTGAGGACTCCCCTGACCCCCGCCGCCCCCCGCCATCTCCCCGCCCCTCGCAGGCAAAGTGGAGCGGGAGCCGTTCGAGAAGGTGTACCAGGTGGGCACCGTGCTGGGCAGCGGAGGCTTTGGCACCGTCTACGCCGGGAGTCGCATCGCCGACGGGCTGCCGGTCAGTAAGGGCCCGGGCCGCCCCCTCCCCTAGTTGGGGGTCCCCCCGTCCCTCCCCCTAGTTGGGGTCCCTCCCCCTAGTTGGGGTCCCTCCCCCTAGTTGGGGTCCCCCTGTCCCTCCCCCTAGTTGGGGTCCCCCCCCAGTTGGGGTCCCCCCGTCCCTCCCCCTAGTTGGGGTCCCCTCGTGTGTCTCCCCCTAGTTGGGGTCCCCTCGTGTGTCTCCCCCTAGTTGGGGTCCCCTCGTGTGTCTCCCCCTAGTTGGGGTCCCCTCGTGTGTCTCCCCCTAGTTGGGGTCCCCTCGTGTGTCTCCCCCTAGTTGGGGTCCCCTCGTGTGTCTCCCCCTAGTTGGGGTCCCCCTGTGTCTCTCCCCCTAGTTGGGGTCCCCCTGTGTCTCTCCCCCTAGTTGGGGTCCCCTCGTGTCTCTCCCCCTAGTTGGGGTCCCCTCGTGTCTCTCCCCCTAGTTGGGGTCCCCTCGTGTGTCTCCCCCTAGTTGGGGTCCCCTCGTGTGTCTCCCCCTAGTTGGGGTCCCCTCGTGTGTCTCCCCCTAGTTGGGGTCCCCTCGTGTCTCTCCCCCTAGTTGGGGTCCCCTTGTGTCTCTCCCCCTAGTTGGGGTCCCCTTGTGTCTCCCCCTAATTGGGGATCCCCGTCCTGCCCCCGTAATTGGGGGTCCCCCGTCCTGCCCCCGTAATTGGGGGTCCCCCGTCCCGCCCCCTAATTGGGGATCCCCAACCCTCCCCCGTATTGGGGATCCCCATCCCTTCTCCTAATTGGGGTCTCCCTGTTCCTCCCCCTAATTGAGCACCCCCCATCCACCTAACTGGGGTCCCCCGTCCCTCCCCCTAGTTGGGGACTCCCATCCCTCCCCTAATTGGGGTCCTCCGTCCCTCCCCCTGAGGACCCACCCCCTTAATCGGGGTCTCCCCGCCGCTAACCGGGCTCCCCCTCTCCAGGTGGCAGTGAAACATGTGGTGAAGGAGCGGGTGACGGAGTGGGGCACCATCGTGAGTACCCGGCGGGTGGCGGGGGGAGGACGCGGGGGTGGGGGGGCGTCCCCGGCCGACCCCCCGGGGCCGCTCACCCTCCTCTCCCCCGCGCCCCGGCTTTTAGGGCGGCACGGTGGTACCCCTGGAGGTGGTGCTGCTCAAGCGGGCGGGCGCCGGCTGCCGCGGCGTCATCAAGCTGCTGGACTGGTACGAGCGGGCGGACGGCTTCCTCCTGGTCATGGAGCGGCCCGAGCTGGCCAAGGACCTGTTCGACTTCATCACGGAGAAGGGCGCCCTGGACGAGGAGGTGGCCCGCGGCTTCTTCGCCCAGGTGCTGCAGGCCGTCCACCACTGCTACAGCTGCGGCGTGGTCCACCGCGACATCAAGGACGAGAACCTCCTGGTCGACCTGCGCACCGGCGAGCTCAAGCTCATCGACTTCGGCTCCGGCGCCCTGCTCAAGGACACCGTCTACACCGACTTCGACGGTGCGGGGGCTCGCGGGGGCCCCGGGCCGGGTCCCTCCCCGCACGCCCGGGGAGGGGGGTCCCTCTGGGCGTCGAGCGCGGGGCGTGAGGCGGCGGGCTCTGACCCGGCCCGCGTGGGCGCGGGTGCCTTCCGAGGGGGCGGGCGGAGGTGCCACGCCGGGATGCGGTCGAAACCCCGCATTGCAGGTTGGGGCCCCGTGGCCGGCGAGACGGGCGCTCCCTCCCGCCAACCGCCCCACCCCGCCCGGTGGGAGTCGCGTGCCAGGCCCCGGGTGGGGGCCGCTCCCGCCAGAAAGAAAGAAAAAAAAGTAGTCACGGGGTGGTGGCCCATTTTTTTTTTTAAAGCCACCCAAAAGGTGCCAGTCTACCCACCGCACCCCCCCCAGTCCGGTCCGCAACATCTGTTTGTTGTGAAACCCGAATCCTCCCCCCCCCCCCCACCCCGCCCCACGTGATGGCCCGCATCACAAATTCCAGGTTTTGTTTGGTATCCAAGGAGCGAAGTGGGGGGGGCGAAGTCTGGCAGCTACTTATTAGGAGAGCCGGGGAGGGGGCGGACTCAGTTGCCCTCCCCGTTCGCTAGCCGGGGATTTTAGTTCCCCAGATTCCCTGTCATTGTCATCCCCTCCGTCGTCATCGTTATTATTATTACCGCCCTTACTAAGCATCCCTTCCGGACGCGTTCCCGGCTTTCCTGTTTTTTCCGCCGAGCGGAGGGCGGCTCTTGCTGCAGTCACCCCGCCCCCCCCGCCCCCCTCTTCCTCCTCCCCCTCCTCCCTCCTCCCCAAGGGTCTTTTGTGTCTATTTTTGGTACGCTGCCTCCCGACACCACGTGCTCTCCGAAAGGGAGCCTCGCTAGTAAACAGTCAGCTGACTGGAAACCGGCGTGGCTATTTATTGCCACACGCGGGGGTCCGCCCGGCCGTGGCGGCTTCTTCCCCCCCCCCCCGCCCCCCCATCTCCCCAGCTGACGGGGACCACCCTGTGTCTCCCCCTCCTCCAGGCACCAGAGTGTACAGCCCCCCGGAGTGGATCCGCTCGCATCGATACCACGGCCGCTCGGCCACGGTGTGGTCCCTGGGCGTGCTGCTCTACGACATGGTGTGCGGGGACATCCCCTTCGAGCAGGACGAGGAGATCCTGCGGGGGCGGCTCTATTTCCGGAGAAGGGTCTCCGCCGGTGAGTGACCGGCCCGGGCGCGGGGCGGGGGGCCGCGAGGTCCGTCCACCGAGCCTGACCCCGGCCCTTTGTCCGGTCCCCCTTCCCTCCCACCCGCCCCAGAGTGCCAGCAGCTGATCAAGTGGTGCCTGTCGCTGAGACCCTCGGACCGGCCGACCCTGGAGCAGATCTTCGACCACGCGTGGATGTGCCGGCCGGAGGGCGGGAAGCCGGGGGGCTGCGAGATCCACCTGCGGGCCATCGACCCCGACGCCTCCAGCACCAGCTCCAGCAACGAGAGCCTGTGAGGGGCCGGGGGAGCCTCCCCCGGCCCCTCCGGGGACCCCCGGGGGAGGGCCAGGGAGACCGGACACCCGGACGCCCCCCGTGCTGCTGACCCCTCCCTCCCGCCGGAGGATGCCGGGGAAACACGGTCGTCGTATTTCTGTAGCGGAACCCTTGTCCGAGAGACTTCTGCCCCCTTCCCCGCCCTCCCTGCCCTTTCCGGATTCTTTGTTTTTTTTTTAAAAAAAAAAAAATTCTTTGGGTTTTTTTTTTTTAATTTTGATTTTTTTTTATATAATTTTATTTTTGGGGGGCCGGCTTCTGCTTCGAAGGAGGGATTTCCCCAAGGCGGGGGGCGGGGGACTCCGGGGGTGGCGAGCCCGTTCAGAAAGCGCAGGACGGACTTTGTTTACAAAAGCGGTGACCTCTTGGAATACACGGTATAACCCCTTTTTGCTCTCATAGAGCTGGGACTAGATTTTCTTTGCTTTTTTGAGTGCCTTTTTGAACGCTGCTTCGGTGGGACTTTATGTTTTGAGCTGTGTTTTTTTTGTCCAAAGAAGACCAGTTCATTGCAGGACATTTCCAGCGGCGTCCTGCGGTGCGACGGAGAGACGCGTTCGATGACGGACCGGAGTCGCCCTCCCCTTCGTCCTCGCCCCGGGATGGAGGGTTTGAACACAGACATTTCTCACGCACGCACGCGTACCCACACAACACACACATACGCACCGTCTCTGCTGCTCCAAGATCTTCCCCTCCCACCCCCACTCTTCCCCCTTCAGCCCGCACAGAACTCTGAACAGGTGTTTAAACCGCTTTGTCTCTTCAATCAGGATGACCCACTCATTTTTATGTTTCTTTCTTCCCCCCACTTTTCTGGTTCATCTCCTCTCTCCTGCCCCGTCCACCCCGTGGATCCCGAAAAACGAAGTATGTATGGGCTTGTTAAAATGCACGATCAATGCAATATCTGAGAATTTCCCTTTTCCATACCTGTATAATGTATTTATGTAAATTGGTTTCAACCCTCCCCCCCCCCCCCCCCCCCCCGTGTATTATATCTTTTTATTTATTACGTGACCATGTAGGAGACCTCCCGCAGTGATCTGTGGCTATTTATTCGGTTAATTTATTGGTTTAGAGTCCTGTAACATTGCCTTGGTGATCGACACACAAACACACACACACTCATACACAAACACCCACCCCACCCCAAACTCTTTGATTTCAGCATTCCTGTCAACTTTTTGTAAATGTTTTGGTTTCTCCTTTTTTTTTTTGGTTGTTTTATCCTGACCAGTTTCTGTCGGAGGATGGGAGATCGTTGTACAAAGTCTAATTTAAGGGAGATAGAATGAGGTTTGTTTTTTTTTTTGTGTGTGTGTGTGTATGTGCGTTTTGAAGTTGGGCGGGCGGCAGCCTTTGGGCCGCTTGGAAGGGTTTTAAATTATTGACCTTGTACAGTCTCTGTGTGTTGGCTCTGGAAGAGAGAGGGGCAGGGTCATCACCTTTAAATTAAATTAAATTATTTTCAGTGCTGTGTGCTTGGCTCCAGCGCTGCAGCCTGGATTGGAATTCTTCCCCCGTCCCCCCTCCGACTCTTCAGTTTAACAGTGTGAAATGTATGGAGATCATATTTTTTTATACAGGTATTTCAATTAAACTTTTTTGTATATAACAGCTCTGCCTGCTCAGTCATCTTGCCCCTGGGGGCTCCGGGAAGGGGTTGGGTTGGGGGGGTTAGAGGAAAGGGTTGGGAGGGAGAGGAAGCCCCCTCCCACACTTTTTCCAGGTGTGGAGCAGGTGGACCCTTTAGTTGCTGCCCGTGGACCAAAATGGTGTCACTGGGGAAATGGAGTCCGGTCGGGAAAACTCCCCGTGGGCAGGGAAGGCGTCTGCCAGTTATATTGAACATTCCCTGGCCTTTAGTACAATGCAATTGATGGATGGGTGGGCCGCCCGGTTTTTCCAGAGGAATCAGGCCCCATCTCCTGGGGGCTGCAGACCCTCCCCTCTCGTGGATACCAGCTTTCCCGGGGAGCAGTGGAGGGGCAGAAATGGTTGGAAATTCCCAAAGCAGAAGCAACATGGGATCAGGGGGGCTTTCTAGCGCCTTCTCCCCCCTAACCCCCTCCCCAAGAGCCGGGCTCCAACTGGGAATCCAAGCCGTTCTTCCCTGCTAGGCCTCATTGCCTCTTCGGCCATGACTTCTTCTTCAGATGATCCCATCTACCCACTATACCCCCGTCCCACCCAGTCCCCCCGACTGGTAGACCATCCTGAAATTCCTTCTCTAGGAAGCCTTCCCTGATTAATCCCTCATCTCCCCACCGCTGCCCTTTAACCAGTACACACCATCACCTAAGGTCTGAGAGATTCCTCACTTGACCCCGCAGTTGTTCATTCATTCATTCAATCAATCGTATTTATGGAGCACTTCCTGTGTGCAGAGCACTGTACTAAGCACTTGGGAAGAACAAGTTGGCAACATAACTTGGTCGTTGCCCTTCTGCGTCTTGGTTTCTATTTATTTTAGGGTCTATCTTCCCTGTTAGTCTAAAATAACAACTGTGGTATGTGAAGCACTTACTATGAGCCAAGCACTCTTCTAAGCACTGGGGTAGATACCAATCAATCAATCGTATTTATTGAGCGCTTACTGTGTGCAGAGCACTGTACTAAGCTCTTGGGAAGTACAAGTTGGCAACATATAGGGACGGTTCCTAACCAACAGTGGGCTCACAGTCTAGAAGGTCATCAGGTTGTCCCGGTTGGGGCTCACAGTCTAAATCCCCATTTTACAGGTGAGGTAACTGAGGCACAGAGAAGTTAAGCAGCTTGCCCAAGGTCACCCAGCAGACAAGTGGTGGAGCCGGGATTAGAACCCTTGTTCTTTGATTCCCAAGCCCTTGCTCTTTCCACTAAGCCATGCTGCTTCTCTCTGGAAGCTCCTTGGGCACAAGGAGTGTGTCAGCTGCCTCTATTGCTCCCTGCACAGTGCTTAGTCCAGTGCTGTGCACACAGTAGTCTAAATTGCTTGGGGGAGGGGATTGTGTCTACCAACTCTAGTATAATAATAATGGCATTTGTTAGGCGCTTACTATGCGCCAAGCACTGTTCTAAGCTCTGGGGGGAGATACAAGGTGATCAGGTTGTCCCACATGGGGCTCACAGTCTTAATGCCCGTTGTACAGATGAGGTAACAGTCGCAGAGAAGTTAAGCGACTGGCCCAAAGTCACACAGCTGACAAGTGGCGGAGCGGGATTAGAACCCACGACCTCTGACTCCTAAACCTGAGCTCTTTCCACTGAGCCACTCTGCTTCTATACTGCTCTGCACACAGACTAAGCTCCTTGGGGCCTGGGAGCGGTGCCGACCAATTCCTGTGTTCTCCCAAAAGCTTAGCACGGCACTCCGCACACAGTAGGTGCTCAGTAAAGACTAGAGGTGGATTGTCTGAGTGCTCAAGGGGAGCAGAGCTCTGAACTAAGGGCTTGGGATAGACTCCAATCAATCAATCGTATTTATTGAGCACTTACTGTGTGCAGAGCACTGTACTAAGCCACACAAGTGTACAACTCTGGCTGCTCGAGGAATGTGCGTTGAATGAGGGAGGCTATTGCCAAATCTACATTGGGGAGAAAAAGAGGAAGGATAATAATAATAATGGTATCTGCGAAGCACTTACTATGTGCCAGGCACTGTTCTAAGTGCTGGGGTAAATACAAGGTCATCAGGTTGTTCCCCGTGGGGCTCACAGTCTTCATCCCCATTTTACAGATGAAGGAACTGAGGCCCAGAGACGTAAAGTGGCTTGCCCAAGGTCACAGAGCAGACAAGTGGTGGAGCCGGGATTAGAACCCACATCCTCCAACTCCCAAACCCGTGCTCTTTCCACTAATAATAATAATGATGGCATTTGTTAAGGGCTGACTATGTGCAAATCACTGTTCTAAGCTCTGGGGGGATACAAGGTGATCAGGTTGTCCCACGGGGGGCTCACAGTCTTCATCCCCATTTTACAGATGAGGGAACCGAGGCCCAGAGAAGTGAAGCGACTTGCCCAAAGTCACACAGCTGACAAGCGGAGGAGCCGGGATTGGAACCCATGATTCCCAAGCCCGTGCTCTTTCCAGTAAGCCACATGGATGCCAATGATAAAGTACCCAAGCAGGGACCGAGCCCGGGAGGATTGAGGTGATGGAGAAGGCGGGGGTGGGTTTAATCCGGGAGGGCTTTTGGGAGGAGGTGAGGTGACTTCAGGCAGCATTTGGGAGAGGGAAGGGAAGAGAAGCAGCGTGGCGCAGTGGAAAGAGCCCGGGCTTTGGAGTCGGAGGTCATGGGTTCAAATCCCGGCTCCACCAATTGTCAGCTGTGTGACTTTGGGCAAGTCACTTCACTTCTCTGGGCCTCAGTTACCGCATCTGTAAAATGGGGATTAAGACTGTGAGCCCCCCCATGGGACAACCTTGTAACCTCCCCAGCGCTTAGTACAGTGCTTTGCACATAGTAAGCGCTTAATAAATGCCATCGTTATTATTATTAAAACAAAAGTGGGGAGGGGAAAGAAACACCCCCATTGGGTCGGAATGTGTCTGTCTTCTTCCTTGGTCCAAAGCCCTACCAAGGGCTGAGAAGACTTCTTCTGATCATTATAATAATAATGGCGGTATTGGTTCAGCGCTTACTATGTGTTGAGCACTGTTCTAAACCCTGGGGGAAATGCAAGTTAATCCGGTTGGACACATTTCCTGTCCCAAGTGGTGTTCACAGTCTAAATGGGAGAATTTCTAGACTGGCAGCCCGTTGTTGGGTAGGGACTGTCTCTATATGTTGCTGACTTGTACTTGCCAAGCGTTTAGTGCGGTGATCTGCACACAGTAAGCGCTCAATAAATACGATTGAATGAAAGAATGAATGAGAACAGGTATTGAATCCCCATTTTTCAGATGAGGCAGGGCAAGGACAACTCTCCCCATTTTGCAGTTGAGGAAACCGAGGCCAAGAGAGGTTAAGTGGCTGGCCTCTGTTTCCTCATCCATAAATGGGGATTAAGACCGTGAGCCCCATGTGGGGCAGGGACTGTATCCAACCTGATGATCTTGTACCTACCTCAGAGCTTAGGCCGATGCCTGGCACTTCATAAGGGCTGAACAAATACCGCTTTAAAAAAAAAAATGGGATTCCCCATCCCCAGGGTGTCCCATCTGGCCAGACCAGGAATGACCAAGTCCTTTCCAGTTTTCCCCGTGCTCTGCGGCTTCCCGGCAGGCTGGAAGCGTTCACGTGGAGGAGTGGAAAAGGAAATCATAGTGATAATATCCGGGAATTGTACATCGCCTTTTGATTTTTTTTCCAAAATAAATCCTCTTGCTTTTCCACCCCCCCCGTCCCCGGATCCCCAGGTGCACCGGTTTATCTCCATTTCACAGACGAGGAGACTGAGGCCCAGAACGGTTAAGAGACGCGCCCAAGGTCACACAACAGGGCCAGAGCTGGGCTTTGAACACTAGCCTCCGGGCTCCTATACCTGGGCTGGGCTGCTTACCCGCCTGCGGCCTGGGATGCCCTCCCTCTTCATATCTGACAGACGATCACTCTCTTTGCCTTCAAAACCTTATTAAAAAACACACCTCCTCCAAGAGGCCTTCCCTGACTAAGCCCTCATTTCCTCTTTTCCCACTCGCTTCTCTTTTGCTCTGATTTGCCCCCTTTACTCACCCCTCCCTCAGCCCCACAGCACTTGTGTGCACAACCACAATTCACTTATTTCTAACGATGCCCGTCTCCCCCTCTAGACTAAGCCTTCATCATAGGGAAGGATCGTGTCTACCAACTCCATCATATTGTCCTCTCCCAAGTCCTTAGTACAGTCCTTTGCACACAGTAAGCGCTCAATAAATACAACTGATTGATTCATAAGAGGATAGAGATCGAGGTGGGCTGGAGAACAGTAAGGATAACAACAATAAATGGGTTATTTGTTGAGCTCTTACAAAGTGCCAAACGCTGTTAATAAAAATAATAATTATAACGATTCTTTTGAAGTGTTGGTGTTGGAGGAGGCTTTTGCGAGTACCATGGACCGCCCGAAAGACAAACATATGGATTTGGGAGCAAATTAAACCAAAGTGATCTTTGGAAGGCCAAATGACTCGATTTAGATTAGCTTATTTTGGATACATAATCAGGAGGACTAATTCTCTGGAGAAGACACTAATGCTGGGATAAGTCCAGGGAAAACATGGAAGACACAGACCGGCGGCTAGATGGATAGAGACCATAACAACGGTATCGGAAAAACCATTAGAAAGGCGGCGGATTACGGCAGAGGACAGGACGTTCGGGAGAAAGTAAATCCACAGAGGCGCTTTGAATCGGAAACGACTCGATGGCACTTAATAATAAAATGTGTTAAGCACTTGCAATGTGCCAGGCACCTTTCTAAGCGCTGGGGTAGATACAAGAGAAACAGCGTGGCTCAGTGAAAAGAGCCCGGGCTTTTAGACTGTGAGCCCACTGTTGGGTAGGGACTGTCTCTATGTGTTGCCAATTTGTACTTCCCAAGCGCTTAGTACAGTGCTCTGCACATAGTAAGCGCTCAATAAATACGATTGATTGATTGATTGATTGATTGGAGTCAGAGGTCATGGGTTCAAATCCAGGCTCCGCCAATTGCCAGCTGTGTGACTTTGGGCAAGTCACTTAACTTCTCTGGACCTCAGTTACCTCATCTGTAAAATGGGGGTGAAGACTGTGATCCCCCCGCGGGACAACCTTGTAACCTCCCCAGCGCTTAGAACAGTGCTTTGCACATAGTAAGTGCCTAATAAATGCTATCATTATTATTATTATTATAAGAGAATCGGGTTGGACACAGTCCCTGTCCCACCTGGCGCTCCCAGTCTTAATCCCATTTTGCAGATGAGGGAACCGAGGCCCAGGGAAGTGAAGTGACTTGCCTAGGGTCACCCAGCGGATAAGTGGCGGAGCTGGGATTAGAACCCAGGACCTTTTGATTTCTAGGCCTGTGGTCTATCCACTGCGCTCCGCTGCTTCCAAGCACTGGAATAGATACAAGTTAACCAGGTTGGAGCTAGTCTCTGTCCCACACGGAGCTCACAGTGTGACCTACTCAGATGGGATTTGAGACCCAAAACTCTCCTTTTCTTCTTTCCTAGACATTAATGGGTCCAGGCAATGGTGGAGCCTTAGTGACCTCTGTTGGAGAAACTCAATTATATCCTAGGGAGCGGAGTCTGGAGCAGAGCGGCATCGAATCTGGTGTTGAGGCTGGAGTGGGACTGTTGTAATAATAATAATAATAACTTTGGTATTTGTTAAGCGCTTACTAGGTGCAATGCACTGTTCTAAGAGCTGGGAAGATACAAGGTGATCAGGTTGTCCCACTGGGGGTTCACAATCTTAATCCCCATTTTACAGCTGAGGTCACTGAGGCACAGAGAAGTGAAGTGACTTACCCAAAGTCACACAGCTGACAAGCGGCGGGGCCGGGATTTGAACCCATGGCGTCCGACTCCCAAGCCCGGGCTCTTTCCACTGAGCCACGCTGCTTCTCTAGGATGTTGCCAAATTGTACTTCCCAAGCGCTTAGTACAGTGCTCTGCACACAGTAAGCGCTCAATAAATATGATTGATGATGATGATGATAACTGTAGTATTTGTAAAGCACTTACTGGGTGCCAGGCACCGTACTAAACCCTGGGGTACAAGTCAAGCAGGTTGGACACAGCCCCCGTCCCACCTGAGGCTCACGCTCTTAATCCCCATTTTACAGATGAGGGGATTGAGGCCCAGAGAAGTGAAGTGACTTGCCCAAGTTCCCACAGCAGACAAGTGGTGGAGCCGGGATTAGAACTCACGACGTTCTGATTCCCAGGCTTGTGCTCTAACCACTGAGCCATGCTAGATTCCAGAGTGGAGTCTAGTGTGGAGTCTGGAGGAGGATCTGGCGGGGGGCCTGGTGGAGACTCTGGAATAGGTCTGGAGAAATGTCTGGGGCAGAGTCCAGCGCAGAGTCTGCTGGAGGATCTGGACCTGGAGGATCTCCTCACCCTGGGCTTCAAGGCCGTCCATCCCCTCGCCCCCTCCTACCTCACCTCCCTTCTCTCCTTCTCCAGCCCAGCCCGCACCCTCCGCTCCTCTGCCACCGCTAACCTCCCCACTGTACCTCATTCTCGCCCATCCCGCCATCGACCCCCGGCCCACGTCATCCCCCTGGCCTGGAATGCCCTCCCTCCACACATCTGCCAAGCTAGCTCACCTCCTCCAAGAGGCCTTCCCAGACTGAGCCCCCTTTTCCCTCTCCTCCTCCCCATCCCCCCCGCCCTACCTCCTTCCCCTCCCCACAGCACCTGTATATATGTTTGTACAGATTTATTACTCTATTTATTTTACCTGTACTATTCTATTTATTTTGTTAATGATGTGCATTTAGCTTTAATTCTATTTGTTCTGACAACTTGACACCTGTCTACATGTTTTGTTTTGTTATCTGTCTCCCCCTTCTAATGATGATAGTATTTGTTAAGCACTTACTATCCCCTCCTTCCTC
The DNA here is from genome assembly GCF_015852505.1 of Tachyglossus aculeatus. Lineage (NCBI taxonomy): Eukaryota > Metazoa > Chordata > Mammalia > Monotremata > Tachyglossidae > Tachyglossus > Tachyglossus aculeatus. Next base: position 54,885,394 of record NC_052079.1, read on the forward strand.
TCCCCCTCCTCCCCCACCCCATCATCAATCAATCAATTGTATTTATTGAGCGCTTACTGTGTGCAGAGCACTGTACTAAGCGCTTGGGAAGTACAAGTTGGCAACATATAGAGACAGTCCCTACCCAACAGTGGGCTCACAGTCTAGAAGGGGGAGACAGAGAACAAAACCAAACATACTAACAAAATAAAATAAATAGAATAGATATGTACAAGTAAAATAGAGTAATAAATATGTACAAACATATATACATATATCCAGGTGCTGTGGGGAAGGGAAGGAGGTAAGACTGGGGGGATGGAGAGGGGGACGAGGGGGAGAGGAAGGAGGTGGCTCAGTCTGGGAGTCACCCAGCGGATAAGTGGCGGAGCTGGGATTAGAACCCAGGACCTTTTGACTTCTAGATCTAGACCTGTGGTCTATCCACTATCCATCCCCCCCGCCTTACCACCTACCCCACCCCACAGCACCTGTATCTATGTATATATGTTTGTATATATTTATTACTCTATTTATTTTTATATTTTATTTGTACATATTTATTCTCTTTATTTTATTTTGTTAATATGTTTTGTTTTGTTGTCTGTCTCCCCCTTCTAGACTGTGAGCCCGCTGTTGGGTAGGGACTGTCTCTATATGTTGCCAACTTGTACTTCCCAAGCGCTTAGTACAGTGCTCTGCACACAGTAAGTGCTCAATAAATATGACAATGAACGAATGAATGGATGATAGTATTTATTAAGCGCTTACTATGTGCAAAGCACTGTTCTAAGCGCTGAGGGGATACAAGGTGATCAGGTTGTCCCATGTGGGGCTCACAGTCTTAATCCCCATTTTACAGATGAGGGAACTGAGGCACGGAGCAGTTAAGTGACTTGCCCAAAGTCACACAGCTGACAATTGGCGGAGCCGGGATTTGAACCCATGACCTCTGACTCCAAAGCCCGGGCTCTTTCCACTGAGCCACGCTGCTTCTAGACTGTGAGCCCCTTATTGGGTAGGGACTGTCTCTATTCCCAAGCGCTTAGTACAGTGCTCTGCACACAGTAAGTGCTCAATAAATATGATTGAATGAATGAATCATCATCATCAATTGTATTTATTGAGCGCTTACTGTGTGCAGAGCACTGTACTAAGCACTTGGGAAGTACATGTTGGCAACATATAGAGACAGTCCCTACCCAACAGTGGGCTCACAGTCTAAAAGAATGAATGAATTGGGGATATTATTGATGGGCTGATTGACCGATCGATTGACTGGTCAACTTGGGGGCCTTTCCCTAGGAAGCTTGCGGCTTTTCAGTGGGAGCCCCCTTCCTTTCCCTCCCCCAGCCAATCCAGACGGTGGGGTGGGTGTGTTGCCTGTAGTTTGGTTAATTATACCGTATGTGTGGATTTAATTACATATTAGATCACCCATGCAAATGAACCCTGGCCCTCGGGCCCGAGGTCTGAAGAGAAGCAGGCTTTGGATGGGGAGAAATGTTAACGAAAACTGCCAACAAGCCTCAGAACCTCAGCATCTGTTCGCTTCCCAGAAAGATCCTGGAATCCCATTATCTCCATAATGGGCCCCTCTCATTCCCAAGGGATGAGCAGGAGCCAGGGGAATCTCTCTCCCAGCGGGGCGGAGAGGGGATGGCCTGGCTGGTCTTTCTCCTGCGAGGCCTCGGCAGAGCAGAAGCTCTCAGAGAGAAGCGAAGGCGTTCTCCTAGTACGCAGCAGGGAAGGGGGTGGGCCGGGTGAACATGGAACTGTCGCTCCCCAAATCCCACCCCACCATGGGAAGGAGACCCCTCTGGAGCAGGAGGGTTGCAATCAATCAATCAATCAATCAATCGTATTTATTGAGCGCTTACTGTGTGCAGAGCACTGTACTAAGCGCTTGGGAAATACAAGTTGGCAACATATAGAGACGGTCATCATCATCATCAATCGTATTTATTGAGCGCTTACTATGTGCAGAGCACTGAACTAAGCGCTTGGGAAGTACAAATTGGCAACATATAGAGACAGTCCCAACCCAACAGTGGGCTCACAGTCTAAAAGGGGGAGACAGAGAACAAAACCAAACAAACTAACAAAATAAAATAAATAGAATAGATATGTACAAGTAAAATAAATAGAGTAATAAATATGTACAAACATATATACATATATACAGGTGTTGTGGGGAAGGGAAGGAGGTAAGATGAGGGGGATGGAGAGGGGGACGGGGGAGAAGAAGGAAGGGGCTCAGTCTGGGAAGGCCTCCTGGAGGAGGCTGCAGGTTCAAATCCGACAGAAGGAGATGCTTCTTCCCCCAGCTAGGGTGAGACTCTAGAATTTAAGCTCCTTGTGGGAAGGGAATGTGCCTGTTTATTGTTATATTGCAATAATAATAATAATAATGTTGGCATTTGTTAAGCACTTACTACGAGCCAAGCACTGTTCTAAGTGCTGAGGGAGATACAGGGTAATCAGGTTGTCCCACGGGGGGCTCACAGTCTTCATCCCCATTTTACAGATGAGGTAACTGAGGCCCAGAGAAGTTAAGTGACTTGCTCAAAATCACACAGCTGATAAGTGGTGGAGCCGGGATGAGAACCCATGACTTCTGAGTCCCAAGCCCCTGCTCTTTCCACTGAGCCACGCTGCTTCTCTGTTGTACCCTCTCAAGTGCTTAGTACGGTGCTCTGCACACAATAAGCAAGCAGCGTGGCTAGGTGGCAAGACCCTGGGCTTGGAATCGGAGGTAGCGGGTTCTAATCCTGGCTCCGCCACTTGTCAGCTGTGTGACTTTGGGCAAGTCACTTCACTTCTCTGTGCCTCAATTACCTCATCTGTAAAATGGGGATGAAGTCTGTGAGCCCCACGCGGAACAACCTAACTACCTTGTATCTACCCCAGCGCTAAGAACAGTACTTGGCACATCGTAAGTGCTTAACAAATATTATTATTATTGTCATCAATAGGATTGAATGACAGGTGAGAGGCTAAGATCTGACTGGACACAATCCCTGTCCCACGTGGACCCCACAGTCTTAATCCCCATTTTACAGATGAGATAACTGAGGATCAGAGAAGTGAAGTGACTTTCCCTGGATCACACAGCAAACAATCAATCAATCAATCGTATTTATTGAGCGCTTACTGTGTGCAGAGCACTGTACTAAGCACTTGGGAAGTACAAGTTGGCAAAACAAGTGGCGGAGCCAGAATTAGAATCCAAGTCCTTTGACTCTCCAGCCTGTTTTCTTTCCACTAGACTATGCTTCTTCTCTGTCTCTCTGTCTCTGACTCCCTTCTCTCTTTTTTAAATAGTATTTTTTAATGGTATTTGATAATAATAATAATAATAATAATGGCATTTATTAAGCGCTTACTATGTGCACAGCACCTTTCTAAGTGCTGGGGAGGTTACAAGGTGATCATGTTGTCCCACGTGGGGCTTACAGTCTTAATGCCCATTTTACAGATGAGTTAACTGAGGCCCAGAGAAGTTAAGTGTCTTGCCCAAAGTCACACAGCTGACAAGTGGTGGAGCCGGGATTTGAACCCATGAACTCTGACTCCAAAGCCCGGGCTCTTTCCACTGAGCCACGCTGCTTCTCTATTAAGCGCTTACTATGTGCCCGGCACTGTACTAAGCACTGGGGTAGATCTAAGCTAATCAGGTTGGACACAGTCCTCGTCCCGCATTGGGCATCCCCATTTTACAGATGAGGAAACCGAGGCCCAGAGAAGTGGGGGGACTTTCCCAAGGTCACACAGCAGAGATTAGAGCCCAGGTTTTCCGAGTCCCAGGCCCAGGCTCTTTCCATTAGGCCATGCTGCTTCCCTGTGCATCTCTGTCTCTCTCTGTGTGTCTCTGTGTCTCTGTCTCTCCATCTCTGATCGTGCCAGCAAAGTGGCACCACACCCAACCGGGACTCTCCCTCTCTTAGTTTTCACTTCCACCTTCTCGTTTGGACTTCTCAACCCATTCGTGGAAACAACTGCCCCCTCGCCGTGGAAATAACAGCCCCCTCGCCCCCCCAACCCTCTAGGCCAGGCCTGGTTCTTCTGAACCATTCAAAGTTTAACCTCACTGTACTTATAATAATAATGGCATTTGTTGAGTGTTTAACATGTGCCAAGCGCTGTTCTGAGCACTGGGAAGATGCAATGTGATCGGGTTGGCCAACACAGGGCTCAAAGCCTTAATCCCCATTTTCCAGTTGAGGTCACCGAGGCCCAGAGAAGTGAAGTGACTTGCCCAAAGTCACACAGCTGACAAGCGGCGGAGCCGGGATTAGAACCCATGACCCAAGGCCGGGCTCTTTCCACTGAGCTACGCTGCTTCTCATGCTTATGTCACCGTCTGCCTCTCTCCGCCCCGCTTAGGCTGTCAGCTCTCTGATACAGGGCAGGGATCAGGTGTACTCACTCTACTAGACTCCCCCAAGCGCTTAGTGCAGTGCAGTACTCTGCACGCAGTAGACTGAAAGCCCCTTCAGAGCAGGGATCAGGTCTCCTCACTCTATTATACTCTCCCAGAGCTCAGGACAGAGCTCTAAACATGGTGGACTGTAAGCTCCTTGAAGGCAAGAATCACATCTGGTCGCTCTATAGTACTCTCCGAAGAGCTCAGTACAGTGCTCTGCACACAGTAAGCGCTCAACAAATATATCGGTTGATTGATGTAAACCATTTCCTCTGTCTGTTCTGTATTAACTCCCCACAGAACAGCCATTTGGGTTCCCTGTTTATCGGACCTCTGATCGTAGCATTTATCCAGTCAGTCAGTCGTGTTTATTGAGCGCTGACCCTGTGTAGAGCACTGTACTAAGCACTTGGGACAATAAGCAGACACATTCCCTGCCCACAACGATCTTACAGTCTAGACTTTACACTTAGCACTGTGTGTATATAGCTGTCTGTCTCCCCCTTCTAGACTGTGAGCCCATTGTTGGGCAGGGACCGTCTCTATATGTTGCCGATTTGCACTTCCCAAGCGCTCAGTCCAGTGCTCCGCACACTGTAAGCGCTCAATAAGTATGATTGAATGAATGAATAAATGCTCTGCACATAGTAGGCGTTCAATAGAAACCACCGATTGTCAGGGAAGACGCTCCTGAGTCCAGAGGATGCTCATCTCCTCCCATCACATCTATGATTCTCTCCAAAATTTAGAAGGAAACGGCCTGCCCGGGGGCAAGCGCCGAAGCAGAGCTGGTTTTTCTGTTCCCGTTAGCTCGCTCGTCCGGTGCTAGATTCCTGGGACGAGGAATAGTCCTCCAACTGGGCACATTCCTGCTCGGTGCGGTCAGCTTTCTAGCTGGCTCCCTCTTACCACATTCAGCTGACACATCCCTTGCAGAAAAATCTGGGGCTGTCCGCAGAGGAGACATGACTTCATGCCACGAGAATCATCGGAAAGTCTCCGTTTGCCGGAGAGCGGGGCCTTGCGTCTGCCTGGCTGAGGGGCGTCCAGACCGTCACCGGTGACGACCCTTTGGACTCCCCCGGCCCCGGGAGCACGGTTGAGCTCGGAAGGATTGGGGCCGGGGGGAGACAGAGCCCAATACTGGGGCTGCACAGAACCAGGGACGGGGTGGGAGGGGTGAACACATGTTTTGTTTCATTGTTTCTCCCTTTTAGGCTGTGAGCCCGCTGTTGGGTAGGGCCCGTCTCTATATGTTGCCGATTTGTACTTCCCAAGCGCTTAGTACAGTGCTCTGCACACAGTAAGCGCTCAATAATTGAATGAATGAATGGAACTGCTGCTCCCCAAATTCCACCCCACCAGGGCTGGGAGGCCCTGCTGGAGCCGAAGCGCATTAGATTCAAACCCCACGCAAGGAGACGCTTCTTCCCCAACCTGGGGGGTGAGAGCCTGGAAACTCCAGCAGCTCCCTGTGGGAGATTATTATTATTATTATTATATAATATAATAACATAATATGTAATAGTAATTGTGGTATTTGTTAAGCGCTATGTTCCCGGCCCTGTGCTAAACTGGGGTGGATACAAGCAAATCAGGTTGGACACAGTCCCTGCCCCACGTGGGGCTCACAGTTTCAATCCTCATTTCATAGCGTGGCTTAGTGGAAAGAGGCCGGGCTTGGGAGACAAAGGTCGTGAGTTCTAATCCCTGCTCCACCACTTGTCTGCTATGTGACTTTGGGCAAGTCACTTCACTTCTCTGGGCCTCAGTTATCTCATCTGTAAAATGGGGATTAAGACTGTGAGCCCCACATGGGACAACCTGATCACCTTGTATCTACCAAGTGCTTAGAACAATGCTTGGCACATAGAGCTTAACAAATACCACAATTATTATTATTATTTTACAAATGATGATGGCATTTGTTAAGCGCTGACTATGTGTCAAGCACTGTATTAAGCACAGGGGTGGATATGTGCAAATCAAGTTGGACACAGTCCCTGTCCCACATGGGGCTCCCAGTCTTAATCTCCATCTTACTAAAGAGGGAACTGAGGCTCAGAAATTAAGAATAATAATAATGATGATGGCATTTGTTAAGTACTTACTACATGCCAGGCACTTTACTAAGTGCTGGGGTGGATACAAGCAAATTGGGCTGGACGTAGTCCCTGTCCCATATGGGGCTCACAGTCTCAATCCCATTTTACAGATGAGGGAACTGAGGCCCAGAGAAGTGAAGCCACTTGCCCAAGGTCACACAGCAGACAGCTGGTGAGTCCAGGAGGATCGGAACCCAGGTCCTTCTGGCTCCCGGGCCCTTGCCCTATCTACTGGACTACGCTACTTATTCATTCATTCATTCAATCGAATTTATTGAGTGCTTACTGTGTGCAGAACACTGTACTAAACACTTCATCTCAGGGATCGTGCTTACTACCTTTATTCTGCTCTCCCAAACGCTTAGCAAGGTGGGCGATTAATAAATACTATCGATTGGTCATCAGTGGTATTTCTGAGCGGCTACTGTGTGCAAGCATAGACCGCGAGCTCGTTTCGGACAGGGAATGTGTCTGTTATTATATTGCACTCTCCCAAACGCTTAGTACAGTGTTTTGCACACGGTAAGTGCTTGATAAATACCACTGAATGAATGAAAGCGTATTGTATTAAGGATATGGGAGAAGACAAACAGAACCAAGACACGTGACCGCTTGCTGTTCAGAAGCTTCCGATCTAATGGGGTGGGCGGGCAGACAGGAATGATTTACATCTAGTGGGAGCAGGTGGAAAATCCAGGATGTGGCAGGAAGTAGAACAAATGGATCACGACGAAGAGTGGGGAATAAATAATAGAATATTCACATACAGGCATAAACTATGTATGGGAGCTTCAGGGCTGAGAGGGGAAGAGTTGGAGGTGGGAAGGAAATAGCAAAGTGGAAAGGGACTGTGGATTCAGGCTGAGGCAGAGTTGGAGGGAGTTATAATAATAATATTATATTATTATTAATTTATTATTATATATTATATTATAATTATATTGTATTGTAATTATATTCTATTAATATATTATTATGTTTTGTTGTTATTATTAATAATATTATTATTATGGCATTTGTTAAGCGCTTACTATGTGCCAAGCACTGTTCTAAGCACTGGGGTCGATACAAGGTATCAGGTTGTCCCACGTGGGGCTCACAGGCTTCATCCCCAATTTCCAGATGAGTTAACTGAGGCCCAGAGACGTGGAGTCACTTGCCCTAAGTCACCCAGCTGACAAGTGGCGGAGCCGGGATCAGAACCCCCGTCCTCTGACTCCCAAGCCTGGGAGTTAAGCTGCTTCTCAATATCGCTGTTAATATTGTCCTCTCCCAAGCGCTTAGTACAGTGCTCTGCACACAGTAAATCCTCAATAGATTGCCCGACTGACTGCTCTGTGCTCAGCACTGTACTGAATGCTCACTTTCCCAGAAACTTCCCCAAGGTAGATTGCCCTTGAAATTCGGATAATAATAATAATAATAACAATATTTGTATTTGTTAAGTGCTTTTACTATGTGCCAAGCACTGTTCCAAGCGCTGGGGGGATACAAGGCAATCAAGGTTGCTCCACATGGGGCTCACAATCTTAATCCCCATTCTACAGATGAGGGAACTGAGGCACAGAAAAGTTCAGTGACTTGCTCAAAGTCACACAGCTGAGAAGTGGCAGAGCCAGGATTAGAACCCATGACCTCTGACTGCCAAGCCTGGGCTCTTTCCACTGAGCCACGCTGCTTCCCCGATAACGAGAGCATTTGTTAAGCGCTTACTATAATAATGTAATAATAATAATAATAATGGCATTTATTAAGCACTTACTATGTGCAAGGCACTGTTCTAAGTGCTGGGGAGGTTGCAAGGTGAACAGATTGTCCCACGGGAGGGTTAACAGTTTTAATCCCCCTCTTACGGAGGAGGTAACTGAGGCACAGAGAAGTTAAGTGACTTGCCCAACGTCACACAGCTGACAGTTGGCGGAGCCGGGCTTTGAACCCATGACCCAAGCCCATATTCTTTTCACTGAGCCTGGTGGAGGTGTGGGGGTGGGGGGGAGGAAGACAGGGATGAGGAAGGGAGTCTCCTCACCGTACCTCGTTCTCGCCTGTCCCGCCATCGACCCCCGGCCCACGTCCTCCCCCGGGCCTGGAATGCCCTCCCTCTGCCCATCCGCCAAGCTACCTCTCTTCCTCCCTTCAAGGACCTACTGAGAGCTCACCTCCTCCAGGAGGCCTTCCCAGGCTGAGCCCCTTCCTTCCTCTCCCCTTCGTCCCCCTCTCCATCCCCCCCATCTTACCTCCTTCCCTTCCTCACAGCACCTGTATGTATGTATATATGTTTGTACATATTTTTAGACTGTGAGCCCACTGTTGGGTAGGGACTGTCTCTATATGTTGCCAATTTGTACTTCCCAAGTGCTTAGTATGGTGCTCTGCGCATAGTAAGCGCTCAATAAATACGATTGATGATGATTGATGATATTTATTACTCTATTTATTTTACTTGTACATATCTATTCTATTTATTTTGTTAGTGTGTTTGGTTTTGTTCTCTGTCTCCCCCTTTTAGACTGTGAGCCCACTGTTGGGTAGGGACTGTCTCTACATGTTGCCAATTTGTACTTCCCAAGCGCTTAGTACAGTGCTCTGCACATAGTAAGTGCTCAGTAAATACGTTCGATGATGATGATGATGATTGCCAAGGGGACGGAGCTGGCGGTCCAGAGGGAGAACACATCATTCCTTCAGGATTCTCTCCGCTCCTGCTGTCTATTTCCCCATTTGGTCCCTGCTCGGATTCGGTGCCTCCACTTCCCTCCCCTCCCACAAGGCAGGGAGCGTTCCCAGGGAAGTCCAGCAGCGGGGGGCCGGGCCCACTGACAGCGGGAGCTGGGACCCCAGCCAAGGCCGGCCCCCCATCCCATTCCCGGCCCCAGGAATGACTTCGTCAACAAACTCTGCGGACACTGTTCCACTGTGGGCTCACTTGCCGGCCCTGTTCAATGCCCCCTGCCCCGCCTCAACCACCGCTGATACACACTCCGCACACGTACACACCACACAGCTACACCCAGCACACAGCACCTACGCCGTGCAGGCGTGCACACACGGCACATATGCCACGCACGTATGTTCACACTCAGCACGCTGCACATACATACACACACGGAACTAGTAATAATAATAATAACAGCATTTATTAAGCACTTACTATGTGCAAACCATTAATTAATTCATTCAGTCGTATTTATTGAGCGCTTACTGTGTGCAGAGCACTGGACTAAGCGCTTGGGAAGTACACGTTGGCAACATCTAGAGACGGTCCCTACCCAACAGCGGGCTCACAGTCTAGAAACACTGTTCTAAACGCTGGGGAGGTTATGGGGTGATCAGGTTGTCCCACAGGGGGCTCACAGTCTTAATCCCCATTTTCCAGATGAGGGAACTGAGGCCCAGAGAAGTGAAGTGACTTGCCCAAAGTCACCCAGCTGACAAGTGGCGGAGCCAGGATTTGAACCCATGACCTCTGACTCCAAAGCTTGTGCTTTTCCATTGAGCCTCGCTACTTCTCTAGTACACACACCTAGTTCCCGGCTTGTATTCTTTCCCAGGATTTAGTAGAATAAGAATAACTGTGGTACTTGTTACGCGCTTACTATATGCCAGGCATTGCACTAAGCACTGGGGTGGCTACAAGCAAATCATGTTGGACACAGTCCCTGTCTCACTTGGGGCTCCCAGTCTCAATCCCCATTTTGCAGATGAGGGAACTGAGGCCCAGAGAAGTGAAGTGACTTGCCCAAGGTCACACAGCAGACGAGTGGGGGAGCCAGGATTAGAACCCATGACCTTCTGATTCTCAGGCCCATGCCCTATCCACTACACCGTGCTTGGAACACAGCGAGCGCTTAATATATACTGTTACTATTACAACTGTGAGCCCGTTGTTGCGTAGGGACCATCTCTATATGTTGCCAACTTGTACTTCCCAAGTGCTTAGTACAGTGCTCTGCACACAGTAAGCGCTCAATAAATACGATTAAATGAATGAACACTCACTGCACACAGATAGCACTCACACACACAAAGCACCACATCACATATCCAGCCACTACACACACAAAGCACAATTAATCAATCACTGCTATTTACTGAGGACTTATTGTGTTCAAAGCACTGTTCTAAGCACTTAGCATTAAACACACACCTACATAGGACACACACATGCGTGTCGGAATAGACATACGTATGCTGTGTGGCCTACAGGAAAGAACATAGACTTGGGAGCATTGTCCTGGGAGCACTGACCCAAGAGCTTGAGAAGGAACCTCAGAAACCCCAGATTCCTCCCTTACCCATGGGGCACCTTCACTCATTCATTCATTCAATCGTATTTATTGAGCGCTTACTGCGTGCAGAGCACTGTACTAATCAATCAATCAATCAATCGCATTTATTGAGCGCTTACTGTGTGCAGAGCACTGTACTAAGCGCTTGGGAAGTCCAAGTTGGCAACATCTAGAGACGGTCCCTACCCAACAGTGGGCTCACAGTCTAGAATATAATAATAATAATAATAATAGCATTTATTGAGCACTTACTATGTGCAAAGCACTGTTCTAAGCGCTGGGGAGGTTCCAAGGTGATCAGGTTGTACCATGGGGGGCTCACAATCTTAATCCCCATTTTACAGATGAGGTAACTGAGGCACAGAGAAGTTAAGTGACTTGCCCAAAGCCACACAGCTGACGACTGGTGGAGCAGGGATTCAAACCCATGACCTCTGACTCCAAAGCCCGTGCTCTTGGTTGAACAGAGTTGCGCATCCAACGCGGGGCTAACCGTCTTAATCCCCATTTTACAGATGAGGTACTAGGCACAGAGAAGTTAAGTGACTTACCCAGGGTCACACAGCAGCCAAGTGGCAGAGCTGGGATTAGAACCCTGGTCTTACGACTCCCATGCTCTTCCCACTAGACCATGTTGTGTCTATACTTGCCCTTACCCTTCCCTGTAGCTGAAATTTGGGGAGCCCAAACCATCCCTCACTAGAAGGGGGGGAGACAGACAACAAAACAAGTAGACAGGCATCAATAGCAACAATAGAAATCGAATTATAGATCTATACACATCATGATTAAAATAAATAGAATAATAAATATGTACATATGAACACAAGTGCTGTGGGGCGGGGAGGGGGGTAGAGCAGAGGGAGGGAGTCTGAGCGATGGGCAGGGGAGGAGGAGCAGAGGAAAAGGGGGGCTCAGTCTGGGAACTGATGACCCCCCCCCAAGACTTATAAGCTCATTGTGGGCAGGGAATGTGTCTACCAACTCTGTTATATCATACTCTCCCAAGCATTTTAGAACAATCAATTCATCAATGATATTTATTGAGCACTTATTGTGTGCAGAGCACTGTACTAAGCCCTTGGGAGAGCACGATATAACAAAATCGGTAGATAAATTCCCTTCCCACAGTGAGCTTGCAATCTAGAGGGGGACAGGCATTAATAGAAATAAATACATTATGGATATTCATTCATTCAATCGTATTTATTGAGCGCTTACTGTGTGCAGAGCACTGTACTACACATTAAGTGCCGTGGGGCTGAGGGTAGGGGTGAATAAAGGATGCAAATCCAAGTGGAAGGGTGATGCCTCTCAGTAAGCGCTCAATAAATACCACTGATGGCCCAGAAGAGAAGAAGCAGGGTGTAATGGATAGAGCACTGGCCTGAGAGTCAGAAAGTCGTGGGTTCTAATCCCACCTCCACCACTCGTCTGCTGTGTGACCTTCAGCAAGTTGCTTCACTTCTCTGGGCCTCAGTGACCTCATCTGGGAAATGGGGCTCGAGTCTTTGAGCCCCACGTGGGACAGGTACTGTGTTCAACCCGATTTGCTTGTATCCACCCCGCGCTTAGTACAGTGCCTGGCACAGAGTAAGTGCTTAACGAATACTTATTTGTACATATTTCCTATTCTGTTTATTTTGTTAATGATAGAGAAGCAGCGTGGCTCAGTGGAAAGAGTGCGGGCTTTGGAGTCAGAGGGCATGGGTTCGAATCCCGGCTCCGCCACGTCTGCTGTGTGACCTTGGGCAAGTCACTTAACTTCTCGGAGCCTCAGGTACCTCATCTGTAAAATGGGGGTGATGACTGTGAGCCCCACACGGGACAACCAACCTGATCACCTTGTATCCCCCCAGCGCTTAGAACAGTGCTTTGCACATAGTAAGCGCTTAACAAATGCCATTATCATCATCATCATGTGCATCTAGCTTTACTTCTATTTATTCTGATGACACCCGTCCACTTGTTTTGTTTTGTTGTCCGTCTCCCCCTTCTAGACCGTGAGCCCGTTGTTGGGTGGGGACCGTCTCTAGATGTTGCCAGCTTGTACTTCCCAAGAGCTTAGTACAGTGCTCTGCACATAGTAAGCGCTCAATAAATACGATTGAATGAATGAATGAAAGAATACCATCGTTATTAGTGTTATTATTCTTGAGGGCAGAGACCTGCCCCGTTCAGGCTGGGGTCCCCAGGAAGAACCTTGTTGGCACCAACCTCCCGGGGGAGGGCAGGGGGTGGGAATGATAGATCCAAGGCCCGGGAACTAATCAGGAGTCCGACCAAAGCAGCGCTTCCGGGCCAAAACTGGGCTGTTGGGCTGTGAATGGCGAGGCCGGAAGCTGTCAGGGAAGGGGGGCTTCCATGCCTCAGTTGGCCCTTTCTTCCCGGGCTCTGCCGTGTACCAGGCTTCCGGCCCGTGGGAGGCCCGGCCCAGGGGACAAAGGATCGGGACAACTGCGGCCTCTTCACCGAGGCCTGATTAATGCCCCGGAGAAGGCTGAGAAAGTTCTTCCCACGTGTCCAGGGCTGCTAAGATTTCCCCAGGACCCCGAGGTGTCCGGGCCGACCCTCCCGAGGCTCGCTCGGTGGGAAAATGAGTCACGGTTGGCATTCGTCCTGGAAGATTAGGGAGGTTCACTTGGACCCAGCTCCCGGCCCTGCGGCCCTGCTAGCTATCGTCGTCCCCATCGTCATCACTGAGGTGTTTGCCGAGCGCTTACTATGTGCCAAGCACTGTGCTCGTCGCTGGGGTACTTACAAGATCATCAGGTTGGACCCGGACTCACACGGGGCTCGAGGTCTATTTCGGAGGGAGAACGAGTATCAAATCCCCATTTTAGAGGTGAGGAAACTGAGGCCCAGAGAGGTTAAGTGACTTGCCAGCAGCCTCACCCCCATGCCAGGGGGCGGGTCTCTGGGCTGTTGCTGACCCCCCTAATAATAATGGTATTATTTAAGCGCTTACTATGTGTCAAGCACTGTTCTAAGCATTGGGGCAGAGAAGCAGCGTGGCTCAATGGGAAAGAGCCCGGGCTTTGGAGTCAGAGGTCATGGGTTCAAATCCCAGCTCCGCCACTTGTCAGCTGTGTGACTTTGGGCAAGGCACTTCACTTCTCTGGGCCTCAGTTCCCTCATCTGTAAAATGGGGATGAAGACTGTGAGCCCCACGTGGGACAACCTGATACCTTGTATCTCCCCCAGCGCTTAGAACAGTGTTTGGCACATTCATTCATTTATTCAATCGTATTTATTGAGCATTACTGTGTGCAGAGCACTGTACTAAGCGCTTGGGAAGTACAAGTTGGCAACATATAAAGATGGTCCATACCCAACAACAGGCTCACAGTCTAGAAGGGGGAGACAAACAACAAAACAAAACATGTGGACAGGTGTCAAGTCATCAGAATAAATAGAAATAAAGCTAGATGGACAATATTAACAAAAAGAATAGTAAATACGTACAAGTAAAATAAATAGAGTAATAAATCTGTACAAAGTACAGATAGCAAGCACTTAACCAATACCATCATACCATCATCATTATTATTATTATTATTAAGCTAATCAGATAGGACACAGTCTCTGTCCCACATGGGGCTCACGGTCTCAATCCCCATTTTACAGAATGAGATAATCTGATCCCACATGGGGCTCATAATCCAGGGGGAAGAATGGGTATTGAATCTCCCATTTTACAGATGAGGGAACTGAGGCCCAGAGAAGTGAAGCGACTTGCCCAAGGTCAAACAGCAGATGTGTGGTTTAGCTGGGATTAGAACCCAGGTCCTCCTGACTCCCAAGCTGATGCTCTAGCCACAAATCCATGCTGCTTCTAATGCTCCATAAATACCACTATTATTATTATGATTCACTTAGAACAGTGCCCTGCACATAGTAAGCAGTCAAATACCATGGATTGATTGCTTTGCACACAGAAAGTGTTCAATAAATAATTGTGGTATTGGTTAAGTGCTTACTATGTGCCAGGCACTGTACTAAGTGCTGGACTGATGATGATAGAGGGGATGATGTTGACAGCATCCCGGGCTTGGTGGGGACGGGGCTGCCCGCCTCGGGGAGACCAGGGCTTGTGCCCCCAAGGGAATTGTTGGCAGGTGGTGCCCACGGCCAAAAGCCAGTCCGCCCCCGACCTGTGGCACACCGCTTCAAAGAAGCCAGAGAGAGAAGAAATAATAATAATGATGGTATTTGTTAAGCTCTTACTATGTGCAAAGCACTGTTCTAAGCACTGGGGAGGTTACAAGGTGATCAGGCTGTCCCACGAGGGGCTCACAGTTTTAATCCCTATTTTACAGATGAGGTAACAGAGGCACAGAGAAGTGAAGTGACTTGCCCAAAGTCACACAGCTGACAGTTGGCAGAGCCGGGATTTGAACCCATGAACTCGGACTCCAAAGCCCGGGCTCTTTCCACTGAGCCACGCTGCTTCCCTTAATCCACTGGAAATCCACTGGAGGGGCGAAGGGCGGAATGGCAGGCAGGGGAGAGGGGGTGCGGATGGTCCAGAATTGGG
Source organism: Tachyglossus aculeatus (assembly GCF_015852505.1). NCBI lineage: Eukaryota > Metazoa > Chordata > Mammalia > Monotremata > Tachyglossidae > Tachyglossus > Tachyglossus aculeatus. Next base: position 54,900,730 of record NC_052079.1, read on the forward strand.
GGTGACTCGGGTGCTGGCTCGCCTTCAGGGACCTCCGCCCTCGCTGCCCTGGGATGGGTCAGGTCCTGGGGCTCTCTCTTGCCCCCGGGGCTATTCCTGGGTCTAGGGAGGCTAATTCGGGCCTGCTCTCCCCGCCCTACTGGGCACGGGCCGGACCAGACCGGGACAAGCCCTGTCATTTCCCTGCCGAAACTTCTCATTAGACATTCCCGCCGGACGGCCCTTCCTACCCTTTGAAAACCAGCCGTGCCCGCGCTTCGCTGACCTAACCACCATCCACCACTCTCTACCAGCCTCCTCTCCTCCCCACTGGCCTCCGACAATCCCTGCCCCACATGGGATGCCTGGATTTAATTGGGAAGGAGAACAGGTAGCGAATCCCCATTTTACAGTTGAGGAGGTTGAGGCCCAGAGAAGTGAAGTGACTCATCCAAGGTCACACAGCTCGCAACCGGCTGAGCAGCGGGTAGAGTCGGGATTAGAACCCAAGTCCTCTGAGTCCCAGGCCCGTGCTCTTTCCACTAGGCCACGCTGCTTCTCAAGATAATAATAATGATGGTGATGGTATTGGTTAAGCGCTTACTATGTGCAAAGCACTGTTCTAAGCGCCGGGGAGGATACAAGGTAATCAGGTTGCCCCACAGGGGGCTCACAGTCTTCATCTCCATTTTACAGATGAGGGAACTGAGGAGCAGAGAAGTGAAGTGACTCGACCAAAGTCACACAGCTGACAAGTGGCGGAGCCGGGATTTGAACCCATGACCTCTGACTCCAAAGTCTGGGCTCTTTCCACTGAGCCACGCTGCTTCTAGACTGTGAGCCCGTTGTCTTGATGTCGTCCCAAGATGTGAGTGGCAATGCCCAGTGGATGAATGAGTCAATGAGAAATGGACCGAGAGGTCAGAGAAGCAGCTGTGTCAGCTGTGTGACTTTGGGCAAGTCACTTCACTTCTCTGGGCCTCAGTTACCTCATCTGTAAAATGGGGATTAAGACTGTGAGCCCCATGTGGGACAACCTGGTCACCTTGTAACCTCCCCAGCGCTTAGAACAGTGCTTTGCACATAGTAAGAGCTTAATAAATGCCATTATTATTATTATTATTATTATTATTATTATTATTGTATCTAACCCAACGCTTAGAACAGTGCCTGCACATAGGAAACGCTCAATGAATACCACTTTAAAAAAAAAAGCCAGTTCTCATAACCTAGTGACTGCTTTCTTTAGAAGCCCCATTTTAGGGAAAATTTGTATTGTAATGAAAATAGTTTTCAAGGCCCTGCTGAGAGCTCACCTCCTCCAGGAGGCCTTCCCAGACTGAGCCCCTTCCTTCCTCTCCCCCTCACCCCCCTCTCCATCCCCCCATCTTACCTCCTTCCCTTCCCCACAGCACCTGTATATATGTATATATGGTTGTACATATTTATTACTCTATTTATTTATTTATTTATTTATTTTACTTGTACAATTCTATCCTATTTATTTTATTTTGTTGGTATGTTTGGTTCTGTTCTCTGTCTCCCCCTTTTAGACTGTGAGCCCACTGTTGGGTAGGGACTGTCTCTATGTGTTGCCAATTTGTACTTCCCAAGCGCTTAGTACAGTGCTCTGCACATAGTAAGCGCTCAATAAATACGATTGATTGATTGATTGATTGATAACTAGGGGGGGCCTCCTGGAGGCAGGGTCTTTGAAGGTGAAGAGGGAAGCTGTGTCCGCAGAGCTGGACTCGGAGTCAGTCCTGGCAGAAGACAAACGGCTCTGGGCCGACTGAAGAGTTCTCGATTTACCGCAAAAGGGTTTTTAGTGCTGCTTACGGCACATAAATAACCTTAATCACTCTACCAGGAAGCAAATTGTTCGAGAGCTTTCCTCGCCAAAGATTCCTCCTCCAGCTTCCAGAAGCAAAGCTGGCCTGAGCCCGAGCCCTGATGATAACAATAATAATAGTAATAATAATAATAGCATTTGTTAAGCGCTTACTACGTGCCAGGCACCGTACTAAGTGCTGGGGTGGATACAAGCAAATTGGGTTGGACCCGGTCTCTCTCCCACGTGGGGCTCACAGTCTCAATCCCCGTTTGACGGATGAGGAAACTGAGGCTCAGAGAGGTGAAGTGACTGGCCCGAGGTCACACCGCAGACAAGTGGTGGAGCCAGGATTAGAACAGATGACCTTCTGAGTCCCAGGCCCGGCTTCTATCCACCTCACCTTGCCGCTTCCCTGATTTCTGATCCCAAGCCCTGAGCATTATAGTGGAAAGAGCCCGGGCCTGGAGTCAGAGGACGTGGGTTCTAATCCCGGCTCTGCCACTTGTCTGCTGTGTGACCTCGGGCAAGTCACTTCACTTCCCTGCGCCTCAGTTACCTCATCTGTAAAACGGGGATGGAGACTGTGAGCTCCACTTGGGACAACCCGATAACCTTGTAACTATCCCAGCACTTAGAACAGTGCTTGGCACATAGTAAGCACTTAACAAATACCATTGTTCTCCTTCTAGACTGTGAGCCCATTGTTGGGCAGGAGCCATCTCTATATGTTGCCGATTTGTACTTTCCAAGTGGTTAGTACAGAGCTCTACACACAGTAAGCGCTCAATAAATACGATTGAATGAATGAATGAGTCCTGAGTCCAAGGCTGAAGTACCATGCTGACCTAAGGACTTAATAATAATAATAATGATGGCATTTATTAAGCGCTTACTATGTGCAAAGCACAGTTCTAAGCGCTGGGGAGGCTACAAGGTGATCAGGTAGCTCCATGGGGGTTCACAGTTTTAATCCCCATTTTACAGATGAGGCCTAGAGAAGTGACTTGCCCAAAATCACACAGCTGACAATTGGTGGAGCTGGGATTTGAACCCATGACCTCTTACTCCAAAGCTCATGCTCTTTCCACTGAGCCACGCTGCTTCTGTCCCACCTTGATTACGACATCAGGGTCCTTGATGACCTCTCCACCTCCTGTCCATACTTCACTGAACCTCAGTCTTTTCTATCTCATCGCTAACCCCTCATCCACCTCCTACCTCTGGCCTGGAATTCCCTCCCGCTCCTTATATGACAAACCGCCATTCTCCCCCCACATCAAAGCCTTATTAAAATCACATCTCCCCCAAAGAGTTCTCTAAGACCTCCTTCCCCCTACCCCCTCACCCTTCCGTGTCACCCTGCGTCGTCAGGGGTGTTGGATGGTCAGTGCTGGGTCACTGGGGGAGACTCCAAGATGGTGAGGGGAGATTGGACGGTCCGTGCTGGGTCACTGGGGGAGACTCCGGAATGGAGAGGGGAGACTCAGGGATGTGGGGTGGTCCGTGCTGGGTCACTGGTGGGAGAGTCAGGGGTGTTGGAGGATCCAGAAGGGCAGGATCCAGAAGGACAAGCAATTCCCGGCTCCTTTAGCGATCCCGGCGCCACCGAGGAAGGCAGAGAACCTGGGCTGGCGGAGATGATGGGAGAGGCCCTCAGAGACGCAGCAGCCCAGTGGTCACCTGCCAGGGCCCCCCCCCCACACCCAGGGCAGCGAGCCCACCGGACTCTCTGTCTCGCTTCACGACTTGTTTTGCTCCACGAAAGCATTTTCCAAAGGGGTGGTGGAAGCGGGTGAAAAATACCAGCTTGTTTTCCAGCTCAGCGAACACTTGTGTTAGGCAAACACGGCTCCAAGCGGCCTTTCCCGGCTCGGAGGAGCGGTCGGCCGGGAATGGGATCATGTTCCAAGCAAGGGTTCCCGGGGGGCCAGGTCTGGCTCGAGCCAAACAGACTTCCGGCTCTGAGAGCTCAGTTCTTTCTTCCCTCGTCCTTTTTTTTCCATTTTTTTGTGGTATTTGCTAAGCGGCTACTATGTGCCAGGCACTGGACTGGACACTGGGGTAGATTCATAGTGAGAAACAGGATGGTGAAATGGATAGAGCATGGGCATCGGAAGGTCATAGATCTAATCCCAGCTCCACCACTTGTCTCCTGCATAAACTTGGGCAAGTCACTTCACTCCTCTGGGCTTCAGTTACCTCATCTGTAAAATGGGGATTGAGACTAGGAGCCCCATTTGGAACAGGGACTATGTCCAACCCGATTTGTTTGTATCCACTCCAGCGCTTAGGATAGTGCCTGGCACTTAATAAGCACTTAAATACCACAATTATTATTATACGAGGTAATCAGGTGGGACAGAGTCCGTGTTCCACAGATTTAAGGTTCCCCAGTAGTTCAGCCCCTCACTTACACACCTCCTTTCCACCCCCAGACCCACCTCCATCTTCCATTACCTTTTTTTATGGTATTTGTTAAGTACTTACAATGTGCCAGCCACTGTGCTAAGCGCAGGGGCAGATACAGGGTATTGAGATTGAACCCAGTTCCTTTCCCATGTGGGGCTCACAGCCTTCATCTTCTAGACTGTGAGCCCACTGTTGGGTAGGGACTGTCTCTATATATTGCCAACTTGTACTTCCCAAGAGCTTAGTACAGTGCTGTGCACACAGTAAGCGCTCAATAAATACGATTGATTGATTGATTGATTCATCCCCATTTTACAGATGAGGAAACCGAGGCCCAGAGAAGTGAAGTGACTTGCCCCAAATCACACAACAGGCAAGTGACAGAGACGGGGTTAGAATCCAGGTCCTTTGATTCCCCAGCCCACGCTCTTCCCACTAGGTTATGCTGCTTCTCCTTCTCCGAGATCTTCAGGTTGTCGGGAGCTGAGTGGCTCTCAATCTCTCCCTCTCCCACCCTTTCCTCTTCCCTTTCCTTTCTCCTCTCCCACTCCAGCCCCCCATCCCCAGAGACATCCTGGTTACAGGTCCGACAGCCTCGTCTATAAAGTCTGGTATCTTGACCTTTGGCATGGAAGAGCAGACGTGCTACCGTCAGTTCTCATCCCTGGGAGTGACAGACAGACAGTCCTGTCTCTCTCTCTCCATTTCATCAGACCAAGAAAAGTGGCATTTCTGGATCTATTGAGCCCAGGGCTCTGTCTCTGGCAGAGACTCCGGGCCACATGGAGGAACTGTGTACTGGTTGCCCACAGGGACAACTGCCCTCGTGGTCAGAGATGAACCATCCAATACCTCCTCTCTCCCTGACTCTTCCCCAGTGATCCAACCTGTACCCCCTAAACCTGCCAGTCTCTCCCCTCTCCATCCCTAACTGCCCCCCCACTGACCCAGCACAGACTACCCAACATGTCAACTCTCTCCTCTCCATTCCTCACTCTCTCTCTCTCTCGACCCAGCCTGGACCATCCAACATCCCCAACGCCTCCGTCTCCATCCCTGACTCTCCAGTGACCCAGCACGGACCATCTCTCTAATCTGTAAGCTCCTTGAAGGCAGAGATCTTGTCTACCACTATCATTTTGTAACTGTCCAAGCATTCAGTACAGCGCTCCACCCACGGTAGACTCCAAGCTTCTTGAAGACAGGGATGACCTCTAGACTGTAAGCTCACTGTGGGTAGGGAATGTGTCTGTTTACTGTCATATTGGATTCTGAGGCACTTAGGGTTTTGCACACAGTAGGAGCTCAGTGAACATGACTGAATGAAATACAATTGAATAAAAATCTGTTGTACTTGCTCGGTACCATGCTCTGTGTCTTCATCCCCCTCGGTGGGGTCCGAGCTCTGGGTCCCTGACCCCGTGTGAGCAGGGATGAAACTGTCCCGTCACTGAAGCCGTGACTGAAGTTGAGAATGACAGGAAGTCGCCAGCCGCCCGCCCTCCGTTCCTGAAAACAGGAAGCCGACACCTCAGGCACGAGGGCCTGTGATATTTGGCCTCCTCTGTGGACCCGGAGTCAGGGAAGGAGGTCAGAGCTTGGGGGATGGGCAGGGATGATGGACACACCGAGGTCAAGGCTACGTCTTGGTCTGGTCAGTACAGTTCATTCATTCAATCATATTTATTTAGCACTTACTGTGTGCAGAGCACTGTACTAAGTGCTTGGAAAGTACAAGTTGGCAACATATAGAGACAGTCCCTACCCAACAACAGGCTGGCCATCAAGGCTGAGGAAGGGCCAGACCGAGGTGCAGGCTGGGCTGGGGAGGACAGACCAGAAGTTCCAGGGGGTGGATAGCTTCCACAAGGAAGACCATGATGGGGGTGGGGCTCTGCAGCCTGGGGAGACACGGGATGAAAGCCAGGACAGGACGGGACCCCATGGAACCATGAAGGGATGGAGAGAGGAGAGTCAGGGGTGCCGGATGATATATGCTGGATCACTAGGGGACTGTCAGGGATGGAGAAGGGAGAGGCAGGGGTGTTGGATGGTCCAAACTGGGTCACTGGGGGTCAGTCAGGAATCAAGGGTGTTGGAAGGCCTGGGCTGAGTCACTGTGGGAGAGTCGGGGATGGAGAGGGGAGAATTAGGGGTGTTGGGTCACTGGGGGAGAGTCAGGGATGGAGAGGGGAGAATCAGGGATGGAGAAGGGAAAGTCAGGGGTGTTGGGCGGCCTGGGCTGCGTCACTGGGGGAGAGTCAGGGCTGTAGAGGGGAGAATTAGGGGTGTTGGGTCACTGGGGGAGAGTCAGGGATGAAGAGGGGAGAGTCAGGGATGGAGAAGGGAAAGTCAGGGGTGTTGGATGTTCCTGGGCTGGGTCACTAGGGGAGAGTCAGGGATGGAGAGGGCAGGACCAGGGGTGTAGGTGGCAATGGGGGGCTGGACAGATCTGTCCACCCTCCTCCCGACCTTGGACAGCCTCCGCCCCCCTCAGTATGAGGGACCAGGGCAGGGGTTTTCCCAATTGGGCTGGGTGAAGGGACTGAGTCAGGGCCTTGTTTTAGCCAAGGACACTTTCCCTGGAACTCGGGAGGAAGGGAGTGGGGGCAGGGGAAGAGGAAGCTTCAGCAGCTGGAGCTTGGGCGGCCTTCACACACACACACACACTCACTCACTCACACACTCTCTCTCTCTCTCGTTTCTCAATGAGTAGCTTCCCCCTCTGGCTTCCTGGAAAAGGCTCCTCTCAGCCCACCCCCCTCCAAAACACACACACATACACACGCCTGTCACATGATTTCCAGAAACCCCAACCTCGTTCCGGGCCCGTGTTGTGACACCCTCCAGTAAGGGCTCCGGGGGGCCTCGGGTTTGGGATCTAACTGTTCCCACTGGTCAGATCCCGCCCAGCTCCGGCCGTCCCGTGGGAAGCTGGAATCCGGACAGGGAGACCGGCCGACGGACTTTTCTTTTCTCCAATGGCGCTCCGGTCCCTGGGCTCTGCTCATGACAGATGCCCAGTATAGTGCTCAGTACATAGAAGGAGAAGCAACGTGGTTCAGTGGAAACAGCCCGGGCTTTGGAGTCAGCGGCCATGGGTTCAAATCCCAGCTCTGCCAATTGTCAGCTGTGTGACTTTGGGCAAGTCACTTCACTTCTCTGGGCCTCAGTTCCCTCATCTGTAAAATGGGGATTAAGGCTGTGAGCCCCCCGTGGGACAACCTGATCATCTTGTAACGCCCCAGCGCTAAGAACAGTGCTTTGCACACAGTAAGAGCTTAAAAAATGCCATTATCATAGGTACCCACTACAGAGCTCTGCACACAGAAGGTGCTTGCTGCAGTGCTCTGTTCATGGGAGGTGCTCAGTACAGTGCTCTGCTCACAGTACGTTCTTGGTACAGTGCTCTGCATGCAATAGGTGTCCAGTACAGAGCTAAAATCACTGTGTCTAGTACTCCAGAGTAGGTGCCTAGTTCAGTGCTGTGCACACAGTAGAAGTTTGAGCAAACACTGATGGCGTTAATGGTGATGTTGACAGATAACCAGGTAATCGGAATGAAGTCCGATTAGAGAAGCAGTGTGGCTCAGTGGAAAGAGCCCGGGCTTTGGAGTCAGAGGTCATGAGTTCAAATCCCGGTTCCACCACTTGTCAGCTGTGAGACTTTGGACAAGCCACTTCACTTCTCTGTGCCTCAGTTACCTCATCTGTAAAATGGGGATTAACATTGTGAGCCCCACATGGGGCAACCTGATCACCTTGTATCCTCCCCAGTGATTAGAACAGTGCTTTGCACATAGTAAACGCTTAACAAATACCAAAATTATTATTATTATTCTCTGTGCCTCAGTTACCTCATCTGTAAAATGAGGGTTAAAACTGTGAGCCCCCCGTGGGACAACCTGATCATCTTGTAACCTCCCCAGCGCTTAGAACAGTGCTTTGCACATAGTAAATGCTTAACAAATACCATCATTATTATTATTATTAAGTCCAAGAAGCAGCGTGGCTCAGTGGAAAGAGTGCGGGCTTGGGAGTCGGAGGTCATGGGTTCGAATTCTGACTCCACCACTTGTCAGCTGTGTGACCTGGGGCAAGCCACTTAACTTCTCTGTGCCTCAGTTACCTCATCTGTAAAATGGGGATGAAGACTGTGAGCCCCGCATGAGACAACCTGATCACCTTGTATCCCCCCCAGCTCTTAGAACAGTGCTTTGCACATAATAAGCACTTAACAAATACCATTATTATTATCATAATGCTTGGCCTGTTTGAAAGGGCCCAGGCCTGGGAACCAGAAGACCTAGGTTGTAATACTCGCTCTGCCGCCTCTCCGCTGTGTGACCTTGGACAAGTCTCTTCACTTCTCTGTTCCTCAATTCCCTCATTGGCAAAATGGGGATTAAATCCTACCCAGCCCTCCCTAGACTGTGAGCCCCACATAATGATAATAATGATGGCATTTATTAAGTGCTTACTATGTGCAAATCACTGTCCTAAGTGCTGGGGAGGTTACAAGGTGATCAGGTTGTCCCATGGGGGGCTCACAGTCAATCTGCATTTTCCAGATGAGGTAGCTGAGGCACAGAGAAGTGACTTGCCCCAAGTCACACAGCTGACAATTGGCGGAGCCAGGATTTGAACCCATGACCACTGACTCCAAAGCCAGTGCTCTTTCCACTGACCCACGCTGCTTCTCTACATGGGAGAAGGGACTGTTTCCCACACGGAACAGGGATTATGTCCAACCTGATTAACTTGTATTCATTCATTCATTCATTCTATCATATTTATTGAGCGCTTACTGTGTGCAGAGCACTGCACTAAGCACTTGGGAAGTACAAGTCGGCAACATATAATAATAATAATAATAATAATGATAATAATGGTATTTGTTAAGCGCTTACTATGTGCAAAGCACTGTTCTAAGTGCTGGGGGGATACAAGGTGATCAGGTTGTCCCACGTGGGGCTCACAGTCTTCATCCCCATTTTACAGATGAGGGAACTGAGGCCCAGAGAAGTGAAGTGACATGCCCAAAGTCACACAGCTGACAACTGGCGGAGCCGGGATTTGAACCCATGACCTCTGACTCCAGAGCCCGGGCTCTTTCCACTGAGCCACGCTGCTTCTCGACAGTCCCTACCCAACAACAGGCTCACGGTCTCGAAGGGGGAGACAGACAACAAAACAAGTAGACAGGTGTCGATATCATCAAAATACCATTGTACCTACTCCAGGTCTTAGTCCAGTGCTTAGCACACGGTAAGCGTTTAACAAATATTATGATGATGATGATGATGATGATGAGCTTCCCTAGAGAGAGCCAGTGCAGAGGGACAAGGCAGGGGAAGGAGCCCCAGGGGTCAAAGGTTGCGTCCCCCACTTCACCGACGGATTCGGGGAGGAAGTGGTTGAGTGAGGGGAAACGGCCGGAATGCAGAAGGCTCTATCGGGCCGACGATCTCTGGTGAAATGGCGGCTGATCGACGCCTGGGAAGACGGACTGTGTGAGAGGGACACTGGGCCACCAGCAGCTGCTGGGAGCCACGGCCTGGACTTGCTTTTCAAATGATCCATCGATGGTAGTAACTGAAAAAAATCTCCAGTGGCTACCAATCAACCTACGCATCAGGCAAAAACTCCTCACCTTCAGCTTCGAGGCTGTCCATCCCCTCACCCCCTCCTACCTCACCTCCCTTCTCTCCTTCTCCAGCCCAGCCCGCACCCTCCGCTCCTCTGCCATTAATTTCCTCGCCGTGCCTCATTCTCGCCTGTCCCACTGTCGACCCCCGGCCCACGTCCTCCCCCTGGCCTGGAATTCCCTCCCTCCCAAAATCCGCCAAGCTAGCTCTCTTTCTCCCTTCAAGGCCCTACTGAGAGCTCCCCTCCTCCAGGAGGCCTTCCCACACTCAGCCCCCTCCTCCCCCTCCCCATCCCCCCCACCTTACCTCCTTCCCCTCCCCACAGCACCTGTATAGATGTATATATGTTTGTACACATTTATTACTCTATCCATTAATTTTATTTGTACATATTTATTCTAATTATTTTATTTTGTTGATATGCTTTGTATTGTTCTCTGTCTCCCCCTTCTAGACTGTGAGCCCGTTGTTGGGTAGGGACCGTCTCTATATGTTGCCAACTTGTACTTCCCAAGTGCTTAGTACAGTGCTCTGCACACAGTAAGCGCTCAATAAATATGATTGAATGAGCGTTTACCATGTGCGGAGCACTCTACTGAGGGCTTGGGACACTACAATACAGCAGAATCTGGAAGTCAGTCGGCCAGTGGTATTGACTGAGGGCTTACTGTGCGCAGAGCACTGTACTAAGGGCTTGGGAGAGGAAAATACAACAATATCATAGACACATTCCCTGCCCACAACGAGCTTACAGTCTAGAGGGGAAACTGGTAGACACGTTTCCTGCCCACATTAATAATAATAATGGTATTTGCTAAGCACTTACTATGTGCAAAGCACTGTTCTAGGCGCTGGGGGGATACGGGGTGATCAGGTTGTCCCACATGGGGCTCACAGTCTTAATCCCCATTTTACAGATGAGGTAACTGAGGCACACAGAAGTTAAGTGGCTTGCCCGAGGTCACACAGCTGACAAGTGGCCGAGTGGAGATTTGAACCCAAGACCTCTGACTCCAAAGCCCATGCTCTTTCCACTGAGTCACGCAGTCCTTGCTGGGGGAATTCAGGGTGGAGGTGCAGGAGAGGGGAGGAGAAGCAGGGTGAGCCCTGAGCGTCAGTCTTCTAGGCTGTGAGCCCATTGTTGGGTAGGGACCGTCTCTCTATATGTTGCCAACTTGTACTTCCCAAGCGCTTAGTACAGTGCTCTGCACACAGTAAGCGCTCAATAAATACGATTGATTGATTGATTGATCATCATCATCATCAGTGATATACATATATCGTCGATATATATATTGAGTCCTTACTGCGTGCAGAGCACTGTACTAAGCATTTGGGAGAGCCCAATTCAGCAGAGTCAGTAGACACCCTCCTTGCCCTTCATCTCTTGCCCTTAGAGAAGCAGCGTGGCTCGGTGGAAACAGCCCGGGCTTTGGAGTCAGAGGTCACGGGTTCAAATCCCGGCTCCACCAATTAGCTGTGTGACTTTGGGCAAGTCGCTTCACTTCTCTGGGCCTCAGTTCCCTCATCTGTAAAATGGGGATGAAGACTGTGAGCCCCACGTGGGACAACCTGATCACCTTGTATCCCCCCAGGGCTTAGAACAGTGCTATGCACATAGTAAGTGCTTAACATATACCATCATTATTATTATTATCTCACCTTTCCAACCTTCACCCCCCGAATCCTGCCTGCAAACTCCAGCCCACTCCCTCCTCCGCAAAAAAAAAAAATACACCAGACCAGAGCTCACCCCAACCTCAAAATCCTCCAGAAACTCCACCTCCTGCAGGAAGCCTTCCCAGACTGGTGTTCTCCTCAGGTCACACTCTCCCAACTTCTACCTCCTCAATACTTCGGCCCTCTCAATCACCGGTGGCACAGCTGTACATTTCAGTTTACACACTTTACTATTTAAACACTCGTTCAAACCACTTTGCCATTTCTTTATTCTCATCTTCCTCCTACCTCTAAAAACTTTTATGTTTCTTACCTCCGTTAGTAAGCTCCTGGAGGGCAGGGATTGTGCCTTTCAACTCTTTTGTGCTCTTTAAAGGGCTTTGTATAGAAGCTCATAAATAAGATGGATGGATGAATGGGATCATAATAATGGCATTTATTAAGTGCTTACTATGTGCAAAGCACTGTTCTAAGCGCTGGGGAGTTACAAGGTGATCAGGTTGTCCCACCTGGGGCTCACAGTCTTAATCCCCATTTTACAGACGAGGTAACTGAGGCACAGAGAATTGAAGTGACTTGCCCAAAGTCACACAGCTGACAAGTGGTGGAGCCGGGATTTGAACCCATGACCTCTAACTCCAAAGCCCGGGCTCTTTCCACGGAGCCACGCTGCTTCTAATGAATGAAATGAAATGAAATGGGATGAATCAAAGCAGTGTGGCCTGGTGGCCAGTGCATGGGCCTGGGAATCAGAAAGACCTGGGTTCTAATTCCGGCTCCGCCACACGTCTGCTGTGTGACCTTGGCAAGTCACTTCACTTCTCTGGACCTCAGTTCCCTCATCTGTAAAATGGGGATGAAGACTGTGAGCCCCATGTGGGACAAGTACTGTGTCCAACCTGATTAACTTGTAGGTACCCCAGGGCTTAGAACGGTGCTTGGCACATAGTAAGTGCTCAATAAATACCATAATTATTATTATTATCAATGGATTAATAGATGGATGGATGGGTGGGTGGATTGGTCAATGAATGGATGGGTGGATAATAATAATAATGGCATTTATTAAGCGCTTATGTGCAAAGCACTGTTCTAAGGGCTGGGGAGGTTACAAGGTGATCAGGTTGTCAATCAATCAATCATATTTATTGAGCGCTTACTGTGTGCAGAGCACTGTACTAAGCACTTGGAAAGTACAAGTTGGCAACATATAGAGACAGTCCTTACCCAACAGTGGGCTCACAGTCTAAAAGGTTGTCCCACTGGGGGTTCACAGTCTTAATCTCCATTTTACAGATGCGGTCACTGAGGTGCAGAGAAGTGAAGTGACTTGCCCAGTGTCACACAGCTGACAATTGGCTGAGCCGGGATTTGAACCCATGACCTCTGACTCCAAAGCCCGAGCTCTTTCCACTGAGCCACGCTGCTTCTCTAATGGTTAGGTTGGTAGGTGGGTGGAAGGATGGATAGATGGAGGGATGGACAGATAAGCAGAGAGGGTTGTCCCCCCATCGCCCAGAGCCCTGGCCTCTCCCGTGTACTTGGCTCCCTAGAGAACCCCAGAATTTGGGTGCTCTGAGCAGTGCTCCTGGAGGTCCACAGATGGTTGGACTTAAACCCTGAGAAACTCACGAGGTTGTTTTCAAGTGACGGAGAACCACAAACTGCAAGTGACCAGTGAGGGAGGGATATTGCGGTGGGGAGGGCAGGTGGGAGAAGGAAGAGCTCATGAGAACGATGACGGTACTTTCCTTTTCTCTCCCTGCCCAGGCTCCCCGGCGGTGGCCCAGCTGCGAGTCTCACAGCCATTCCCCAGCTGCTGGAGTTGGGGCTAGCGTGGGACCGACTTGGGCCACGGGGCTGGGGTCAGTTGGGGAGACACAGGGGTGAGGATGAAGCCAGAATGAGAGGCAGAAAGCCTGCCACTTGGAAGCTAAGTCTTAATTTCCAAAGAAGCAGTTTAACTGTTACCAACTTCATCCTGTAACTTCTGCGGGCCTCAGTTTCCTTCTCTTAGAAGCAACGTAGCCCAGTAATAATAATAATAATGTTGGCATTTGTTAAGCGCTTACTATATGCCAAGCACTGTTCTAAGCTCTGGGGTAGATACAAGGTAATCCGGTTGTCCCACGTAGGGCTCACAGTCTTAATCTCTATTTTACAGATGAGGAAACTGAGGCCCAGATGCCCCTCGTCCCCCTCTCCATCCCCCCATCTTACCTTCTTCCCTTCTCCACAGCACCTGTATATATGTATATATGTTTGTACATATTTATTACTCTATTTATTTATTTATTTTACTTGTACATATCTATTCTATTTATTTTATTTTGTTAGTATGTTTGGTTTTGTTCTCTGTCTCCCCCTTTTAGACTGTGAGCCCACTGTTGGGTAGGGACTGTCTCTATATGTTGCCAACTTGGACTTCCCAAGCGCTTAGTCCAGTGCTCTGCACACAGTAAGCGGTCAATAAATACGATTGATGATGATGATGATGATGATAAGTGCCCACCAAAGCTCTCTGCACACTGTAGGCACAGAGTGACAGTGCTCTGCACGAAGAAAACTGTCAGCTAAGGGCTCAGCACACAGTAGGTGTCAGTAAATACTGATGGTAATGATTGAAGGAGACTTTGATGCCTATAGGAGCTCTTGGTTTATTTCATTAATGATCCATTAGGGTAACACCTTGGGCAACTGGCCACTGGCATCCACCCAGGCACCGCAAATCTGAGCGACCACTGGCATCCCACCACGGCGGCCACAGACGCCACTCGGGCCTCAGTGAGCATGAGATAAAATGGGGTTCTTCGAGGGGTGAGGCTGGTTTTGGGGGGTGTGATTCAGGTTGCTTGACTATTTCCCCCTCAATCTGGCTTGATGGGAAACAGGAAAGAGGAGGTGTGAGAGGTATCAGCCCCTGGCTCAGCCAATCAGATTTGTTCCCCCCCGCCCAGAAATTGACCATCCAAGAACCCCAGAGCTATTTTAATCAATCAATCAATCAATCAATCATATTTATTGAGTGCTTACTATGTGCAGAGCACTGTACTAAGCGCTTGGGAAGTACAAATTGGCAACATATAGAGACAGTCCCTACCCAACACTGGGCTCACAGTCTAAAAGTTTTAAGGGGTTCTTCCTTCACCCCCCAACACTACCTTCACACTGGTTCTCCCAGGGGGGCACGGAGGATTGAGCCCAAGAAGAGGAAAGCAATAATGGCTTCCGTTCCTGCCCCTCACCTGTCACGTGATCATAAAATAATAATAATAATAATAATGGCATTGTTAAGTGCTTACTGTGTGCCAAGCACTGCTCTAAGTGAGTCACTTCACCTCTCTGAGCCTCAGTTTCCTCATCTGCAAAATGGGGGAAACATTCATCATCATCATTATCAATCGTATTTATTGAGCGCTTACTATGTGCAGAGCACTGTACTAAGCCCTTGGGAAGTACAAATCGGCAACACATAGAGACAGTCCCTACCCAACAGTGGGCTCACAGTCTAAAAGGGGGAGACAGAGAACATTCCCCACTGACCCTTCCCTCCCAGGGCTATGGGGAGGACAAAGTTGTGATAACTGATGAAAAGGGGCTTTGGGAACAAGAAGCAGCGTGGTCTAGTGGAAACAGCCCAAGACTTCCTTCTTCTGTCCCTCTCAGGGGTGGAGAAGGGAGAGAGAGAGGGGGGCAGAACGGAGGGGGTACGATGAGGGCTGCCCCTCTCCCCCAGGTTACCCCGATGCGCCCACCAATTTGGGGTGGGGGGCATCCCGCAGCCCCCTGCCTGTCCACCCCTACCTCCCGGAGTGCCTGGAGTCCCGCGCTGGGCCCGGAACAAGGTCTGCGGTTGGGTGAGTCACCACCCTCATGGGGCACACATTCAGGTGACCCAGAGGGCACCCAGACAGTGCCCCCCTGCCCACCTCCCTTCATCCCCGGCCCCACAGGCTCCCACAGGGCTGGCCGGACACGGCGCCGTGCTTACCTGGCCCATTTCTGGCTGTCGGTTCCCCAAAATTAGCCTGGAAGCTCCTCCAGGGCAGCAGTCATAATAATGGCATTTATTAAGCGCTTACTATGTGCAAAGCACTGTTCTAAGCGCTGGGGTGGGATACAAGGTGATCAGGTTGTCCCACGTGGGGCTCACAGTCTTCATCCCCATTTTCCAGATGAGGTAACTGAGGCCCAGAGAAGTGAAGTGACTTGCCCAAAGTCACACAGCTGACAAGTGGTGGAGCCGGGATTTGAACCGACGCCCTCTGACTCGCCACGCTGCTTCTCTGTGGAAGCAATGGGACACCTTTATCACCTCCATGGGATCCTTCCCTCCCCAGCACTCAAGTACAGAACCCGCCCCCCAGCAAGTGTTCAATAAGTACCACTGATTGATTGATTGATTGGGGGCAAGTGGCTTGCCTCATGCTGCTGAGAAGCTGCTGTGGCTCAGTGGAAAGAGCCTGGGCTTTGGAGTCAGAGGGCATGGGTTCAAATCCCAGCTCTGCCAACTGTCAGCTGTGTGACTTTAGGCAAGTCACTTAACTTCTCTGCGCCTCAGTTACCTCATCTGGAAAATGGGGATTAAAATTGTGAGCCCCCCGTGGTACAACCTGATCACCTTGTAACCTCCCCAGCGCTTAGAACAGTGCTTTGCAAATAGTAAGCGTTTAACAAATACCAACATTATTATTATTATTATTATTATTATTATGCTGCTGGGCTTCCCCAAGAGCATCCTATAGTGCCTAACGTCCAGGAGGTTAATAATTATTCATTCATTTAATCGTATTTATTGAGCGCTTACTGTGTGCAGAGCACTGTACTAAGCACTTGGGAAGTCCAAATTGGCAACATATAGAGATGGTCCCTACCCAACAGCGGGCTCACAGTCTAGAAGATTAATGATAATTATGGTATTGTTAAGTGCTTACTATGTGCCAAGCACTATTCTAAACATTGGGGTAGATACAAGTTAATCAGGTTGGACACAATCTCTGTCCCACACGGGGCTCACACTCTTGATCCCTATTTTACAGATGAGGGAATTGAGGCACAGGAAAGTACAGTGACTTGCCTAGGCCCACACAGCAGACATGTGGCAGAGTCGGGATTAGAACCCAGATCCTTCCAACTCCCAGGCTCATGCTGTAGCCACGAAATCGTGGTGCTTCAACAGGTACCACTGATTGGCAGGTTGATTAGTTGAATATTTCCCTGCAATGATCGCACAGGGTTCGGGGAGCTTCAACCCCCTGGAAGTCAGAGGATGTGGGTTCCAATCCCAGCTCCGCCACATGTCTACTGAGCCACGCTGCTTCTCTATGATAATGGTATTTGTTAAGCGCTTACTAAGCTCTTGAGAAGCAGTGTGGCTCAGTGGAAAGAGCCCGGGCTTTGGAGTCAGAGGTCATGGGTTCAAATCTCAGCTCCGCCACTTGTCAGCTGTGTGACCTTGGGCAAGTCACTTCACTTCTCTGGGCCTCAGTGACCTCATCTGAAAAATGGGGATGAAGACTGTGAGCCCCCCGTGGGACAACCTTGTCTCCTTGTAACCTCCCCAGCGCTTAGAACAGTGCTTTGCACATAGTAAGCGCTTAATAAAAATGCCATCATTATTTGTTAAGCGCTTACTAAGCTCTTGAGAAGCAGTGTGGTTCAGTGGAAAGAGCCCGGGCTTTGGAGTCAGAGGTCATGGGTTCAAATCCTAGCTCCGCCACTTGTCAGCTGTGTGACCTTGGGCAAGTCACTTCACTTCTCTGGGCCTCAGTGACCTCATCTGGAAAATGGGAATGAAGACTGTGAGCCCCCCGTGGGACAACCTTATCTCCTTGTAACCTCCCCAGCGCTTAGAACAGTGCTTTGCACATAGTAAGCGCTTAATAAAAATGCCATCATTATTTGTTAAGCGCTTACTAAGCTCTTGAGAAGCAGTGTGGTTCAGTGGAAAGAGCCTGGGCTTTGGAGTCAGAGGTCACAGGTTCAAATTCCAGCTCCGCCAATTGTCAGCTGTGTGACCTTGGGCAAGTCACCTCACTTCTCTGGGCCTCAGTGACCTCATCTGGAAAATGGGGATGAAGACTGTGAGCCCCGTGTGGGACAGGGACTGTGTCCGACCTGTGTTCAGATCAGTGTTCAGAACAGTGCTTGGAACATAGCAAGCACTTAACGAATGCCATTATTATTATTATTTTTAGGATGATTTCACTTGTCCCGGCCGGCTGGTCAGCCGCAGTGACGAGGGTTTTCCTGTTGAGGAGGCGGCCGGGCCTCAGGACCGAGAACAGGCTCGTGGAGGAGCTGATACTAGTGTTAGTGGCTTGCACTGGGCTGCTGGCACTCCCTCGCCCAACCAACCGTGTTCCTCACCCCCTGGGACAGCGGGCGCAATGAGCGAGTCGACGGGCAGGGGTGTGGCCCGTTGCAGAGGGTCTTACTTTGCCAACGTACAACTGGGGCAGGGAGGTTCTGTTTCAGGATTCTGCAATCTGAACCGTTACATAACCAGGACCGCAGCGGGGATGGCGTTTTTGGAATGCCTCTGTCTGGAAAACACAGTAGCCAGCGTCCCTGGGGCCGATCCCTCGAAATTCCCTTCCTACATCCTGGAGACATGGAGAGAGAATAAGAACCGGCTGCTGGGTTGAGGGGGCTTTCCAAGGGGCTGCCTGCCAGCGGCCTCTTGGGAAACTAAGGAAAAACACTTGGCTTCTTTCTTCCTTCCTTCCTTCCTTCCCATCCTTCCTTCCTTCCTTCCATCCTTCCTTCCTCCCTCCCTCCCTCCGTCCCTCCCTCCGTCCCTTCTTTTCCTTCTTTCCTTCCTTTCCTTCCTTCCTTCCTTTCCTTCCTTCCCTTCCTTCCTTCCTTTTCTTCCTTCCCTTCCTTCCTTTCCTTTCCTTTCTTTCCTTCCTTCCTTCCTTCCTTCCTTCCTTCCTTCCTTCCTTCCTTCATTCCTTCCGTCCTTCCTTCCTTCCTTCCTTCCTTCCTTCCTTCCTTCCTTTCTTCCTTCCTTCCTTCCTTCCTTCCTTCCCATCCTTCCTTCCTTCCATCCTTCCTTCCTTCCTCCCTCCCTCCTTCCCTCCCTCCGTCTCTTCTTTTCCTTCTTTCCTTCCTTTCCTTCCTTCCTTCCTTTCCTTCCTTCCCTTCCTTCCTTCCTTTTCTTCCTTCCCTTCCTTCCTTTCCTTCCTTCTTTCCTTTCCTTTCCTTTCCTTTCCTTTCTTTCCTTCCTTCCTTCCTTCCTTCCTTCCTTCCTTCCTTCCTTCCTTCCTTCCTTCCTTCCTTCCTTCCTTTCCTTCCCTTCCTTTCCTTCCTTCCTTCCTGCCTTCCTATTTATTGAGTGCTTACTGTGTGCAGGGCACTGTACTAGGTGCTTGGGAGAATTCGATATAACAATAAACACATTCCCTACCTACAACCTGATAAATTTGTATTTATCCTCAGAGGCTCAAACGAACTTTGGAATTCCCAAAACTCAATCCTCAGGAGCCTTTGCCTCAGCCCGTAGCAAGGATCTCCTCTCCCTAGCCCCGGAGAGAGGTCAGAGACCATCCCGTTTTCAGGCGGGCTTTAACAACGCGATTCTCCCGCTCCGTTATCTGCACTCGCGGATTTAACTCGGCACATCAGTTCCAGGAGCGGGCTTCCAGATGAGGCTCGGAGAAAGTTTTAATTATCAAGGTCAAAAGGGAAGAGTCTGTCTTGCGTCGTCTAGACATAAGACTGCTTTGTTCATAAGATATAAAATCCCCCGGGGGATGTTCTCTGATTGAATGTCAGAGGTAGTTTCACAAGTTGGTTATTGCAAAGGCCGTCTTTAGGTTGAGGAAACTAAACCATGGAGAGGAGGGGGGGGCCCGCCGGGCTTCCCCACTTGGAAAGTCCTCAGATTTGGGGCATTGGCAGGACTCTGCCAAATCTGTCTGACTGCAAGAGGGCACCTTTGGATCCTGAAGCAGCAATTGCCCCCCCCCAAGGACCCTCTGGGGGCAAGAAGAGGTGGCCTTAATGCCCCAGGAGGGTTGGAGGAGATTTGCCAAGAACACACTACCAGGGCAGCAATTTGTAGACGTGGAAAGAATCCGGATCAATGATCAATCAATCCGTAGCATTTGGGGAGCACTGTATGAAGTCTTTGAGAGAGTACCATCAATCAGTGAAATAGACAACGGTCTGCTTTGGGCCTAAATGCCATGTTCAGGTCAATTAACGCTAGTCCATGACAGATGTTTTCTGACAATTAGGATTACACTTCCTAAGCACTTAGTACTGTGCCTTAAGAGAAGCAGCATGTTTTAGTGGCTACAGCCCGGGCCTGGGGGTCAGAAGGTCATGGGTTCTAATCCCGGCTCTGCCGCTCGTCTGCTGTGTGACCTCGGGCAAGTCACTGCACTTCTCTGGGCCTCAGTTACCTCATCTGTAAAATGGGGATCGAGACCATGAGTCCCTGGTGGGACAGGGACTGTGTCCAACCCGATTTGCTTGTCTCCACCCCAGTGGTTAGTTCAGTGCCTGGCTCATGGTAAATGCTTAACAAATACCACAAATATTATTATTATTCCAATCAGGAGGCTCTCAGTAAATGCCACTACAACTACTACTACCACTACTACTATCACCGCTACTACTACTAATAATATTGATTGCTTGAACTACTACTACTACTACTACTACTACTACTACTACTACTACTACTACTACTCTACTACTACTACTACTACTACTACTACTGTTATTCCTAATCCTCTCCCTCCTATTACAACTACTATGACACTTCCTCCTCCGGCTACTCTTTCTCCCCACTCCAGATCCTCTTTCTCCTCCTCTTTGTTCTTCCCTTCCCTTCTCTTCCTCCTTTTTCTCCTCCTCCTCCTTCTTTCTCTTCTCTTCCACCTCCTCTCCTTCTCTTTTGCCTTCTCTCCCCTCCTCTTCTTCCTCCTCCTCCTCCTTCTCTTCTTCCCTCTTCCCCCTTCCTCCTCCTCTCTCTTCTGGTCTTCTTCCTTCTTCCTCCTTCTCTCTCTTCTGGTCCTCTTCCTCATTCTCTTTGCCTTCCACCTCCTCTCCTTCTCCTCCTCTTTCTTCTCTTCTGCCTCTTCTCTTCTCCTCTTCTTCTTCTTCCTCCTTCTCTTCTGGTCTTCTTCCTTCTTCCTCCTTCTCTCTCTTTTGGTCCTCTTCCTCATTCTCTTTGCCTTCCACCTCCTCTCCTTCTCCTCCTCTTTCTTCTCTTCTGCCTCTTCTCTTCTTCCTTCTCTTCCTTCCTCTTCCCCCTTCCTCCTCCTCTCCCTTCTCCTCTTCCTCCCTATCTTCCTCTCTCTTCCTCTTTCCTCCTCCTCTCTCTTCGGGTTCTCCTCCTCTTCCTGCTCCTCCTCTTTCTCCTCTCCTTTTCTTTCTTCTCTTCCTCCTCCTCTCCTCTTTTTTCTCCTCCTCCTGTGGCTCAGTGGAAAGAGCCCGGGCTTTGGAATCACAGGTCATGGGTTCAAATCCCGGCTCCGCCACGTGTCTGCTGTGTGACCTTGGACAAGTCACTTCACTTCTCTGGGCCTCAGATCTGTAAAAATGGGGATTCAGACTGTGAGCCCCCCGTGGGACAACCTGATCACCTTGTAACCTTCCCAGCGCTTAGAACGGTGCTTTGCACATACTAAGCACTTGATAAATGCCATCATGATTATAGAGAAGCAGCGTGGCTCAATGGAAAGAGCACGGGCTTTGGAGTCAGAGGTCATGGGTTCAAATCCCAGCTCCGCCAATTGTCAGCTGTGTGACTTTGGGCAAGTCACGTCACTTCTCTGGGCCTCAGTTTCCTCATTGTAAAATGGGGATGAAAACTGTGAGCCCCCTGTGGGGCAACCTGATCACCTTGTATCTCCCCCAGCGCTTAGAACAGAGCTTTGCACATAGTAAGCACTTAATAAATGTCACCATTATTATTATTATTATTCCTCCTCTGTCTCCTCCTCTTCCCCCTCTTCCATTCCTCCTCCTCTCTCTGCTCCTCCTGCTCCTCCTCTTCTTACTTCCCCTCCTTCTGTTCTTCCTTCTTCTCCTATTCCTCCTTCCCTCCCTCCTTCTCCTCCTATTCCTCCTTCCCTCCCTCCTTCTCCTCCTATTCCTCCTGGGAGCAAGAATGACGTGTTCTGCCGGAGTGGCCCCCGTCCCCTGCCTTTCCCAGGGTTGTAGGCGGAGGGAAAGACCAGAACCGGGCAAAAGGTCACCGGTTACTCAAATCCTCGGCACCTGACCATCAAATGACAGTTCCCTGATGGTGCGCTCAGCCCGCGTCACAGGCGGCGTGCCCTCTGGCCACCGGGAAGCCTTGCTGGAGCTGAGTGGATTAGACTGGACTCCACCTGGATCTGACCGACACGGCACGGAGGTCAACAACGCTTCCGCGGGAGCCGAAATTGGCTCAAGGAGACATTTAGTGCGTCAGGCAATTTCACAGGCATCCGTCGCCAGGCTCACCGGAGATCTGGCAGGATAATTATAATAATAATAATGATGGCTGTGGTATTTGTTAAGCACTTGCTATGTAATAATTATGGTACTCGTTCATTCATTCATTCAATCGTATTTATTGAGCGCTTACTGTGTGCAGAGCACTGTACTAAGCGCTTGGGAAGTACAAGGTGGCGACATATAGAGACGGTCCCTACCCAACAGTGGGCTCACAGCCTAGAAGCGCTTACTACATGCCGAGCACTGTTCAAAGCACTGGAGTAGATACAAGGTATTCAGGTTGGACACAGTCCCTGTCCAACATGGGGCTCACCATTATAATCACCGTTTTGCAAATGAGGTAACTGAGGCACAGAGAAGACTTGTCCAAGGTCACAGAGTAGACTTGTGGCGGAGCCCATTTTGCAAATGAGGTAACTGAGGCACAGAGAAGACTTGTCCAAGGTCACACAGCAGACTTGTGGAGGAGCCCGGATTAGAACCCAGGTTCTTCCGACTCTCAGGCCAGTGCTCTACCCCCTAAGCCATGCTGCTTCTCCCGTACTTCCCAAGCTCTTAGTACAGTGCTCTGCACACAGTAAGCACTCAATAAATACGATTGAATGAATGAATGAATGAATGAATTATTATTATTACTCTGTGCCAGGCACTGTACTAAGCATTGGGTTGCCCAAAGTCACACAGCTGGCAATTGGCGGAGTCGGGATTTGAACCCATGACCTCTGACTCCAAAGCCTGGGCTCTTTCCACTGAGCCACGCTGCTTCTCGACTGAAATATGACTGAATGAATGAGTTTCCCTTCAAAGCCCTACTGAGGGCTCACCTCCTCCAGGAGGCCTTCCCAGACTGAGCCCCCTCCTTCCTCTCTCCCTCCTCCCCCTCCCCACAGCACCTGTATATATGTATATATGCTTGTACATATTTAGTACTCTATTTATTTATTTATTTTACTTGTACATATCTATTCTATTTATTTTATTTTGTTAATATGTTTTGTTTTGTTCTCTGTCTCCCCCTTCTAGACTGTGAGCCTGTTGTTGGGTAGGGACCGTCTCTATATGTTGCCAACTTGTACTTCCCAAGCGCTTAGTACAGTGCTCTGCACACAGTAAGTGCTCAATAAATATGATTGATTGAATTATTATCATTACACAGGCCTGGGAGTCAGAAGTCCTGTGTTTGAATCCCAGCTTCACCACATACCTCCTGTGTGACCTTGGGCAAGTCACTTAACTTCTCTGGGCCTCAGTTACCTCAGCAGTAAAATGGGGATTAAGACTGTGAGCCCTCTGAGGAACAGGGATTGTGTCCAACCCATTATCTTGTATCTACCCCAGTGCTTAGAACAGTGCTTGGTGCATAGTAAGCACTTAAATACCATAATTATTACTTTCATTCATTCATTCAATCGTATTTATTGAGCACTTACTGTGTGCAGAGCACCGTACTAAGCGCTTGGAAAGTACAAGTTGGCAACATATAGAGACGGTCCCTACCCAACAACGGGCTCACAGTCTTTTATGTTGGGCTTCGAATCCCGCTCTGCCACTTGTTGGCGGCGTGAACTTGAGCAAGTCACTTCACTTCTCTGTTCATTCATTCATTCATTCATTCAGTCGTATTTATTGAGCGCTTACTGTGTGCAGAGCACTGTACTAAGTGCTTGGAAAGTACAAGTTGGCAACATATAGAGACGGTCCCTACCCAACAGCGGGCTCACAGTCTAGAAGGGGGAGACAGAGAACAAAACAAAACATATTCACAAAATAAAATAAGTAGAATAAATATGTACAAATAAAATAGAGTAATAAATGTAATAAATAAACTCTGTGCCTCAGTTACCTCATCTGTAAAATGGGGATTAAGACTGTGAGTCCCCCATGGGATGACCTGATAACCTTTTATCGACTCCAGCGCTTAGAACAGTGCTTGGCACATAGTAAGCGCTTACCAAATACCAGCATCATCATCAGTAAGCTCTCCATAAATACAACTGATTGATTGATAGGTGTGCGGGCTGAATTCCAGTGAGCACTTGCTGGAATCTGATCCTCATCCTGCCCCCACAAGAAAGGCCTCAGGGAACCAGGAGTCCCAGCCCGGGCACCAGGAATAATAATAATAATAATAATAATAATAATAATAATAATAATAATAATAATAATAATTGTTAAGCACTTACTATGTGCCAAGTACTGTTCAAAGCACTAGGGTAGATACAATAATTATAACAATAATTATGGTATTTGTTAAGCTCTTACTATGTGCCAAGCACTGTTTAAGCGTTGGGGTAGATAAAGGGGAATCAGGTTGCCCCACGTAGGGCTCACAGTTTTAATCCCCATTTTACAGATTGAGGTAACTGAGGCACAGAGAAGTTAAGTGGCCTGCCCAAGGTCACACAGCGGACAAGTGGCAGGGCCGGGGTTAGAGAAGGAGCGTGACTCAGTGGAAAGAGCCCGGGCTTGGGAGTCAGAGGTCGTGAGTTCTAATCCCAGTTCTGCCATTTATTGGCTGTGTGACTTCGGGCAAGTCACTTAACTTCTCTGTGCCTCAGTTACCTCATCTGTAAAATGGGGATTAAAACTGTGAGCCCCGTGTGGGACAACCTGATTACCCTGTATCAACCCCAGGGCTTAGGACAGTGCTTGGCATGTAGTAAGCGCTTAACAAATACCGTCATTATTATTATTCCAGTGCTTAGTACAGTGCCTGACACATAGTAAGCACTTAACAAATACCACAATTAATTAATTAGAACCCACATCCTCTAACTTCCAAGCCCGGGCTCTTTCCACTAAGCCACGCTGCATCTCTAAGGAAGTAGGGAATCTTCAGTTTCCGCAAGACTGTCATGGTGGCAGATATTCAACCAGGAGAGGATGTGGATGTAGAGTTAGCTGTGTTCTCCGGGAGAAGGGACAACTGACACGCTCTGTCAGCTAAGACGGAGAGGTCCCAGGGTCCGTCCTTCCAGCCCCAGGATTGGGGCATTTTCCTTTTCCCCCTCCTCTCCCCCATTGGAGCAGCCCACCAGATGGGGGAAGCCTGAGCGGGCCCCATCCCCACCGCCCCAAAATCCCACCCATGAGCCAATCTTATCATCATCAATCATATTTATTGAGCGCTTACTGTGTGCAGAGCACTGTACTAAGCGCTTGGGAAGTCCAAGTTGGCAACATATAGAGACAGTCCCTACCCAACAGTGGGCTCACAGTCTAAAATCACTGGATTTATCCGATTAGATGCTAAGGAATCACCATGAGTTTCCATCTGTTCCCGAATTCCCTCCCACCGCAGTTGAATTCCCTAATGAACAGGTGGGAAGCTAAGAGCCTTTGGCTTCTCCTCTCAGTATAATGGGGCAGGAGGGGGATTTTGTCTGGAGGGGGAGTGGATGGGGGTTGATCCTTGGGGGCTGGAGGATCAGACGGCCTGCCCCTCCCCACCAGTGTCCTGTAGAGCCTCACCAATTCTGTCTCCTCCACCCCAGCTCTCCCCTCCCCATTCCTGACTCTTTTCCCAGTGACCCAGCCCGGACCATCCAACAATCCTGCCTCTCCCCCTCTCCATCCCTGACCGTCCCCCAGTGACCCAGCCTGGACCATCCAACACTCCTGCCTCTCCCCCTCTCCATCCCTGACCGTCCCCCAGTGACCCAGCCCGGACGGCTCAACCATGGATCCATCCAAACCCCCCTGGGAGCTGCCGGGAATTCCAGCTGCACGGCCCCCTGTGGGAAGAGATCCCAGCCTCTCCCCACCAGCTGGGGGGAAGAAGCATCTCCTTGTGTGGGGTTTGGATCTGCTGCCCTCAGGGTCCAGTGGGCCTGGTGTGGTGGGATTTGGGGAGCGGCAGTCCCGGGTCCCCTCTTCCCACCCGCTACGTGCCAGTGGCCGTATGCTCTTCCCTCCCCATACTACGACGGTAAATTCCAGAGAGCGAGGGCCGGCTTGGGGCCCATCCGCTTCCCAGCTCCCCCAGTTTCCAGGCTGGTTCTCTGCCTTCTACATGGGTTTGGCTTCACCCAACATTCCCCTTCTGACGATCCTGCTGAGAGCTCACCTCCTCCAGGAGGCCTTCCCAGACTGAGCCCCTTCCTTCCTCTCCCCCTCGTCTCCCTCTCCATCCCCCGCATCTTACCTCCTTCCCATCCCCACAGCACCTGTATATATGGATATATATTTGTACATATTTATTGCTCTATTTATTTATTTATTTATTTATTTTACTTGTACAGATCCATCCTATTTATTTTATTTTGTTAGTATGTTTGGTTTTGTTCTCTGTCTCCCCCTTTTAGACTGTGAGCCCACTGTTGGGTAGGGACTATCTCTATATGTTGCAATTTGTACTTCCCAAGCGCTGTGTACAGTGCTCTGCACATAGTAAGCGCTCAATAAATACGATTGATTGATTGATTGATTGATCCCCAACTTCCAGCTTCTGTGGGCCCGGGGGGCTTAGGATGAGGCTGTGGAGGTCTCTCCCCCCGGGCAGAATGTGCGGGCAACTGTTTCCACCGTGCCCCTTACCCCCAGGCCGTGACGTTGTCCTGCGGCCAGCTGGACGGAGGCCTTGGATTCTGGACCGGCTGGGCAAACACGGGCCAGATGGGCAACCTGAATCAACAGCCTGAATCAATCCCCCGGCCCAGTCGGCCGGCTCAAAATGTCTTCCCGGTTTTCCCGCCCCTACTCCGCTCTTCCGGGGCTGGGGTCTCAGGATGCTGTTAGCCCCCTAGCCCTGTCAGACGTGGAAACCTATAAGAACTAGTGCAGAGGGCGGGGAAGATCATTATAAACTTGCAATTAAATAATATTACAAATTATTTATCCCTATTAACGTCTATCTCCCTCTCTAGGCTGTAAGGTCGTTATGGACAGGGAAAGTGTCCACTAATTCCGTACTCTCCCAAGCACTTAGCACAGTGCTCACCTCCTCCAGGAGGCCTTCCCAGACTGAGCCCCTCCTTCCTCTCCCCCTCGTCCCGCTCTCCATCCCCCCGGTCTTACCTCCTTCCCGTCCCCACAGCACCTGTATATATGTATATATGTTTGTACAGATTTATTACTCTATTTATTTATTTATTTTACTTGTCCATATCTATTCCATTTATTTTATTTTGTTAGTATGTTTGGTTTTGTTCTCTGTCTCCCCCTTTTAGACTGTGAGCCCGCTGTTGGGTAGGGACTGTCTCTATATGTTGCCAACTTGTACTTCCCAAGCGCTTAGTACAGTGCTCTGCACACAGTAAGCGCTCAATAAATACAATTGATTGATTGATTGATTGCTCTGCACATAGTAAACGCTCAATAAATACCATTGATTGATTGTGGGCAGGAAACATATCTGCCAACTCTGTTGTATTGTATTCTACCAATCGCTTAGTACTGCACTCCGCACAGAGTAAGTGCTCAATAAATACCACTGATTGATTGATTGAATGTGTTTGTAATGGACTGTAAGCTTGTCGTGGACAGGGAAATTGTTTATTGTTATATTGGACTCTCTCAAGCGCTTAGTACAGTGCCGTATACTTTCATTCATTCACTTAGAACAGTGCTTTGCACATAGTAAGAACTTAACAAACGCCATTATTCTACTACACTCCGCACAGAGTAAGCGCTCAATAAATACCACTGATTGATTGATTGAATGTGTTTGTAATGGACTGTAAGATTGTCGTGGACAGGGAAATTGTTTATTGTTATATTGGACTCTCTCAAGTGCTTAGTACAGTGCTGTATACTTTCATTCCTTCACTTAGAACAGTGCTTTGCACATAGTAAGAACTTAACAAATGCCATTATTATTATTAGTCATTCAATCATATTTATTGAGTGCTTACTGTGTGCAGAGCACTGTATTAAACGTTTTGGAGAGTACAGTATAACAGCAGACACATTCCTGCCTACAACGAGCTTGCAGTCTAGAAGGAGTGAAAGACATTAATATAAATAAATAAATATGACTGAATGAATGCTGTTATAGTGTAGTCTCCCAAGCGCTTAGTACAATGCTCTGCCCATAGTAAGCACTCAATAAATACTATTGACTGACTGACTGACTGAGAGAAGGGAGGGCAGGTCTCCGCTGGACAGTGCTTGGCACATAGTAAGCGCTTAACAAATACCATTGTTATTGTTATTATTCTTAAGGAACTTCATCAGGAAAATTCTTGACTGCCTCATTAGTATTAATTAGCAAAGCTCTCTTCCTCCCTTCAAAGCCTTACTGAGAGCTCACCTCCTCCAGGAGGCCTTCCCAGATTGAGCCCTCCTTTTCCTCTCCTCCTCCCCATCCCCCCCGCCCTACCTCCTTCCCCTCCCCACAGCACTTGTATATATTTGTACAGATTTATTACTCGATTTATTTTACCTGTACATATTTACAGGTAAATGTATGTATATATGTATATACATACAGATACTATTATTTATTTTACCTGTACATATTTACAGGTAAATGTATGCATATTTGTATATATGTTTGTACGTATTTATTACTCTATTTATTTATTTATTTTACTTGTACATATCTATTCTATTTATTTTATTTTGTTAATATGTTTGGTTTTGTTCTCTGTCTCCCCCTTCTAGACTGTGAGCCCGCTGTTGGGTAGGGACAGTCTCTATATGTTGACAACTTGTACTTCCCAAGCGCTTAGTACAGTGCTCTGCACACCGTAAGCGCTCAATAAATACGATTGACTGATATTTACTATTCTATTTATTTAATGATGTGCATATAGCTTTAATTCTATTTGTCCTGATGACTTTGACATCCATTTACATGTTTTGTTTTGTCGTCTGTCTCCCCCTTCTAGACTGTGAGCCCATTGTCAGGTAGGGACTGTCTCTACATGTTGCCGACTTGTACTTCCCAAGCGCTCAGTACAGTGCTCTGCACACAGTAAGTGCTCAATAAATACAATTGAATGAATAAATGAGAGGTTCCTCAAGGTCATTTGTCTTCTTTTGCCTTCCCCATCTGCAGTGCGAGGCTCAACACCCTTTCCTAAGAAGCAGCGTGGCTCAGTGGAAAGAGCCCGGGCTTTGGAGTCGGAGGTCATGGGTTCAAATTCCGACTCCGCCACATGTCCGCTGTGTGATCTTGGGCAAGTCACTTAACTTCTCTGGGCCTCAGTTCCCTCATCTGTAAAATGGGGATTAAGACTGTGAGCCTTATGTGGGACAACCTGATCACCCTGTATCCTCCCCAGCGCTTAGAACATTGATATTTACTATTCTATTTATTTAATGATGTGCATATAGCTTTAATTCTATTTGTCCTGATGACTTTGACACCCATTTACATGTTTTTAGTAAGCGCTTAACAAATGCCAATTTTTTTTTTATTTCCTAGGAAAATCTGCAGTCAGTGCGGTCAGAAGCTGACGGACACAGTCCTCTCTGGCGAAACCAAACTCGTTCGGAAAGCAGCGAGGCCAAGTGGGAAGAGCACAGTCTTTTAGACTGTGAGCCCACTGTTGGGTAGGGACTGTCTCTATATGTTGCCAATTTGTACTTCCCAAGCGCTTAGTCCAGTGCTCTGCACATAGTAAGCGCTCAATAAATACGATTGATGATGATGATGAAGAGCACGGGCCGGGCGGACAGAGGACCTGGGTTCTATTCCCGGCTCTGCCACTCATCTGCCGGGTGACCTTGGGATAATCACTCCACTTTCTGGGAACAGCCCTCTCAGCAGCCGGCACGTGGGAGCAAATCCTTGCCAGCCGTCCGCGCTCCGGGACCGGGGGACTAGACTGTGAGCCCACTGTTGGGTAGGGACCGTCTCTATATGTTGCCAATTTGTACTTCCCAAGCGCTTAGGACAGTGCTCTGCACATAGTACAGATAAATACGATTGATGATGATGATGATGATGACTGCGCTCGGTTCCGGGCAGTTTTGGGGGCCGAGTTCCCGGGGCCGTTGGCCTTCCCGGCTTCTCCTCCGTAAACAAGGCCCGACCCTTCACCCCTGAGCCCGGGATTGCAACAGAGCCAGAGTCAGGGCCAGTCCCGTGCCGGCTGTTTTGGTTTTTCTGGGTGAGCCCAGCCCTTCTCCTTCCCCCACCCCGGCAGGTCCTGGGGGCTAGAACTGACCTGACCTATTTATTGGGTACCCCTGGGGAGCACAGGTTTGGGGACGGGGTGGAGGTTAGATGGGAAAGGGGCCTGGAGAGAAATAATAATAATAATAATGGCATTTATTAAGCGCTTACTATGTGCAAAGCACTGTTCTGAGCGCTGGGGAGGTTACAAGGTGATCAGGTTGTCCCACGGGGGGCTCACAGTCTTAATCCCCATTTTACAGATGAGGTAACTGAGGCACAGAGAAGTTAAGTGACTTGCCCAAAGTGACACAGCTGACAATTGGTGGAGCCAGGGTTTGAACCTCTGACTCCAAAGCCCATGCTCTTTTCCACTGAGCCACGCTGCTTCTCAATAATAATGGCATTTATTAAGCGCTTACTATGTGCAAAGCACTGTTCTAAGCACTGGGGAGGTTACAAGGTGATCAGGTTGCCCCACGGGGGGCTCATAGTCTTAATCCCCATTTTACCGATGAGGTAATGATGGCGTTTGTTAAGCGCTTACTATGTGCAAAGCACTGTTCTAAGCGCTGGGGGGGATACAGTGTGTTCAAGTTGTCCCACGTGGGGCTCACGGTCTTCATCCCCATTTTTACAGATGAGGGAACTGAGGCTCAGAGAAGTTAAGTGACTTGCCCAAGGTCACGCAGCAGGCTTGTGGTGGAGCCGGGATTCGAACCCATGACCTCTGACTCCAAAGCCCGGGCTCTTTCCACTGAGCCACGCTGCTTCCCCAGCGGAAATAACAATTATTATTATTATGGTATTTGTTAAGCGCTTACTATGTGCAAAGCACTGTTCTAAGCACTGGGGGGATACAAGGTGAGCAGGTTGTTCCACATGGGGCTCACAGTCTTCATCCCCATTTGACAGATGAGGGAACTGAGGCCCAGAGAAGTGAAGTGACTTGCCCAAAGTCACACAGCTGACGGTTGGCGGAGCCGGGATTTGAACCTGTGACCTCTGACTCCAAAGCCCAGGCTCTTTCCACTGAGCCACGCTGCTTCTCTATTATGGTCCTTGTTAAGTGCTTACTCTGTGCCAAGCACCATTTTAAGCACTGGGGTAGATACAATAATAATAATGCTGGTACTTGTTAAGCGCTTACTGTGTGCCAAGCACTGTTCTAAGCGCTGGCAGTTAATAGGGTTCATTCATTCATTCATTCAATCGTATTTATTAATAATAATAATAATAATAATGGCATTTATTAAGCGCTTACTATGTGCAAGGCACTGTTCTAAGCGCTGGGGGTATACAAGGTGATTGGGTTGTTCCACGGGAGGGGCTTACAGTCTTCATCCCCATTTTACAGATGAGGTAACTGAGGCCCAGAGAAGTTAAGTGACTTGCCCAAAGTCACACAGCTGACAAGTGGCAGAGCCAGGATTCGAACCCATGACCTCTGACTCCATAGTCCGTGCTCTTTCCACTGAGCCACGCTGCTTCTCTAGCCACGCTGCTTCTCTATTTATTGAGCGCTTACTGTGTGCAGAGCACTGTACTAAGCGCTTGGGAAGTACAACTTAATTTCTAAGCTTTAGGGTAGATACAAGATAATCAGGTCCCACATGGGGCTCACAGTTTAATGAACACGGTCGGGGATCACACTCATAAACCCCATAGAAGGACCTGGGTTCTAATCCCGGCTCCGCCTCATGTCGACTGTGTGACCTTGGGCAAGTCACTTCACTTCCCTGAGCCTCAGTTTCCTCTTGGGTAAAATGGGGATTAAGACCGTGAGCCCCATGTGGGGCGGGGACTGGGTCCAACCCGATTATCTTGTATCTGCCCCAATCAATCAATCGTATTTATTGAGCCCCAGTGCTTAGCATATGGTAAGCACTTAACAAATACCACAGTTATTATTATTATGAGGCACAGAGACGCACGCGAACTTTCATAGACGCTTCTGGTGGATTTGGGTGGTGGAGGAGAGAAGGGGAAGGTTGAAATGGGGGTGAGGAGACAGACAGGGAGGATAATAATAATAATAATAATTGGCATTTGTTAAGCACTTATTATGTGCAAAGCACTGTTCTAAGCGCTGGGGAGGATACAGGGTGACCAGGTTGTCCCACGTGGGGCTCACAGTCTTAATCTCCATTTTACAGATGACGGAACTGAGGCCCAGAGAAGTGACGTGACTTGCCCGAGGTCACGCAGCAGACATGTGGAGGAGTCGGGATTCGAACCCATGACCTCTGACTCCAAAGCCCGGGCTCTTTCCACTGAGCCACGCTGCTTCGATGTGCAATGTGCAAGGATGCAATGTGAGGGTCAGAGAGGAAACAAGGGGTTAAGTGGGAAGGGGTGGCTCAGTGGAAAGAGCGCGGGGATGGGAGTCAGAGGTCATGGGTTCTAATCCCAGCTCCACCACTTGTCAGCTGTGTGGCTTTGGGCAAGTCACTTCACTTCTCTGGGCCTCAGTTCCCTCATCTGTAAAATGGGGATTAAGACAGTGAGCCCCCATGTGGGACAACCTGATCACCTTGTATCTCCCTTAATGCTTAGAACAGTGCTTGGCACATAGCGCTTAACAAAAGCCATCATTATTTATTAGGGCACTAAGGGCCTGATGGACCTGCCAAAACTTTCGATTGACCACAAGTGGTCTGAGGCCTGTCGCCCCTCTTTCACTCCATCATATTTATTGAGCGCTTACTGTGTGCAGAGCACTGTACTAAGCGCTGGCGAGGTTACAAGGTGATCAGGTTACTTTTAAACAGGGCTCCGGGAGGACCACTGATTGGCCACTGATCCCCCTTCTAGACTGTGAGCCCACTGTTGGGCAGGGACCGTCACTATATGTTGCCAACTTGTACTTCCCAAGCGCTTAGTACATGCTCTGCACACAGTAAGCGCTCAATAAATACGATTGAATGAATGGATGAATGGCCAAGTTCGGTTGGAGTTTTTACAAAAATCCGCTGCATTTTCAGTTCTGGTCAAGAGAGGAGGTGGTGGGGAGGCAGGGAGGCCATCTCTTAAATTAGGTTGAATGTTTATTGTTGTAGTGTGTACTCTCCCAAGCGCTTAGTACAGTGCTTGGGACACAATAGGTGCTCAATAAATGACTGGCTGACTTGGAGGACAGATAGCAGGACTGATTTGAAGGGACTTCACAAAAATCTGCAGGAACACTAGGGATCCCCTCCCCATCTCCCCCCCCACCGCCGCCTTACCTCCTTCTCCTCCCCACAGCACCTATATATATGTATATACGTTTGTACGTATTTATTACTATATTTTATTTGTACAAGTTTATTTTATTTTGTTAATATGTATTGTTTTGTTTTCTTTCTAGACTGTGAGCCCGCTGTTGGGTAGGGACCGTCTCTATATGTTCCCAACCTGTACTTCCCAAGCGCTTAGTCCAGTGCTCTGCACACAGTAAGCGCTCAATAAATACGATTGAATGAATGAATGAATAAATAATAATAATAATGATGGCATTTGTTAAGCGCTTACTATGTGCAAAGCACTGTTCTAAGCGCTGGGGGGGGGATGCAAGGTGATCAGGTTGTCCCACGTGGGGCTCACAGTCTTAATCCCCATTTTACAGATGAGGTAACTGAGGCGCAGAGAAGTTAAGTGACTTGCCCAAGGTCACGTGGAGGAGCTGGGATTCGAACCCATGACCTCTGACTCCAAAGCCCGGGCTCTTTAAACTGAGCCACGCTGCTTCTCTGAATAAATAAATACGATTGGATGAATGAATTAATGAATGGAAAGAGCATGGACTTGGGGTCAGAGGACTTAGTCCAGTGCTCTGCACACAGTAAGCGCTCAATAAATACAATTATTTATTGTGAGACTGTGAGACTGTGAGTCTCACTATTGTGAGACTTTTAGACTGTGAGCCCAATGTTGGGTAGGGACTGTCTCTATATGTTGCCAATTTGTACTTCCCAAGCGCTTAGTACAGTGCTCTGCACATAGTAAGCGCTCAATAAATATGATTGATTGATTGATTGATTGATTATGTAAAGGCCCACCTGCCCCACCAGTGTCTGCGCTTCTCCCACCGCCCCCCAGGAAAGACCTCCCTGCTTCTGCATTTTACCCCATTTTACCTCCTTCCCTTCCCCACAGCACCTGTATAAATGTATATATGTTTGTACATATTTACTACTCTATTTATTGATTGATTTATTTTACTTGTCCATATCTATTCTATTTATTTTATTTTGTTAGTATGTTTGGTTTTGTTCTCTGTCTCCCCCTTTTAGACTGTGAGCCCAATGTTGGGTAGGGACTGTCTCTAGATGTTGCCAATTTGTACTTCCCAAGTGCTTAGTCCAGTGCTCTGCACATAATAAGCGCTCCATGAATACGATTGATGATGATGATATTTATTACTCTATTTATTTATTTATTTATTTTACTTGTCCATATCTATTCTATTTATTTTATTTTGTTAGTATGTTTGGTTTTGTTCTCTGTCTCCCCCTTTTAGACTGTGAGCCCACTGTTGGGTAGGGACTGTCTCTAGATGTTGCCAATTTGTACTTCCCAAGCGTTCAGTCCAGTGCTCTGCACATAGTAAGCGCTCAATAAATACGATTGATTGATTGATTGATTCCGCAGCCCTGACTGGGGGGAGCCGTCCGGGTCCCCGGCGTCCCTCCTCTCCAGCTTCCTCTCCAGGCGGCTCCTCCCGGGCAACGAAGCCGACCGGCCGGAGGCCCCGGCAACCGGTCACCGTGACAGTGGAGAGGAGCCAGGGCAACAAAAAACGCCCACGTGGGCCCGTGGTTTTGGGCCGGAGAGACAGAGATGGGGAGACTGAGGCCGAGGTAGAAATGGAGCCAAGGTGCTGCGGGTTGGCAGGGCCGGGGCAGGGGCCCGGCCCACCAGCAGCACGTGTTGGCACCTTGGGCAGCCTCCAGGCTCTCCCTGGCACCGGGGCCTCAAGATTCAGGGAGCCGAGCCGGCCAGAGGGCATGTATATATGTTTGTACGTATTTATTACTCCATTTATTTATTTATTTTACTTGTACACATCTATTTTATTTTGTTAGTCTGTTTGGTTTTGTTCTCTGTCTCCCCCTTTTAGACTCTGAGCCCACTGTTGGGTAGGGACTGTCTCTATATGTTGCCAACTTGGACTTCCCAAGCGCTTAGTACAGTGCTCTGCACAAAGTAAGCACTCAATAAATACGATTGATGATGATGATATGTTTGTACATATTTATTACTCTATTTTATTTGTACATATCTATTTTATTTTGTTAGTCTGTTTGGTTTTGTTCTCTGTCTCCCCCTTTCAGACTGTGAGCCCACTGTTGGGTAGGGACCGTCTCTATATGTTGCCAATTTGTACTTCCCAAGTGCTTAGTACAGTGCTCTGCACATAGTAAGCACTCAATAAATACGATTGATGATGATGATGATATGTTTGTACATATTTATTACTCTATTTTATTTGTACATACCTATTTATTTTATTTTGTTAGTATGTTTGGTTTTGTTCTCTGTCTCCCCCTTTTAGACTGTGAGCCCACTGTTGGGTAGGGACTGCCTCCATATGTTGCCAATTTGTACTTCCCAAGCACTTAGTACAGTGCTCTGCACATAGTAAGCGCTCAATAAATACGATTGATGATGATGATGATATGTTTGTACATATTTATTACTCTATTTATTTTATTTGTACATATCTATTTATTTTATTTTGTTAGTATGTTTGGTTTTGTTCTCTGTCTCCCCCTTTTAGATGGTGAGCCCACTGTTGGGTAGGGACTGTCTCTATATGTTGCCAACTTGGACTTCCCAAGCGCTTAGTACAGTGCTCTGCACATAGTAAGCGCTCAATAAATACGATTGATGATGATGATGATATGTTTGTACATATTTCTCTATTTATTTATTTATTTATTTTATTTGTACATATCTATTTTATTTTGTTAGTATGTTTGGTTTTGTTCTCTGTCTCCCCCTTTTAGACTGTGAGCCCACTGTTGGGTAGGGACTGTCTCTATATGTTGCCAACTTGGACTTCCCAAGCGCTTAGTACAGTGCTCTGCACACAGTAAGCGCTCAATAAATACGATTGATTGATTGATTGATCTAGCTTTACTTCTATTTATTCTGACGACTTGACACCTGTCCACATTTTTTGTTTTGTTGTCTGTCTCCCCTTTCCAGACTGTGAGCCCGTTATTGGGAAGGGACCGTCTCTATATGTTGCCAACTTGGACTTCCCAAGCGCTTAGTACAGTGCTCTGCACACAGTAAGCGCTCAATAAATACGATTGACTGACTGAATGAATGAATGAATGTCACTCCCTCTGCTAGACTGTGAGCCCGCCATGGGCAAAGACTGTCTCTGTTGCTGAACTGTACTTTCCAAGAGCTTAGCACATTGCTTTGCACACAGTAAGTGCTTGATAAATACGATTGAATGAATGAATGAATGAATGAATGTCACTCCCTCTGCTAGACTGTGAGCCCGCCGTGGGCAAAGACTGTCTCTGTTGCTGAACTGGACTTTCCAAGAGCTTAGCACATTGCTTTGCACACAGTAAGTGCTCGATAAATACGATTGAATGAATGAATGAATGAATGTCACGCCCTCTGTTAGACTGTGAGCCCGCTGTGGGCCAAGACCGTCTCTCTTTGTTGCTGAATTGGACTTTCCAAGAGCTTAGCACATTGCTTTGCACACAGTAAGTGCTCAATAAATACGATTGAATGAATGAATGTCACGCCCTCTGCTAGACTGTGAGCCCGCTGTGGGCCAAGACCGTCTCTCTTTGTTGCTGAACTGGACTTTCCAAGAGCTTAGCACATTGCTTTGCACACAGTAAGTGCTCAATAAATACGATTGAATGAACGAATGAATGAATGTCACGCCCTCTGCTAGACTGTGAGCCCGCTGTGGGCCAAGACCGTCTCTCTTTGTTGCTGAACTGGACTTTCCAAGAGCTTAGCACATTGCTTTGCACACAGTAAGTGCTCAATAAATACAATTGAATGAATGAATGAATGTCACGCCCTCTGCTAGACTGTGAGCCCGCTGTGGGACAAGACCGTCTCTTTGTTGCTGAATTGGACTTTCCAAGAGCTTAGCACATTGCTTTGCACACAGTAAGTGCTCAATAAAAACGATTGAATGAATGTCACACCCTCTGCTAGACTGTGATCCCGCTGTGGGCCAAGACTGTCTCTATTTGTTGCTGAACTGGACTTTCCAAGAGCTTAGCACATTGCTTTGCACACAGTAAGTGCTCAATAAATACGATTGAATGAATGAATGAATGAATGTCACGCCCTCTGCTAGACTGTGAGCCCGCTGTGGGCCAAGACCGTCTCTCTTTGTTGCTGAATTGGACTTTCCAAGAGCTTAGCACATTGCTTTGCACACAGTGAGTGCTCAATAAAAACGATTGAATGAATGAATGAATGAATGAATGTCACACCCTGTGCTAGACTGTGAGCCCACTGTGGGCCAAGACCGTCTCTCTTTGTTGCTGAATTGGACTTTCCAAGAGCTTAGCGCATTGCTTTGCACACAGTAAGTGCTCAATAAAAACGATTGAATGAATGTCACGCCCTCTGCTAGACTGTGAGCCCGCTGTGGACCAAGACCGTCTCTCTTTATTGCTGAATTGGACTTTCCAAGAGCTTCGCACATTGCTTTGCACACAGTAAGTGCTCAATAAATACGATTCAATGAATGAATGAATGAATGTCACGCCCTCTGCTAGACTGTGAGCCCACTGTGGGCCAAGACTGTCTCTCTTTGTTGCTGAACTGGACTTTCCAAGAGCTTAGCACATTGCTTTGCACACAGTGAGTGCTCAATAAATACGATTGAGCGAATGAATGAATGTCCCCAGACCCTTCCCTGTGACCCCACCCCCCTCCCCCCCCCATCTGTGGGGCCTTGGCTGTCTCTGCCCGGCCAATCTCTCTCTGGGATGAGGTGGGCCTGTCCCCCGGCCCCCCGGCCCCGGAGGACCTTGTCTCTGTACCCCAGGCTGGGGGGGACGGACATTTGTACATATTTATTCTATTTATTTTATTTTGTTAATATGTTTTGTTCCCTGTCTCCCCCTTCTAGACTGTGAGCCCACTGTTGGGTAGGGACCGTCTCTAGATGTTGCCAACTTGGACTTCCCAAGCGCTTAGTCCAGTGCTCTGCACACAGTAAGCGCTCAATAAATCCGGTTGAATGAATGAATGAATGAATGCCTGGGAGCCGGGGCCTCCGGGGTTCCCTTCCCAGACCTCTGGCGCCCCCATGTGGCCGCCCCCCTCCTCCCCAACAATCCATTCATTCATTCAATCAGCGTGGCTCAGTGGGAAGAGCCCGGGCTTTGGAGTCAGAGGTCATGGGTTCGAATCCCGGCTCCGCCATGTGTCTGCTGTGTGACCTTGGGCAAGTCACTTGACTTCTCTGGGCCTCAGTTACCTCACCTGTAAAATGGGGATAAAGACTGTGAGCCCCATGTGGGACAACTTGATCACCTTGTATCCCCCCCAGCGCTTAGAACAGTGCTCTGCACATAGTAAGCGCTTAATAAATGCCATAATTATTATTATTATTATTCAATCATATTGAACGAATCTCATATCTGCCCCAGCATTTAGAACAGTGCTTGGCACATAGTAAGCCCTTAACAAATACCATTATTATTACTGTATTATCATTATAAGATTGGACAGCGTGGCTCAGTGGAAAGAGCACGAGCTTTGGAGTCAGAGGTCATGGGTTCAAATCCCCACTCCACCACTTGTCAGCTGTGTGACTTTGGGCAAGGCACTTCACTTCTCTGGGCCTCAGTTACCTCATCTGGAAAATGGGGATGAAGACTGTGAGCCCCAAGTGGGACACCCTGATCCCCAGTGCTTAGAACAGTGCTTTGCACATAGTAAGCGCTTAATAAATGCCATTATTATTATTATTATCATTATTATTATTATTATTATTGGACACAGGCCCTGTCCCACATGGGGCTCACAGCCCAAGTAGGTGAGGTAGGACAGGTCCTGAATCCCCACTTTGCAGATGAGGGAACAGAGGCCTAGAGATGTTAAGCGACTTGCCCAGGGTCACACAGCAGGCAAGCGGCGGAGACAGGATTAGAACTCAGGTCCTTGGACTTCTGGGCCCAGGCTCTTGTCCCTGGGCCACACTGCTTCTCTGAGACACAGCAGCTAAGGGGAGAGCACAGTCTTTTAGACTGTGAGCCCACTATTGGGTAGGCACTGTTTCTATATGTTGCCAACTTGTACTTCCCAAGTGCTTAGTACAGTGCACTGCACACAGTAAGCGCCCAATAAATACGATTGATTGATTGATTGAGAGGCAAGAGTGAGTGGCAATGTCATTCTGAAGCAGCACGGTGTGGTGGATAGAGCCCCTTCCTTCCTCTTCCCCTCGTCCCCCCTCTCATCCCCCCCATCTTCCCTCCTTCCCTTCCCCACAGCACCTGTATATATGTATATATGTTTGTACATATTTATTACTCTATTTATTGATTTATTTTACTTGTACATATCTATTCTATTTATTTTATTTTGTTAGTATGCTTGGTTTTGTTCTCTGTCTCCCCCTTTTAGACTGTGAGCCCACTGTTGGGTAGGGACTGTCTCTATATGTTGCCAACTTGTACTTCCCAAGCGCTTAGTACAGTGCTCTGCAGATAGTAAGCGCTCAATAAATACGATTGATGATGATGATAGAGCCCAGACTTGGGAGTTGGAAGGTCACGGGTTCTATTGTGTGGCCTCGTGGCTCAGTGGAAAGAGCACGGGCTTTGGAGTCAGAGGTCACGGGTTCGAATCCCAGCTCCAACACATGTCTGTTGTGTGACCTTGGGCAAGTCACTTAACTTCTCTGAGCCTCAGTTACCTCATCTGTAAAATGAGGATTAAGACTGTGAGCCCCATGTGGGACAACTTAATCACCTTGTATCCCCCCCCAGCGCTTAGAACAGTGCTTTGCACATAGTAAGCGCTTAACAAATGCCATCATCATCATCATCATCATCATTTCCAGCTCCATCACTCGTCTGCTGTGTGACTTCTCCAGGTCTCAGTTCCCTCATCTGTAAAACGGGGATTGAGAGTGCGAATCCCCCATGAGACGGGGACTGCATCCAATCTGATTTGCTTGTATCCACCCAGTGCATAGTACAGTGCCTGACACATAGCAAGCACTTAAACGCCATAATTATCATTATTACCACCCTGGGGGCAGAGCACAACTCCCCGCACACAGAACCAAGAGCAGGACTGAGAATGAGAGGTGGGGCGGGGGGAGGTGGGACAGAGAAAGCAGAGACAGAAAGGAAGTTCCCCCCCAGGCAGACCACCTCTTTCCCACATCCTCGGGGGGCTGACACCGTCACTTGGCTCATGATTTACCAAAATTGACGCTGTTTATATTATTTCCTTCTACATGACTGTAGTAAAAGCTCAGAACCTTCTTTTTTTCCCTTCCCAAATGAAAAGACGGAGCAGTGTGGCCTAGCGGCTAGAGTCTGCTTCAGGAAGTGAAGGATCTGGGTTCTAATCCTCCATCCGCCACCTGTCTGCTGGGTGACCTTGGGCCAGTCACTTCACTTCTCTGGGCCTCAGTTCCCTCAGGTATAAAGTGGGGATTGAGACCGTGAGCCCCACGTGGGACGGGGACTGGGCCCGACCCGATTTCCTCGAATTCATCATCATCATCATCATCAATCGTATTTATTGAGCGCTTACTATGTGCAGAGCACTGTACTAAGCGCTTGGGAAGTACAAATTGGCAACATATAGAGACAGTCCCTACCCAACAGTGGGCTCACAGTCTAAAACGGGGGATTCATCATTCAGTTGTATTTATTAAGCGCTTACCACGTGTGCTTAATAAATAATATTGTATATAATATATGTAATATATCATAACGATGTTGCTATTAGAGCACATCATTAACAAAATTAATAGAATAGTAAATATGTACAAGTAAACTAGAGTAATAAATCTGTACAAATATATACAAGCGCTATGGGGAGGGGAAGGAGGTAGGGTGGGGGGATGGGGAGGAGGAGAGGAAAAAGGGGGCGCAGTCTGGGAAGGCCTCCCGGAGGAGGTGAACTAAAGTGCTCAATAAATACGACTGAATGAACGAATGACAAATGCCATCAGAAAGAAAAAGACAATGAGCAGAACGCTCTGCAGCTAGTAGGTTCCCAGGACAGGGATCTCATCATCATCATCATCATCAATCGTATTTATTGAGCGCTTACTGTGTGCAGAGCACTGTACTAAGCGCTTGGGAAGTACAAGTTGGCAACAT